>NW_027397081.1:4920239-5378370 GCF_003265705.2 Callorhinus ursinus | reverse complement strand
CAAAAACTAATGATGTAATGTATGGTGATTAACATAACATAATAAAATAAAATTTAAAAAATAAAAAATAAAAATTCTTTAGGAACTGATTTGGTTACTGCCACAATGAAAAAAACAAACAAGAACGAAAGGAAACAGTTGGTAAAGCTCATCACACTCATTTGGTCAATAATTCAAAGGAATCTCAGGGCTTTACACAGTGGAGTGAAATGGCAAAAGCAAACATTTCATTCCTATAGCTAGGTTATAAACCTCATTCATTAGGGGAATACTTTAGGGGAGAAAAGTTTGAATAATGCTTAAAAAAGAAATTCCATTTTAATAATTTTGTGTATCATGACAGACTAGACCAATGGCTAAAAAGTGTTCTTAATTAAGTGCTTAATCCTATCTGCTTTAATAAGGGCCACTTTCTCAGAAAATGAAAGTCGATTATGCTAACGTACTTCTATGAAGTGCTACCATGTGTATATTTCCTTTAAGAATGAGCTACTGGGTTCTCCTCTGATAGGCTCTTCTCTGAAAAAGTAAGGGGAGGAGGCAGGGTGGCCCTGAAGGGTGAGGTCATTTGTTGCATATATGGAGCTGACCAGAAACCTGAACAAAGGTGGCGGGCCTCTGATGGGGGGCTCTGTGGAGTTCAGCCCTCCCAACTGTGCTGGTGGGAGTGGAGTTATTACAGAGTTCCTGCTACAGGCAGGAGGCCAGAGATAGAAAGGGTGATTCCTGTGGAAAATGACAAGCTTCAGATGTGGAAGCTGTACCCTGGGTCAGACTGTCATCCGTCATGGCCTACGCTCTGTTTAACTGTTCTCTTTGCACTGAGCCTTTACCACAAGCTTATTTCAACATTTCCCCTTATCTCAGGTCTGCTGCAGAAGAGCAAGGGCAAGGCCATTTGTCTATCCATTCATTCAAGGAAAAGCAGCCTCACACCAAGGCCACCTTGGAATTATCTCTTCCCATCAGGAGAGGATCTTTTAATTTTGGGTTTTGTTTTGTTTTAGATGGGGGGGGAAGAGGGACAGAGGGAGAGAGAGAATCTTAAGCAGGCTCCACGCTCAGTGCTGAGCCCAATGCGGGGCTCGATCCCATGACCCTGAGATCATGACCTAAGCCGAAATCAAGAGTTGGATGCTCAAGTGACTGAGCTATCCAGGAGCTCCTATTTTTTTCTATTAAGTACATGACTTCACCTAAAATTTTCACCTTATTATTAATGTGGTTAGCAAATGTTTAGTAGAATAACATATTGATGAATAACATATGGACAGTGCTATATGAACATAAAGTAATGTTATTCAGTTTCATCTCACCCTATATTTGAATGATCATAAAATCCAGATTTTTTTATATTTTAAGACTAAGCACTGATAATGATCTCCCATGTTTATAAATGAAAGCACTTAAACAAAATGGCAATATAATACCTAAGTCTCTAAATCAAGGGTTGGCCAAGTTTGCCTATAAAGGGCCAGATAGTAAATATTTTAGGCTTTGGTGGCCAAATGGTCACTGCTGCAATTACTTAATTTTGCCACTGTAGTACAAAAGAAGCCACAGACGGTGGTATACACATGTATTTACATACATCAATGAATGGACATATTCCAATAAAACTTTACTTACGAAAACGGGTGGCAGGCCAGATTTGGCCCGCAGGCCTTAGTTTGCTGGCTCTTGCTCTAAACAATTTATGAAGTGGGTAGCAAGGGTATTACTACCCACTTTAAAGATGAAGCAGCCTAAGATCAGGCAGTTAAACACAAACCACAGGCCAGCCTCTTGAAATACAAAAGGGAACAAGACGCATTTCTCCCCTGGGAAGTGGTGTAGTGCGGTAGCGTGGAGCCCTTTCTAACTATGTGAGCTTGGGCAGTACTTAACTGCTCAGCCTCGTTTTCCTCACCCGAAAATCTCACCACAAGGTTGTGACCGTTAAATGAAATAATGCTGTAAAACATTTACTGTAACGATTAACATGTGCTAAATACTCAATGTTTTATTATTATTGATTTCATTATCATACGTGGGATTTGAATAAACTAAAGAAGAGAAGAGATCCCATTCCTAAGTATTCTTGGGGAGACTAGAGAAGATTTCAAAATCAAATGAGTAAGGATTTAAAAAAGTGCTGGCTTTTGCTGTGAGAATAATAGGTAATAGAGGGAACCACATGAGCAAATACCTGGGCATAAGGGATGGCACGGCCTATTCTGGGTCAATGACAGAGCATGGAGGACACAGGAGATACAGCTTGGAAAAATAGATTGCAAAGGGTCCAAAATGCCATGCATGGGATTTCTTCTGTCAGATACAGGGAACCTAAAGTTTTTAACCTAAGGAATAACATGACTAGATAATCCCTCCAGCAGTATTTTAGAAGATGGAAGGGAGGAAGCTAATACTTAGTGGCAGAATTAAAAGGCTATTATAATGGCCCAAGCTGGAGATAATGCTAGAATAAGGTGGTGGGCATGGGAAACATTCAGGAGCTATTTTGAAGGAGGTCTATGGATAAGATTTAGTGATTTTTGTAGATGCATCGTATCTCCCCAATTAGATTGCAAGACACTTGAGGGTAGAAAAGATGCCTTTCCTCAAAGTGCTTAAGGCAGTAACGGACAGTCCTGGCTTTATAATTTATTAGCTCTATGAATCAGAATCTGGACTGAAATGCTTGTAGTTTGCTGTAGATACCAACCATCACCTTGCTTACCTCTTACAGCTGTGCCAGTAAAAAATAACACATACAAACTCAAATCACAACCACAGATAAAAGGCATATCATAAAAGTTCTTGACTTCTAGTATCTAATGAACCACAGTAATTCATGCTTTTCCCTGTATTTGTTGAAAACCCACTATATGCAGCATCCATACAACAAGATCAGCTAAGACGGTGCACAGCAGGCACCTCGATATCACTGATTCTGAAGGCGTCATGGCCATTCTAACGAATTCTTCAGCTGCCTGTGGCCACTCTGTTAATTTTTCCACTTCTCTTTCATTCACCTCTTAGTTCTCACCTTAAGTCATTTTAATTAAGCTTGACTACTTCTATCAGAAAATATGATAAAAAAAGGCAATAATAGGAAAGGAAGCTCAGCCAGTAGGTTAGCTAAATTTAAGCAGAGCAGAAAGGGAAGAAGAAAAACTACTGCTAAGAATGAGCCTTCTTTCATTTTTAGGGATTCATATCAGATATAGCACTAATTAGCAGAGACAAGTCATCTGTGTAAGTATTTACATACACAAAAGCATGCACTCCTTTACACAAAAATACAGCACTCCTTCACACAAAATTACAGCTCCTATTGACAGTTTTCAATAAGATAAAGTTAAGGCAGCTAAACAAATGTTTCCTTCCAATTTTGTTAGTGTCTTTGTATTCCAGCAAAGGACAAGGAAGCACTTCATCCTCAAAAGCATCTATTTTCAGAAGTGAATTTAAAAAACATTCCAGATGAATAGTTCTAACAGTTGGGTCTTAATTTCTTAAACTCCAAATTCAGTGTTTTGAGGGTCAAGTTTTATTGGTGTTTAATAATGCACATCAGATCATGTAAGATCTTTAAGGTTTTGCTTTGACAGCCAGAAGAAGTATTTACAAGTGCATATTGTTCTTCTAACAGTTTTAATAAACCAGATATAAACTTTAACTTCCTCTTCTGATACTCTCCAAGTTACATGAATAAATAATCAGCAATAAGATCTTAGGTAATTTCCCAAGAGGGTTATTGCTGAAGCAGAAACCAACTTCATCATCTTTGATGTCTATTACAAGTCATAAATGGAAATCCCAGGTCACTCTTTGACAAATGCTTTTTCTCCTACTGGCTTCCAATACAGGTAAGCAGCCTAAACCTGAGCCAGAATCTGAGCACTCATGGAAATCACCTCTGATGCTCTCTCAGATTTAAAAAAAAAAAAGGCTTTACATTTAGCTTCCCACATGAATTTTCTAAAGAATTTACCTCGTACATCTGAACCAGCAAGCAAAGTAGGCTTTACCAACCAGTTACACGCTTGTGTCTTATTCAACTTTATACCCTCCCCATCAGAGCAGTGTCTAGCATGTAGCAGGTGCTTGGCAGAGGTTAGCTGACCTAAGAAAAGCACTGAAATGTGTTCGAGGTCTAACCTTCAAAAGCATTTCTTCATGTTGGGGGTTATCAGAATCATAGGGTTCTCTGCGCAGTTTTTCCACATCTGCGATAAGGTTTCTGTAGCCAACAATTTGCAGAAGGCAAGCCTGAAGAGAGATTCCCAACCTAAGGTGTTCAAAAACAGAAGAAACACACATGAGGAAAAACAGAGCATATATTTTGGCATTTGTTCATGATGTGTGCACAATAGGATTTCCATATCTATTTAATATTGAGGAAATTGCTCGTACGGGATGTATTTGATCGAAGCCCAGTTTTTCTTTTCTTTTTGTGGACAAAGAACCATATTTAGTTTACTGAGAAAAATAAAGGAATGTAACATTTCCTGCATTGGTTTCACAATCACTTCCGACTTGAGTGGAGGAAGTACAGTTTCTTTACTGAAGCTCCATATGGACAGTTGTAGAACTTGGCTAAAATTTACCTTTTGTTCTGGCCTTTTCTTAAACCAAGTTGCAACAATACGGCTTAAAAAATAAGGGAGCTCTTTTTGCCGGTGACTTAAGTAAGATGTAGAAAATATAGGTGATAATGTGTGTGAGAGAGACAGCTAGCTCTCAGGGGCACAGTGGAAGGAAAATTTCAAAACAACAATAACAAAACAAATACAAAAACATCTGTGCTCGGGAGCATCCCTGACAGATGACGCAATGCCAAGAGAAAGAACTCACTACTTTATAAAGTTTCTCATTCCATTCCGACTGCTCTGTTTGTCTGAATGCTTTTTCTTGTGTTGAAACAAAATTTGCTTTCCCTATTACCAAGTGGTTCAAATTTTGTTCTCTGAGCAAATTTATTTCCAACTTTCCCCTGTCATGACTACTTATTTTAAGATAGTGATTCTTTCTTCTAGTCTGATCTCCAGGGTTAAAAAAAAAAAAAAAATCCTGGATTTCTTCAGTTCCCTCTCATGGGACATGGGTTTCACATGTTTTACTCTCTCGCTCAGTCTTCTCTGAATGTATTCTCTTTGAATAACAGCCCCCTTAAAACAGATCACCAGAACAGAAAACAGTTTAGCAAGCATGATATACAGAGGATCACTACTTCCTGTGACTTCAGTGTTGTTTTTCTCTCCTACAACACAGCAGATAAAATAGGGTCTTTTCAAGTAGTCACATAACAACTTTATCAAGCTACTGTCATGTAAATTATTTTCCTGTACTTGTTTGATGGTATTTTTAAATATAAAGGTAGTATTTCACATTTATGTATTCCGGTTGTTTCTTTATAGCCATTCACTTTTGTAGCTCTCCAAGATAGTTGAACATTGGCAATTTCATATGATTCCATTCAGAGGTACTGTCCAATATGCTCCTACTCCCAATTCACACTACATTTGAGGATTTTTGTTGTGGTGGTTATTATAATCATGACTATCTTTTTTTTTTTTTGAAGGAGAAAATGAGATATTTAGAGGTTAAGTCTAACGCTGGGAGTAATAGAGAATTATACATTTTAGGATTGTATACCTATTCCACACATTGAGCACAGGGTCAGATAGCCCAAATACTAAACTTAAATAAAACTTGAATGTTCAGTTAAATGGTCCTTATAGTTAACTGTTACCAAAAAACAAAATGAGAGGGCGCCTGGGTGGCTCAGTTGGTTGGGCGACTGCCTTCGGCTCAGGTCATGATCCTGGAGTCCCGGGATCGAGTCCCACATCGGGCTCCCTGCTCAGCAGGGAGTCTGCTTCTCCCTCTGACCCTCTTCCCTCTCGTGCTCTCTCTCATTCTCTCTCTCAAATAAATAAATAAAATCTTAAAAAAAAACAAATGAGATATTTAAATTTAGGAAAAGGGCAGAGTGGCACTGGTCACCCAGGGAATCAATATTGGACTGAGAAGAGAGTTGACTTTAAGGAAGAGAGCAAGAGAAATAAAACAGGAGGGAACGAGAGGAGCCAATTCCATTTTTTTTCCATTTTTACCGTAGTAATTTTTCAAGTGCATAAACAGCACTTTGAAAAAAATATAATTAAAACAAATTGTTAAAAATTATGGAAGCAGCCCAAGTGTCCATCGATAGGTGAATGGATAAAGAAGATGTGGTGTGTGTGTATATATACACAATGGAATATTAGTCATAAAAAAGAATGAAATCTTGTTTTTTGCAACAACATGGATGGATCCAGAGAGTATTATGCTAAGTGAAATAAGTCAGTCAGAGAAAGACAGATACCATATGATTTTACTCATGTGGAATCTAAGAAACAAAACAAAAACAAAGGGGGGAAAAAAAGAGGCAAACCAAGAAACAGACTCTGAGCTATAGAGAACACACTGATGGTCACCAGAGGGGAGGTGCGTTGGGGGAATGGGGGAAACAGGTGATGGGTATGAAGGAGGGCACTTGTTATGATGAGCACCAGGTGATGTGTGTAAGTGTTGCATCACTATATTGTGCATCTGAAACTAATATAACATTGTATGTTAACTACACTGGAATTTAAAAAAAAAATCAGTGTGGTTAATGGTAGTAATAGCTTGATAAATTATAAAACATTTCACCTAGCCTCCTCTGTTTCCTGATTTTTTTCCAGAAAATTATTTCATTTTAAAAAATTACATTTTGTCATGTCAGTCTAGAAAAAAAGCACTGAAATCCACATTGAGATGTAAAGACACAGTCTACTGCCTATAAGGGTTTTTTCTGCCCTAAAGGAAATCAAAAGAATAGATGACAAGGAAATGCTTCTGAATGAAACACATAACTTTCATAGAAGAGACAAAAAAGATTTACTGTTAAATCGAATCCAATCTCCAAATATGATTGTGGGTCTAATATATCCTTCATGCCCAACTGCAGTCTTAAATTTTTGGTTTAACTTAATTTAAAATGAATTGCCTTCTTATCATCTTCCCAAAGAAATAAAATATATGTCAGAGGTTTCAAAAAGACATTTGCTGTATAATTAAATCACCCTTAATGACTGAATAAGGAAAAGACAGCTAATTAGCTGAAGTGTCTGCAGAAGAATGCTGTGGAGACCATGTGGAAATGGAGTTTTGTGATGAGCCCCAAATGCTAGTGCCCAGAATCCCTCCCTCCAAGAGACAGACCTATACGCAGCACTCTCTGAAAGTCTCTTCAACTACAGCTCCATGTCTTTGGCAATTAAAAGCCTTTCTCAGCGATAATGCGAAGTTCTCCCCTATGCACATCTAAAAGACAGTTTGTTACCTACCTAAACTGTCTCTAAATATATCTGCCTGCGGAATTTATCCTACCCAATGTCCTTAGCCCAAAATTTTACTGAAAAACTCTTCTACCCAAGGGAAAACATAAAGCTAATTTTAAACGTCATGTACATTGCCAAATGCATTTTAATATTTCCAATATGAGATGACTAAATTACAAAGTTCTGAAGTCTTCATATAAAAACCATCTCTCCCTCCCACACATGCCAGTCTTCTTGACAAGCAAGTAGGAACCATCTCCAAGATTATCAGCCTGTCATAAACTGAAGGAATATTTTTGATGGAGCAGAATCAGCTTAGGCACATTTACAATGTGAACATTTACTGTTAGTGTAATTAAAACAGGTGTCGCACGGAGCCACTGTTGATAAATGGGCTCCTTTGATTTCATCTTCTGATATCAGGGCATCCATCAGATTTCTTACTGCAGCTCAGAAGCATAAGCATAAATCATAACAGAACTAGAGAGTTGCTGCTATTTACAAATATGAAAAAGGCACCTTTTTTTCTTTATTCTTCATCTGAAAACCAGACATATTGAAGATGATTGTGGCAGGGAGAGAGGGAGAGCATGCTAGCGAGCTCAGCGCTACAGAAATACTAAGAACGTGCCACGTGTTCTGTGTTTACAACAGCATAAATGCATTCTTACTGTGGATTTATGTCGGGGTTAATTTTCTTCAGTTCCATGATGTCCTCTATAGTTTTCTCAATGGCGTCAGGGTGAACACTCACTGAGGTCTGCAGCAGCTGGAAGACATGGTTCAGGCAACTCCCTTGTCAAGAGCATCAGCGGCTTGAGTGGGATCTATTTAGATGGGACTTCAAGTATTTGCTTAGAGCTTTTGGTTTAATTAAACTAAAAGCAAAAATTGGTTTCATATTTGAATTCTTGTAAATTAGACATTTTCACAATAGGGGGGTAGTGCAGTCTTCCTGATGAAGGTAATTAACATAAAACAGAAATAAGTATTTTTTTTTACTATTTTCATCTTTTTCAAGCTACTTATATTGAAATATTATTTTCTTTTTCTTATCCAATATACATGGTTTCCATTGTTAATGGGCAGTATGCCAATGACTAAGTGAAGTACATGGAGGATATAGTCTTGGGGATGCCAAAGTTAAGTAATAATATTCAAGAATCTTGAAGAAAAACACCCCAGATTTTCTCTCTTATGTGGATGCTTAACTGCTATACAAGCTAGCATAGTGGCTTCTCTGATTTTCTTGGGAAATCTTGAGTATAAAGTTAAGTGATTTGGATATTTAAGAAATGCCAGAGAGTTAACATTGCTCTTATTTTCAAGGAATATTTATTCTACAATTTGGAAGGTATAAAAAATCAACTTCAACCATGAAGTCATAAGTGCATCATAAATCTGCCTAAAAATTCACATATAGTAGCTGCTCTCATGTCAAAAGTGGAGTGGCTTGTGATGGGCAAATAACTCTTTCTTCTCAGTTTGCACAGCCATTGGTATATTTTTGTTTCTTAAAATGTTTAGTTTTTGATAATGGAGGTAAGCTGCCAAGTGAAAAGTTGCTGGAAAATATAGAAACAATTTTACTTACCTTGCTTTTTGAATCCCTCAGTGATGTTTCTGTAAAAGTGACAATTAAAAAAAGTCATTCAAAAATTTTCCTTTACAAGTGGTTTAAAATTACTATACACAAATATAACACACTATTCCACAATCGGACCAAGCTTACATTTTGCTTACTTCTTTGTTTCATGCTTACCGATTTTCATGGTTCTAGAAGCCCCAGGCTTGGTATTGTAACAGATCCGTTGCAATTCACATCTTCCAGTCAGCTTCCTCATTACAAATTTTAGGCAGCGCCACAAAAATTTACAGTAAAAATACAGGCACACCTGGAACAACATTCTGTCAAAGACAAAAGACAGCACCCTTCCACTAGAACTCTGGAAGAGAACAGAAAGCAGCCACCACCAGCAGGAAAAGCCCAGAAGAAAATCAAACATTAGACTTCTGGGCTTACAAGCATATTTTATTTTTCTAATCCCATGTTATTTTTATTTGACATATCTATAAAACCCATTATTGGGAGGGAAGCCCAGGGTCTGTGACGATGCACTATCACTGCAAGCAACTCCAGAACGCTCTATTCTAGTAAATTTGATATTCCAAAAGCTGAGGGTGAGGCTCAGCCAAGAATCCTTTCTTACTCTACCTTTGCCTAAAAACATTTTGAAAATAAATCGGTACATAAGTACCTTGAAAACGTATCCTTGTGTTTGAGAAGTTGGCTCTCCCTTAGTCTTGGGGAAGAACATGCTATGGCAGCTCTCTTCTTCTGCCTCTGTAGACAGCCTCTAGGCTCGTCCCAGTCAATTTCCAGCCCCTCCTTAGTGCCTTTTTTGGCCAGGGGGCCGCTATTTTGATTCTTCCTCTCTTTGGTTCTTGCTCTCATTCTTCTCCTCCCTCTGTCTGCTCTCCTTAGGCACTCTTGTCCCCTACGGGACTTGCTTGTGTAGCACCTGTCTTCTCTGCTGCCCAGTCCCACTACTTCTTGGACTTGCCAGAAGGCTCCTCATCAGTTCATTGAACAAGTGGGTTGACCTTCAGTTCTCCAACATTCTCTGATTTAAACCTTCCCCACACTCTACCTCTTGACAAGTTTGTTCTTGGCTCTTGCTAACAAAGTTTTCTTTACAGCATCCTCTAGCTCACTCCAATAATTCCTCAACAAACTATCAAGTGTATAGTCGCCAACCATGTACTTATGTCTTTGGCACACGGGGATTTGTGTTTTATGCGGACTTTTATTTTTAATATGTGAGTTTCTTCCACTTCACGGTACTGTTTAGAGTCTCAAAATGACTCAAGCTACACAAGTAAAGAGGACTTCTCATCCAGGAACTTATATTCAACCCATCTTCTCTTCCTACCATGCATTCCTTGGAGGCAGAATTATTTATATAACTTCCTATTGGTGTCATTTCTAAAAGATGTTTCTTTTTCACAAATGTTCACTAATTCCCTCCAACTCTAACATAAGGCGATCCAGGGTCACTCAGATTAATAATAGTTAACTAACAGCCTTAGTGATATGATCCATCTATGAATATGAACCAACACTTCGTGTTCCTTTGCTTAATTGCTCTGGCTCTAATATCTTGGACAGCCTGTGTTAAAAATAAAAATTCTAATAGGCTTACTTGTACAAGGGCATGGGATCTATATCATGTAAATGCAAAGGGAACGAAGGAAACAGTAAGTAACGAAACTGCTATGCTAAGATAACACAATGGAATCCTTTGTAGGCAACAAAATTATGTTCTAGAAGATCTAGTAACATGAGAAAATGTCATAATATGCTTAACAAATAGAAAAAATTAGAAATAAACACATATGAAATGATCTACTTTTTCTTTAAAAAAAAATTTAATGGTTGGGTGCCTGGGTGGTTCAGTTGGTTTAGTATCTGACTCTTGATTTCAGCTGTGGTCACGATCTCAGGGTCTTGAGAACAAGCCCTGTGCCAGGCATGTCCACGTTGCATGTGGAGCCTGCTTAAGATTCTCTCTCCCTCTCTCTCTGTCCCTCCCCATCCCTCTCTCTCGGAAAAAAACAAATTGTGATGTATGAACTAGAAGAAAAAGATGCAGGATATACAACAAAAATGTTAACAGTGGTATTTCTAGGTAAAGGAATTATGAGTACTTTAATTTTTGGCTAAGTATATTTTCCTTTTGTACATTTTATTTTATTTAAGAAAAAAGGTTGTAACAGTTAAAATGTATAAAATGATCACCAAAAGCCATTACAAAAATGCATATAAAATATCTATGTGAAGTCAGATTCTGCTGCAAGATAAAAAACGGACTTACTATCTCATAAAATCTGAAATTCAACTATTTTAGTCAAATACATCCTAAAATGTTTTGGGATTGAGGTTATCAGCTTCCCTCCCCCCCAAAAAGGTAACCTAAAAATAAATTTAGAGGAACGCCTTTTTTTTTATTTTATTTTATTTATTTGTTTGAGAGAGCCTGAGCACGCACAAGTGGGGGATAGGGGCAGAGGGAGAAGCAGGCTCCCCTGCTGAGCGAGGAGCCCAATGCAGGACTCCATCCCAGGACCTGGGATCATGACCTGAGCTGATGGCAGACACTTAACCAGCTGAGTCACCCAGGGGCCGCCAGAGGAACATTTTAATTCAATGAGTGAGAAATGTTATGAAACTTCAACTTTCTCTCTTGGAAAAAATTTTCTGTTTTTCCACCTAGTAGATAGCCATGCCAGAAGAAAAGACTGAGCAATATCTTTGTTAAATGGTCACCAGCCAAGTGGTAATGATATTACAGGTTGGCTTTTTGCCTGTTACTAAGTTGAGGGTAAAAGCTTTACATGATCTGTTCTTATGGTGCCCATGTAATTTGCCTAGCACAGGAGCCAACTCCACAAACGAAGCCTCTTCAGTTCATGTGTCAGGACTCCTAGGACAATCAGGTTCTTGTAGTACCAAATCTTCCTAGACAAAAGGGTTCTGATTATTGTTCAAGGAGTATCTTTGTATTTACTCTACTTAGGGTGCAAGCCACCAGACCATTTTATAGCTTAAATTAAACTAGAAAGTTTCCCCCATGCAACTTCTCCATCAGATCCATACACAGATGTGGCTTAAGGCCTAGAAGTGTCTTCCTAGGGCCAGGGAGTGTCCAGGTGTACAGTGGCTTCTAGACCATCTGTAATTTCTCCCACTGGCCTCCTTGCACGTGAGAAGAAAATGCCTGGGGAGCTGTGTTGCATTAAGACAGCCTTACATAAAAGGAGAGAAAAGACATCATGTTCTGTTTGCTTTTCTTTTTTCTTTTTTTTCAACTCCCCTGAGGAGGTTCCTACTGTCAAAGACTGGAAAACTCAGTGGAAATGTACAGTGAGGGGTTCAAGATGCTGCATCATCCCTCTGGGCTCATCTCTCTGAGGTGTACCACATCCCTCTCAAAAAAGTCACAGAAACAGTCACAAACTGTGTACAAAAAATGCCCATTCACTTGCAAAGTGACATTTATACACTGCTTCTTTACTCTTTTGTAATTTCTGGGCCAGTTGTCCTGATAATATTAATTATGAAGGATATTATGTTAATTTTTTTCCTAATGGGCCAAAACACCCACAAATATTTCATTAAAATGCCAGCTCGCTGTGCTAGGCACTGTGTTTTTTGCTTTGCTAGGTACTTTGTATTTTTTCAAGCCAGATCATCAGGTCAGTGTTTTGACAGACATAATTTATTTTGCATTTAGATCATAAATCTAAGGCATGGTCAGAGATGGAAACACCAGTGCTGCCCTTTACTTGGGAAGCCTTACTTTGATGACAAAAACAATATCCAACTTGCTTGGATAGGACCAGATCAGCAAAGCCTCCCTATGAGCATCTCAGGATGGCTGTTCTTCACCATTGGGTGTTGCCAGGGGCTTACTTTTTAAATTTTTGGACCTATTTAAGTCCCCAAATTGTAAAGTTTAAGAAAAAACTGTTGAAGGTCCAGAGGAGAATAAACATGATTAAATATTTTGGGAGAAATTTGAGAGAATATTTTGGCATGCTTACCCTGAAAAGGAAGAACTTAAGAAATGGATCTTCAAATGCTCTCAAGTTGATCAGTGGTTGGTTTAGGAGAAAAGGGAAGGAAGGAAGGTTTTAGGAGAAAAGGGAAGCCTCCCAAGGAAGGGAGGGAAGGAAGGAAGGAAGGAAGGGAGGGAGGAAGGAAGGAAGGAAGTTCCTACTCTGAGAATAAGAATTACAGCCACACCCTCTCCACTATTTGAACACTATTCAGAGGTTTTATAATTCTGCTTGGTCTTTCCTCCTGGCCTAACTCACCAAAACAAGAGGCTTACTTTTAATTAGGGGAATCTTTTGCTTTTTTTCTTTATAACACTAGACTCATTTTCTTAGTTCTGATGGAAGATTCTCAACTCAGTACTGAAGAGATCTACATTTGGTAGGAACAACAATAACATTCTCAAGAGTACTAGGAGAAAATACTGATCACTATCCCGTTTTTAATAATTGTATGCATAGACAGCAATTTTTGTGTTCGTTTCTGTTTCTTTTTTTAATCACAGCATTTGGGGATGGTGTTCCAGAAGGACTTATTGGGGCTTCCTAACAACGAATGCCTTGCACAAGCATTGGGAGAAACTGATTTAATAATAAGAACTACTTATGCATGTTTTATTTCCAACATTTTCTATTACAACTGTTTATTAATACGCTGCTGAGTAAGGTTTATGGTGGAGTTCACAGCAGTGTTTTTCCATAAGGCAGTTATGAACACTTCTATTATTTAACATCCATTCTCTGGCTTGAACCAGAATAGCCATCCAATGTAAATTATTCAAAATGGATTATATCTCTAACACCTGTCTTGTTGTGCTTTGTTAGAGGAACCCACACAGCAGGGATGAGGCCTCTGAAATGGGAGAATCACCCGGAACCATGCAGCCCCCTGCCTGCAGCGTGGGAGGTGTGGGTACCTGTAGTGCAACACTACTCCAGCATCTTAAATTTGTGACTTATGTCTTCGTTTGGAATAATAAGAGAAAAGTGGCTTATTTTGAACAGTTTCAATGAGTTTGCTAATGAAAGTTAATTCTTGCTTGAATAAATCCTGTAATAAATAAGAAGTACACTACTGGTGAGGAAGGATACATACAAAATAATCACATTTCTTGGTCAAACCACAGTTTCCTACATGAAACACTTTCCATCTAAGTGTCCATAAAGAACAACAAACTGCTCAATGTTTCCAGCATTTCATGCATTTTCTCAAATGATATTTAAAAAACTTTAGTTGTTCTACTGGAGTTCCTAATTAGGGGCACTGGCAATCAATAAAAATTAACTTGTCAGTAGGGGTTTGGCCTAGTCAATGGGCCCCTCTCTATAATGAGCTTATTACTACTAAGAGAGGCTGGACAGGACCTGATGCATGAACTGATATTATGAAATCACAAAGAACCATTTGTGGGCCTCTAGAAGAACAAGAATGTTTCCCCCCATCGAGCCCAGTGCCCTGGGCATGAAGATCACACTGCCTTTGAAAAGTAGTGATATAAATTTATCCTGGATTGACACCATTCCAAATTCTATTGCTAGAGCAAAGGGCACTGTTTTTACACTCCAGGGAAATTTTATCTGAGGGCTTAGAGAGCAATAGCTGACAGAGGGATAACTAAAACAATAAATAAATTCATGGTTTATCTAGTATAGACTAGACTAGATATGGACCCTCAACTCTACAGTCTAGAGCATATGGATCTAGAACTCTGTGGTCGTATCTATGGTCTAGATATGGACCCTCAACTCTATGGTCAAATAATCTTCGACAAAGCAGGAAAAAATATGCAATGGAAAACAGTCTCCTCAATAAATGGTGCTGGGAAAATTGGACAGCTATATACAGAAGAATGAAACTTGACCATTCTCTAACACCATACACAAAGATAAACTCAAAATGGATGAAAGACCTCAATGTGAGACAGGAATCCATCAAAATCCTAGAGGAGAACATAGGCAGTAACCTCTCCGACATCGGCCACAGCAACTTCTTTCAAGATACATCTCCAAAGGCTAGTGAAACAAAAGCAAAAATGAACTTTTGGGACTTCATCAAGATAAAAAGCTTCTGCACAGTAAAGGAAACAGTCAACAAAACAAGGAGGCAACCCACAGAACGGGAGAAGATATTTGCAAATGACACTACAGACAAAGGGCTGGTATCCAAGATCTATAAAGAACTTCTCAAACTCAACACCCAAAAAACAAATAATCCAGTCAAAAAATGGGCAGAAGACATGAACAGACACTTCTCCAAAGAAGACATACAAGTGGCTAACAGACAAATGTTCAACATCATTAGCCATCAGGAAAATTCAAATCAAAACCACATTGAGATACCACCTTACACCAGTTAGAATGGCAAAAATTGACAAGGCAAGAAACAACAAATGTTGGAAAGGTTGTGGAGAAAGGGGAACCCTCCTACACTGTTGGTGGGAATGCAAGTTGGTACAGCCACTTTGGAAAACGGTGTGGAGGTGCCTCAAAAAATTAAAAATAGAGCTACCCTATGACTCAGCAATTGCACTACTGGGTATTTACCCCAAAGACACAGATGTAGTGAAAAGAAGGGCCATATGCACCCCAATGTACATAGCAGCAATGTCCACAATAGCCCAACTGTGGAAAGAGCCGAGATGCCCTTCAACAGATGAATGGATAAAGAAGATGTGGTCCATATATACAAGGGAATATTACTCAGCCGTCAGAAAGGATGAATACCCAACTTTTACATCAACATGGATGGGACTGGAGGAGATGATGCTAAGTGGAATAAGTCAAGCAGAGAAAGTCAATTATCATATGGTTTCACTTATTTGTGGAACATAAGGAACAGCGTGGAGGACATTAGGAGAAGGAAGGGAAAAATGGGGGGGGGGAATCGGAGGGAGAGATGAACCATGAGAGAGGATGGACTCTGAGAAACAAACTGAGGGTTTTGGGGTGGCTGGGGGGATGGGTTAGCCCGGTGATGGGTACTAAGGAGGGCATGTACTGCATGGAGCACTGGGTGTTGTACAAAAACAATGAATCGTGGATTACTGCATCAAAAACTGGTGATGTATGGTGACTAACATAACATAATAAAATAAAAGTGAAAAATAAAAATAAAAAATAAAAAAATAACTAAAAAAGTATTTAAACATAATCTCAAATATAAAGTCTTATTATAAATAAAAATATTTTTTGAAATATAATATAAATAAATAAATATGAAATAAAATAATATAAAATAAAAATTAAAAAAAGTCATCATCCTTAATAGGCCTCAGAATCTTCTAGAGGGATAAGGAGTTGGCCTGTTACTCTTAGAGATTCACTACATAGAGGATGTTCTCAGTATTATGAATACATTAATTTCTGTTGAGTTAAAGACCTGGAGTAGCTGAAGGAAAGAGATTTGAGATGACTTGGGGAGAAAAATGAAAAATGATCATTGAAAGTTCCTTCACGGAACTGAACAAATACAAAATGAGAAACTGTGTAGTACAGAACACGGGGGTGAGGATATGGCAGAGGGAAGAGGTGAATAGGAGTGAAGAACTTAATGTCACTGCAAATCCCATGCCCATCCCTTATCCACAAAGAACTTCTAGTCTAGTAAAGAAAATGACAGTAAAAACAGAAACAGTGTGATAATTCTATAAAAGAAATGGCCCAGAGTGTGAGAGAGGCAGAGGAGAGAAAGCACCTTCCTCCGAGACTGGACAGGAAAGCCAGCTCTTGGCGACCTGATTCTCCTGACAAGGAGGCAGAAACAACATGGAAAATCAGCATGCCTTCCTCCCTTCAGAACAAAAGTGAAACATTCAATAGTTCAATGAATGAAATGCAAACCAACACTTATTGAGTGTCCCTGGCTTTCATTTATCTTGCTCATGCTCTGGAGGAAGAGCTTCCCCAACAGTGAAGTGGCCAAGAGTCAGTCTTGAAAGGCTGAGGGAAAGCAAAGGAGCAGGAGAGAGGGCTGCCAACAGAGGAGCTCTAACACAGCTAGATGGTGAGGCCACCCACAGGAAACTGCCTAGAAAACTTTTCAGGTTAACATATTTCAACAAGGATACGGAAACAGTTTTTTGTTGTTTTACTTGAATGCAGGGAACAAAATAATTTAAAATATATGTATGTGTAGATATACATACATGTGTTCATGTGTGTGTGCGCGCACACGTATGTATATACATATATGATCGACATGCATGTGTGCGTGTTTGTGTCCTAAGAAAGAGAAAACTATGGCTAAAAGTACCGGTCTCCAGTGAGAGAGGTATTTGGATGCTCAGGCCATAAGCCTTCCCCTTTTCAGGACTCCGTCTCTGTATTTCCTAAGCTCAGTCATCGTTTCAAGCAATGTTAACCAAATTCTGGAACAACTACATGCATGACTCTACGCACCTTCTACCCTTTAAAAGTAGTGGAAATGGGTTGGTGCTGAGTGGAAACACCGCTTGATTAAGTAGGGAAGTGTCTGGAAGCCTGACTTCCATTCTAGCCTCGATTTGCCACTATGAACTATGACTTCGGACAAGACACTTTGCTTCTCTGGGTCTCTACCCTCTCATTCTTCAGGTGAAGGGAATGGACTAGCTTTCTGGCTCTGAGAGAAGGCTAGACGTGTGTCGCAAGGCACACGTCTTTATCATCGGACTCTCCCTTCTCTTCAAGTCCCACTGTAGATCTGGCTGAAAAGGTTACCATGCTCCTGGGCGGTGTTATGCCCGGCCTGCAAAGGTCTCCGAGAACTGCCCCAAGTTTATCTTTGCCACTTCTCTCCTACTCACCCTAAAAAGGGTCTACAGCCAATAAACCTGGACCACTTGCTGCTTGTGGCAGCTGGTCACACTTTCTCAGCCCTTTTTCCTTCCCAGCGTCTTCTCCACCTCCCACACTCTCTGTCCTTAATTAAAAATACTGACTTCCAGTCCTTCCTTTCCCTCAGCCTCCCCTCAGTGAAGCCTTCCCTGAAAATTCCTGCCACAAAATGCCTGTGGCACATTGGAGAGCACATGGCTACTTATATCAGAGCTTTGTATGTGTGTGCCTCATCTCTGTAGCAAGTGGTAGGTTTGGAGCAGAGGTCCCCACATATTCGCTTTTGTGTCACCTACAACACCTCACAACAGGCCCAGAGTGAGGAGGTAACATGCTGCAAAAATGATGAGAAACATCTCTGAAGGCAGACGGGCCTGCCTTCAAATATCTGTGTGCCCCTGGATGAGCTATTTAACTTTGCTAAGCCTTCTTGCCTTGCTCTGTATAAAGGGATAGTAATCCCCACTTTGTTACAATTGTTATAAAGAGAAAATAAAAATTAAAAATGTGGGATTCTACTAGAATTATTAGCAGTAAGTGCCTACTAAATGAATCAGTGGACCGAGATATTAATCAAGTGTGAAGGATTTAAAAAACCAATTTACAGATCTTTTTGTTAGTTGGAAGCCTTTATTTACCTGATGATATCAGTAAAATACTTCCCCCACCCCTTCACTGCTTTATAGCCAGCACTTGGGTATAAGTTTGTTCTATTTCTCAAAATTTCTCCCAAGGAGGTGTGAGTGTGACAGATGCTCTCCTTCCCGCTCTTCTGCCTACGGGAAACAGGTACACAGTGAAGTCCACGGCCAAGAAAGTGAGATCCCGAGGCTAGCACAGCTGGAAGCAATTATTTACATGGAGTGACTTAAAAGATTCCCTTTATTAGAAAATTTCATAATGTTCTGATAACTTTTTACAGTTCAATACAATTTCAATAAAAAATCCTAGCATGGGAAAAGATCTTAGTGCAAGTTTTAAGCCATCCCTATTATATACATCAACTTAATTAAAATTAATAAAATATATAAACTAAACCCTAAGCCTCAGTTCTATTTGGGGCTCAAAAAGTGCCCCCTCTTCTTCTGATCATCTACATAAATTCACTTCTTCTGCATTTTATCTTTGTATTCCCTTAATGCAGACCATGGCTAAAGTCACTGAATGACTACAGGTTACTTATCCAGTATCCTATATCTGCTCTCAATTTCAAATATACCCATCAGCTGGGTGTACTAATCCTGTGGCAATGACTTCTAATATTTCATGTAATTTTTTTTAATCAAATACTTTCTGCACTCTGCTATGCTCTGAACAGTCACACCATCGATACATTTGGTGACAGTTACACTGATGGCAGCAGTGAGCTAGAAAGAGCGGAGTGTGGGTATCATGTCACTTAACTGTGGATTAAAATCCATTCTTTACCCCAACTTGGTTTAAGATTAACCTCATTTCTTCTGGAGCTATACAGGAAGCATTTCATTCTAGAGCAACTCAGAGGCTGACAGATTTTAACCACTCTGTGGGCTTTTAAATAATACTGAATTCTTCTCAGAATCAACTCCTTATTCTGCATAATGTATTTGCTGAGCTCAGGAATAAACACCTAATTTGTTCAGGCTGTGTTTACATAGCCTCCTCTTTGGTTCAAATGAAAAGATTGCCGAAATTGTCCCACATCTGTGCAAAGGGACTACAGGGGGAAAAAGGCAAACTTAAATGACCCGATAGAGCTTGCAATTCAGGGCAATTCTCCTTTGCCCTCTTACCCTTCCGGTTCCATAAACACCAACATATAGTGAATATGTACATTATTACTTAATAAGAAGCATTAAAAACACAAACTAAGGCCAAAGCAATAGTCAGCTTGGGGCAGTGATTGAATTTCCTTTTATTATTTCAAAACCAATGGTCAATGAAAATCCTCAAGTTTCTTTCTTGATATGTAATCTGTTACCCTGGCTTCCGTTTCATATAAATGATCAGTGTCAAGTAATATTTATAAAACATGTCTCGAGTTGAAAGAGAAGGATTTGTATCAGAACATGGAACTGATTGGGATGTGCTGGTTCTGTTCTTCTTGGTGCTAGCCTGCTGTGAAGTCACAGCAGGTTTTTACCAGACTAGTTCTCAGTTCCAAATACAAATTAATTACAAAAATGTTCTCGTCTCTACTAGACACAGTGTTGTAGCTATTCAGCTTAACAGAAGACTAACAGAAACAAATGCTACTATTTCTCCTAAAATGGCTGGTTGTAAGGCTGCTCAAGTTTTTCTAAATGAAGACTCTGAAGAAGAAATCCAGTAGACGAATCTTGCCCCAGACTTCACCACTATCATCTCCCCCTTTTCAAAAGGAGTTCCTGACCCCTAAGCTTCATCTAACACTAAAACCTTCTGCAACTAAAAGACGCCATGTTTACATTCAGGAGGGATTCATAAATACCAATTTTTCATGAATGTGTAAGTAGATGGGTTAAGTACCATGGCAGCCACAATCATGTCAGGTCAGTACTTTGCTGGCATATGTCCTAGTGATTTTTCAAATACTACCCTTTTACACAGCTAAGATAAACAGGCTGAGGAGTATTCTGTACAATAACACCAAAGCTAATGCCTATAAGCTGTTTAACAGTGACCTCCTGAGAGGTTTCCGTAATTCTAAGACCAGTAGCCCCACCAAAACACAGTGAATCCCACACAAACTGATCTAGGTGTTCCAGACACAGTGACGCAATCAAAATCAGTGAGGGAAAGAAAATCTTAAATGGAAGCCACTAAAAGAATGAAATCATTTCCTCAAAGAAGTGAGCCCACTAATTACTTGCTTAGAGAAAATAGCCAGAGCAAGGCACAGGAATGTGTAATAGAGGTAGGCTATCTTGAGGAAAAGAAACTTAATATTCTGGAAAGTGTGTATTATTTTCTAACTTTCGGGACCAGAATAACTCTATTTGTCGTACTTTAATATGATGTAAAATTTCTCTGGGCATTTCATTAATGGATTGTGAATGGCTGTTAAATACTCTTAAAAATAATTATAATTATAGGTCCAGCCAAATGGCTTTCAGAACAATACAATATCACTACAGAACACACCAGCATATATGTTACTCTATATAGCACAATCTTGAGGGAACCAACAATGCAGAGTTCAGAGGCATCAAGGAGGCAGGAAGAGCAAAAGCTTAGAATGCATATATTATATATATATATATATATGCATATATATATGTTTTATATGCATATATATATATATTTTTTTTACCAAAAAGGAATGTTTGAAAATGCCTGTATGAATGGCCAGCTAACCAAAATGTAAATTAAGGAATATTTAAAATTACTTTTTTCAGGAAAATAATTCCACACAAATTATACTGATTCCTTAACTACTTACTGATTCCTCAAACCTCAACCTTAAGGCTTTAGAGACACATGGCATCCAGGTTGTCCAAAGTACACCTGCCCTGTGCTTTTGTGCTTGTGCTCTCTTATGATGTCTTGTAATCTCCTACTGGTAAGTGCTCTCTTAGCATCAGTATTCAGATAGGGCAGCAGAGGAAACTTGTGACCAAATTATTCTTAGCTAAAATACAATGCTATTTTATGCAATCCTAAAACATCTGGTTATAGGATTACAAATGGTGAACAGAGAACTATTTTCCTAATTCAGAAGGAAGTTTCTCCATTTTAGAGGGCTCAAGCAGGCCAAAAATACTTACCTCAGGAAGTGCTTCATTGTGCCCGTTTTGATTATCTAGGTGTTATCCAAACTGTCTCCAAGTAATTGCTTCCAAACTTGCCTTTGTCAGAGTAAGTGTAAGCTGTGGGAAGAAATTTAATATATTTACTATTAATGGGGCTAGAAATCCCAAACCCAAGATTACTGCTTACCTTAATAAGCAGATAATGTGCTATGCACCCAGAACATGATCAACTAAACTGCTCACATAGCATTGCAATTCGGTGGATGGAGATTATAGCCAAAGGCTTTCACTTTATAATTACATAATTAGTCTTTCATTGTAAGTCCCTTGCTGGAGAAGGAATTCGTTTCATAAGCAACCTCTTCAATAGTAAGGGTTTTCTCTGTTTGGGGTATTATTCCTATATTTTGAAGAACAGTATTTGTAAGAAAAATAGAAATGAAGAATCATGAAATTAACTATCCTAATTTCTAGATATCTGGTGGCCTTAAATGTGGTAGCCTCAACTTTCCAGAAGTACAACTCAAAAGTAACTAGAAGCAACTAGTAATGTCTTTAGGCTAAAAATTAGATGTTAAAGAGCCAAGTACTTCAAACAAATGAATGTTATGCCCTCACCCCCTCCCCTTTTGGCACTTTGAACAAAACAGGAAAATCTTCCATTTGCCTAGCACTTTCCGGTTTATGGTTTGCTTCCGCAAAGTCTACGGGCTATTGGTCTTCTTCCTCTTTTTTTTTTTTTTTAAAGATTTTATTTATTTATTTGAGAGAGAGAGAGAGAGAGAAACAGCATGAGAGGGGAGAAGGTCAGAGGGAGAAGCAGGCTCCCCGCTGAGCAGGGAGCCCGATGTGGGACTCGATCCCGGGACTCTGGGATCATGACCTGAGCCGAAGGCAGTCGCTTAACCAACTGAGCCACCCAGGCGCCCGGTCTTCTTCCTCCTGACAGGGAGGTTGCCAGAAGCTGCCTACAAAGCAGCAAGTTGGGGCAAGACAGAAAGGTACAGACCAGAGAAGAGAGAGTGGCTGGGGGTGCTGAGAGAAGAGACGAACGGAGCCCCAGCATGTAAGAGCAAGGCGACAGCTGAGGGTGCAGACACGTGGCTCGGGGCACAGACACCACTACCAACCAGAACAGCCCAGGAAGGTGGGCAGCTCAGCCCAAATAAAAGCCAGGTTTTTCCTTTAATACATATGCTTCTGTAACTGTTCCATGAATGCTTGAAAAAGAGATCTACACCTCAACTTAAGATTGTGGTTGCTGGGGCACCTGGGTGGCTCAGTCGGTTAAGCGGCTGCCTTCGGCTCAGGTCATGATCCTGGGGTCCTGGGATGGAGCCCCGCATCGGGCTCCCTGCTCAGCAGAGAGCCTGCTTTTCTCTCTCTGCCTGCCTCTCTGCTTACTTGTGCTCTCTCTCTATCTCTCTGTCAAACAAATAAAATAAAATCTTAAAAAAAAAAAAAGATTGTGGTTGCTTCTGGGAGGCGAGGGAAGGGGTTAGGACTGGGGAAAACTGGCCTTCGATTTCTTGTTTTATTTCTTAACATATATCTGAAGCAAAACAAAGGGAAAAAACACCTGCTTATTTTGGGTGGTAGGAAGATACATTAGTATTTGTGCTGTTGTGGCTTTTAAAAATGAATCCGGTTTTGTATTAAAAAGTGTTATACCTACCCAGAGCCCAGATCGTGGTTTTACAATTAAGGGAACCAGGACTCCTTGGAAAAATAGCTGATTCTAGGGCAGGGGCAGGGAGTACACAAGGTGAACCTGAAGTGTCTTGTGCCAGAAAGTAAGGGAGTGCTTGAAAGAGAGACAATCAAGGATATGTCAAATAAACACAGGAGCCAACAGAAAAAGTTCCCTATGGACAAAACTGGAACTATTTAAGTAACAAAATAAATAAAGTAGTATTGGATTATTGCCCAAAGTAGAAAATAAATATCCATGATTGCATACTGATACAAATAAATAAAGAAAGAATATATAAGTCTCTAGTACAAATGAATTCCAAATAATTTATGTGGATACTCTGCCCTCAAGGAGGTGGAGCCTAACTCCTAACCCCTTGAATGTAGACTGGACATAGTGTAGTGACCTCCTGAGTGCAAAATGGAAAGGGGGGAAATTAGTAACCCTGCACTACAGAAACCTGGCAAATGCTACCTCAGCTAGGTGATCAAGTTAACATTACAGTGGTAAGTCATGTTGACACTCTGTACCCTTGATATGAGGTGATCTAAATGGTACTTAACCTCTGCGGTCTTCCTCCTTCAAGTTCATAACCTGGTCTAATCATGAGAAAAACATCACATAAATTCTTATTGATGGATACTCCACAAAATACCCAATCAGTACTCCTTATAACTCTCAAGATCATCAAAAAGAAGGGAAGTCTGAGAAACTGTCAAGGCCAAGAGGTACCTAAGGAGACACGGATACTAAATAGAATGTGGTATCCTGGATGGGATCTTGAAACAGAAAAAGGACATTAGGTTAAAAACTAAGGAAATCTGGGGGCACCTGGCTGGCTAAGTTGGAGGAGCATGTGACGCTTGATCTTGGAGATTATGAGTTCAAGCCCCACACTGGGTGTAGAGATTACTAAAAAATAAGTAAACTTAAGGAAAAAAACTAAGGAAATCTGAATAGCATGGCTTTAGTTAATAATTAGGTATTAACATTGGTCCATTAGTTGTGACAAATGTATCACATTAATGTAAGATGTTAACAATAGGGAAAACTGGGTGCCAGTGTAAGGTAACTCTTTGTGTTGTCTTTGTAACTTTTCTCTAAATCTAAAACTATACTAAAATTTAAAAGAAATGTTAGGGCCTACTCTGCTCTAGACACAGAGTTAGGTGCTAGGGGTACAGGTTGAACAAGTGGGCATGGGTTCCGTCCGTCCCCTTGAGGGAGAGAGAGAAGAGAAGATGATAGAAACAAATGGGTACTTAACCACAATACTACAAGTGGAAACAGCCGCTGTGATCGTGAGCATGAGAGATGCATACTTTAGATGTAGGGGTCAGGGGCTCCCCAGACAGCACATGCAAAATCCTAGAAGGAAGAGAATACACAGCGTGTAGAGGGGAAATGTTCTCTATGACCTAGTTGTGTTCGGTGAGAGGGACAGGTAAAAAGGGATGGCAAGGTATGGAAAGGCAGGAAGTCTCAGAAGGCTTTGTAAGTAATACTGAAGACATTTGAACCTCACACCCTGAGCCATGGGGAACTACTGAAAGTTTTCAGACTGAGATGTGACATGACCAGACTTCTAGTTTTAAAAATATACTCTGATTGTGGTATGAAGAGTAAGTTAGATTGTGTTAGAATTGTACGTAGGGGCACCATTTAGATTGTTACAACAATCCAGGCAGAGATACTAGTGGCTGGAAAGGGTGATGGACAGAGAAAGAAGTGTGATGGATTTGAGAGATACTTAGAAGGTAAAATCAAGTGGACTTTTGTTAATTTACTGATTAGGGAACATTAGTGGAGGAAAAGGAGTCGTCAAACATTATGCCTATCCCTAGGGCTAGACAGTAGAATCTTCCACTAAGAAATGGAATTCTGGAGATGCAGATCTAAGGGTCTAGGTGTATTTGGAGGTCTTTGGGGGCATTCTGAACTTGCAAGGTCAAGTGGTAGTGTGGATATACATGGATCTGAAAGTCAGGAGAGAAATCCGCTTGGAGACAAAGATCTGGGCTTCCTCAGCATATTGATGGTAATTAAAATCACAATCCAGGGGCGCCTGGGTGGCTCAGTCATTAAGTGTCTGCCTTCGGCTCAGGTCAAGATCCCAGGGTCCTGGGATCGAGCCCCGCATCGGGCTCCCTGCTTGCCAGGAAGCCTGCTTCTCCCTCTCCCACTCCCCCTGCTTGTGTTCCCTCTCTTGCTGTCTCTCTCTGTCAAATAAATAAAGTCTTAAAAAAAATTCTTGGGGGCACTTGGGGGCTCAGTGGGTGAAGGAAATACTAAATAGTGTATACAACACTTGTTGCTCATAACAATAGTTTTTCTGTTATTAGGGTAATAAATTAGAATTGTACTACTAAGGCAATAAAGAAAAATACATTTCAGAGAGATTTTATCAAAATAAACATAATTATATCCTTAAATGGTTTAATTTGTTATCTAGAAAACTGGTTTATCTAAAAAATTTTCATAATGATGTGGGATAAGTGAAATATTATAATACTTCAGCTTCTTGTCATCTACATAAGTGTTCCTGAATCTATCCATTAAAAAAAAAACTTTTTGAATTCTTATATGCTAGCATCATGCTGGGTAATATAACATAGTTTAATACTGCAAGGGAGCTTTACTATTTAAAGGAAAATTCAGCAAACATGGCAGCATGTGCATGGTGGTTAAGAGCATAAGTTTTAGAGACAGAGTTCATATCTGGGATCTACCACTTGCCAAGTGGCTTTAGACAAGGTGTTTAACTTCTCTAGGGTTTAGTTTTCTCCCTGGTAGATGGGGAAAGAAATTAAAACTGCCTTGTAGGATTGTACTAAGGATTGAATGAACTAAAGCATGTAAGGTGCTTAGCATAGTGGTAGGTGTACAATATGCACTAAATGAGTTGGTACTCGTTATTACAAGTATTTTATCATTCTTATTAAAGACTCTTCTAAAATGAAAGGTCATTTTGTCAAGTGAAGAATCACTGAGGAGATAGTTTAGATAAATCCTGGAAAGTTGTGACCTAAACTGGGACACTGACCGTGGTGGTGGAGAGAAGTGAACAGACATGGAAAATACTGAGAAGGTAGCATCAACTGGACTTACTGGTTGGATGGGAAAAGTGAAGGGATAGAAAATAATAATTAGTGCCAATTATCTGTCCCCCAAACAGGAAACAAAGACAGCAATTAGTTCTAATTATCTGTCCCCCAAAGAGGAGACACCAAAAATGGCTTTGGGTGGAAAGCCTATGTAAATGCTGTTTAACTCAGTGCTCACTGGGTATTCATTCAATAGCTTCTTTAAGGGCGCCTGGGTGGCTCAGTTGGTTAAGCGACTGCCTTCGGCTCAGGTCATGATCCTGGAGTCCCGGGATCGAGTCCCGCATCGGGCTCCCTGCTGAGAAGGGAGTCTGCTTCTCCCTCTGACCCTCCCCCCTCTCATGCTCTATCTCATTCTCTCTCTCAAATAAATAAATAAAATATTTTAAAAAATAGCTTCTTTAAATGTTTTCTATAAGAAAAAAATTACTGATTTTTCAAAATTTAAAGTTTTTTAAATCTGGCTTTGTTTTAAAGGAGGCACATTTGTCAACGTCCTAGTTGCTATTAACTAGACAATCTGTGTAAAGGTAGGAACATGCAACAAATAGTGTGAAAGTATGATACTCCAAGCCACTATGATTTAAAAAAAATGTCTTTTGAGTTGCTTTTCCCCTGAGTGGTGCTGAGTTAATCTATTCCTTTGTGGCCAAAGCAGCATTTTTCAAGTGCTGGGCAGGGCCAGGGTTTAGGGAGAATTTGCAGCTGCTTCTGGTCTGCACAGCATTTTAACAAAAGGGTAGGCTGGGTAGATTCTCAAGTATTTTACACAGCAGCCTGTTGACCTTAACTCAGTTAAGTCACTTGGCCTTGTTTGTATCTGTCTCACTACATGAAAAACACTGATATGAACTTCTTGTTTAATTCAGATTTATTCAGGTATTATTTATATAAAGTTCACCCTCTTTTGGTCAGACGCGAACTCTAATGCCCCCCTGCTTTGCAGCATGCAAGGACGATGTGGGAGCCACTCTTGTGCCATCTCTTCCCTGTAACTTCCTTGCTGAAGGGGTTTTTAACCAGGCAGACATCAGAATTCCCTGTTGTTTTAAATCTCTCCTGTTGTCCTGAAGTGATGTGCTTCCTGTTTCTTTCCCCTCTGGACTGCATGCTCTTTTAGAGCACCAGGGAAGCCCCAGGGCCTGATACGATGCCAGGCACATTGGGGGCTCAGAATGGATTTGTTGGAGTGAACTCAGCACCCTTCTACAGCAATGCACTTCTTTAAATAGCGCTATTCCGTAACAGCACCAATAAAACAAATGAAAAATCTCCCCGCTGGAAGAAAAAGAAAACCCTGTAGATTTTTTTAAACCAAAATAAAGAATATGATCATAATCATGGGTTTCCTGATCCTTCCAGTTTATCTGCAGTGATTCCTCTTCACATGTATGAGTCCACTACCCGGACCTGTTCCAAAGGGAAGGATCAAATGACTGTGTTTGATGCATCAAACACCTCCGAGATCAGTTGACACTTCAGTGCTGTGTGTGGGGTTATGTCCCCTTTGTACTTTTTTTTTTTCCCAGCTGGGAAGAGAGGGGCAGCAGGTGTGGTCTGCGCCTCTGAGAACTCATCCTCTCACCTGGTATCAGGGAACCTGCCCTGCCTCCTTTGAGTGAGAAGCCCCCTAAGGCTCTTTGTAGAGTCCCTCGGGGTGACCCTGCCTCTTAGAAACCAATCTATCTATTGAGCATCCCAGGGAATGAATTAGACACTCAACTAGAGGAAAGAGAAATCCTTTCAATAAAATCATAACCCCTATGTGAGACTAAAAAATCGATGTTGTATGTAGCCCTTCAAATTCTGGCTAAGTCCCCTATAACAACCAAAATGCTTGTGGACTCATATAATGTTTATATGTAAATAAAAGACAATCTACAAAGTGAACAGTGTTCTACTCTCGCAACTTGCCTAATTTGGGATTATCCTAGTTTAAAAAAAAAGTTATATGGAACACATTTAAAAAATAAAATTTAATTTACATATTTAGTCTCAGCCTAAAGGTTTGTGAATAATAGCTGATATTTACAAAGCGCTTACCATATGCCATATTCTATGAGCTTTGTTTATAGTAACTTACTTAACAGTCATCCTATGAAGTGAATAATTATTATTATCTCCATTTTACAGCTGGGAAAATTGAGGCACAGAGAGGTAAAGCAACCTTCCCATGGTTACACAGCTACTGCTGGCAGAGCAGAGCTGGGATTCAGAGCCTTGCAGCCTGGCTCCTGAGGCATTGCTATTAATCACTCTCCTGTGCTGCCTTTGGAAACCACTGAAGTAAAATTCTGGACTGACAAAAGAGTGAAAGAAATGAATAGTGTATTCAATTCAAACTAAACTGCAGAGCTGGGGATAATCAAGGCCTGGATGTACATCTGCACTTGAAAACTTCGTGTTCCTCTGGGAGCTAGCTAGGGGGCTCTTGCATAATAAGGGTTACTCTTCCACTAAAAATTAACCTGTTTCCTTTCCTGAAGCAAATGCACTGCAGATCTGAAAGTTTCCAAACAAGAACATTTTATGGGGACTTACACAACAGAGCCCCAACGGGTGGGTTTTATATCCTCTCTTGAGGCCACATTTCCAAGGACATATGAATCCTCGGTAGTATAATTCTGAAGTAACTACTAGTAAAAGTTCCCTTCCCCTCAATGTAAATCTAGTGCTCCCTTGGGGGAAATCCAATGAAATCCAAGCTCTAGGTTCACAGTGCTGTTTGTGTGGTGATTGCATGCTTCCCAAATTATTCTCTGAGTCATTGATCAGTGTGACAGGGTCTTCAAATCAGCATTTTCTCTGGGTTTGGTTTCAGTCCACCTCTGTGTGTTTTTGTTTTCATAATACACTACACCTTTCCCTTTGCAAATGAAAATATTTACCTTTTTTTTTTTACTGTACATAAACTGTATATAATGGCTGGTAAAATATTCCACATCTACCTAGGAAATATAGTAACTTGAATGAGTTTTCTTGAAGTCATTGAAAAGCAAAGTAGGTTCCATTCTTTAGATTTCCCTAACTGCTTCTGTTGTTTTCTTTTCACGCTACAGCACAACTAAGGAGAAAAAAATCAAACGGGTCAATCTCAAAATGTGTGATTATAATCTGGAGATGAAAACACATTGCACTCCCTCTCCCCTGAATCTGGATTCAAAAGACAAAAGTTTGGGCAACAGTTTTTAGCAGTTGTGAAAAAAACGTCCACTTAGCAGTTGGGTTGGGGGCACACCTACAGCTTAACTCTGCAGGTGATAAAGTCAAGGTCAGCAGTAGCAAATGATTTGCCACTGATTTAATTTCCTCACTTTGAGCTTTTCTTCTCATTTCACTTGAAAGAAGAAAGCAATGAACCATAAGGTCCAGAAATAATAACTTTTATAGCTTTCTCCCCTAAAAATACATTTGATCAAAAGCTGCTTTGGGTATCAGAAGAAAGCCTATGGCTAATTTGGTTCAATTCCATTTATTCTCTGTCTTTATTATACTCTGTCACTTTAAATATTTCTTAAAAGTATTTGAGACAATAATAAACCCAAGTAAATGACCTTTACCTGTGGGGCAATTTCAGTTTCCCTCTGGAATAGTCTCAGAGGGTGTTCCTAGTGTCCTGCTAGCGTCCAGTGAAATCACAGTGGTGACATCCCTGCATCAGTCAAGGAGAGATTTGGGACTCTTGCAGAAACAGATACAGGCTCCTCTTTCGCACCCTTGGTTCAGCCATAGCTATATGGCTGGGGGGAGGGGAGGTAAAACAGAGAGAAAGGCAGCTATTCTGATAAAGGCCAAACCTTACAGATGTTTGAAGCGAAGATCGTTTTAGGATGTGATTACTTGAGAATCGCTCCCAAACGAGCACGTGTCTGTGGGAACAGAGGCAGGGGTACAGATGGATGTGGCTGAGGAGTGGCTGGTAAGCCACCTGCCATGTGAGGGGCTGGGCTCTGGCTGGACCGACCGGCAAAGCAACACAAGAAGGTGGAGGTCAGTCTTTTAAATCCGGTGGGCCAAGCATCAGACTCAAATTAGGTGAACAAATAGGTCCAGATTAGCAAGTTTAGGGAATAGTTAAGCTTGCATCATGCTTTCTATTTTGTCAAGTCCTAAGAAGCACTGTGTCAGGGAGCCCTAGACAAATGACGGACTCAGTCTTCAAAGGATATAACCCAGTCACTCACCACGTGAGATAAGAAGGGAGGGGTGGGCAGAGCAGGGGAGGAAAGAGAAGAGAAAGAAACATTTCTAAGGCTATTTTTGAGCATTTGAAACATGTATACAATGCCACTTTTGACTTTATTACAGGTATGCAGATGACGGAGAGAGCAAGCAATATGAAAATTCACCATCCTGGAGAAATGAAAAATCTTTCCGATTATGCATTTACATGTAAAACATGCTGGCCTGCATACCACATTAGAGTATAATGTTCATGTATAACATTCTCCCTGAGGCCACATTCCAGAACTTTCCTCCTCTGGCGATTAGCCTGAAAAATGCTCTGCTGACACTCACTAATACGACAACTAAGAAGGTTTTTTTCCCCTTCTTCGGGAATAAAACACTCATCCAGGGTTTATTTTTGTGATTTATAGCAATGGGGGCCCATGCCAGCCACAGAGAATTCAGTGCTGCCTGCAGATGTATTTATGATCTGCTTTAAAGGTGCAGTGATTTTCTGGCTCTCACTGTGGTTGCCTACATGTCTGTACTGTTTTCATGGAGGGAGTGAAGGGTGGGGAAAGCAGAATTGATCAGATTTGTCTTTCATCTTTAAAAGAGTAAGGAAATTTCGGGGCACCTTGGTGACTCAGTTGTTAAGAATCTGCCTTCGGCTCAGGTCATGATCCCAGGGTCCTGGGATCGAGCCCCGCATCGGGCTCCCTGCTTGCCAGGAAGCCTGCTTCTCCCTCTCCCACTCCCCCTGCTTGTGTTCCCTCTCTCGCTGTCCCATATCTCTCTCTGTCAAATAAATAAAATCTTTAAAAAAAAAAAAAAAAGGAAATTTCAAAATCTAAGTATTAATCCATTTTAACACAAAAATACTCAATGTAGATTTTATACATTCTCAATCATATATTTGAGTTTTAAAAGTTAAATTTCTAAATAAAATCATAATCAAAGAATGGTAAGCTTATGTCTGCATAAAAATTAAATGGATTATGATTTTGCCAACCTAAACTGATACTTTTTGTAAAATTTTCTCTTTCATATAATGAAACAGAGTGAGGGCATCTGCTAGAAACATTGGACAGGGAAACCAACTGGAGCATTTCCAGGGACCTGGCGGCAAACCCACAGCACACAGATGAGATAATAACATTCACTGAGGACAAGTAGATCTTTTAGGTTAGGCTTCCGTAACAATTCGTACTGTAAAGCAAATGAAAAAAAAAGTTTTAAACTCACTTTAGAGCTATGACTTGATATACATGACTTGATAAATGTTTGCTGAGTGAATATTATTTTATTCTCTCCAGTGGTATTTCATCAGGGCCATCAAGGGTAAAATATACCATTATGTCATGTGTCCTTAAGGAACAATAAAACGCTGCTAATTAGACTGTGGTACAACATAATTTCAGTGGTGTGGGGAAAAAAAATCTTAGAATCAATGAAATAGAGTAAGACTGAAGCCTACTACTTATTTCCAAATTCCAGGCTATGATGTTTTTGCAGAAGAATCCATTGGCTGATGACAAAGAGCACTAATGGCCTGCAGCAAATCACAGTAGGGGATTCTTATTCCCTGACTCAAACCTTTCTATTCAGGTTACACCAGGCTGAGTAAATTCCATGATATGTTACAGGCTGATTACATATGAGCAACTCATGTCCTTCTTAACTCACTGGAGATCCTCCCAACCCCTTACTGCATAGTCTCTAGGGTCTGGTTCTCTTCCATATCACAGTCCCTCCAGTATACACACAGCATACACAAATCACACACATAATGTTCTCACACATACACGGGGCTCAGCACAACTTCCTTATGCTCCCGTCTTATGCTCTCACCATAAACATCTCAGGAGTGATGAGCATGCCTCATCTACACAGAGTGAATGAGTGAGTATGGAAATGCTTGGTTGAAGACAGAGCACGGTCTAATCCAAGCTCCGTTTTCTCGTCCTTAGTTGATATGATTTCATGTGATGCTGCTTCTCTGAGGGCCTCTTTTGGCTTCCGTGACCCTTGTTCTCCTGGTTCCATCTATTTCACGTTCTTCTTCTGCCTACCCTTTAAGCCTAAGTGTGTCCCCTGGCGTCCCACGCTTGACCCTTTTCTTCCCCTCCACCTCTTCTAAGTGACCTGCTCTTTTGGCCTCAATCAGATCCAACAAATGACTTGTCCAAGGCCAGACAACCAGTTGGTAGGAAAAGACCTCAGCTCCTATTTCTAGTCAATAAACATGTTTACTTATTATGCTCAGTTCTTTGTAGGCACTAAGAGACACAAAATAAACAGCACACAGACTTTGCCCTCCAGGAGTGGAAAATCTAGTAGATCTCACACATGGAGCCTAGGGCCTTCCCGAAGTCAGTACAGAAGCTCTGAGCTGTCTCAAACAAAAATACGTTTCAGCCATGTCAGACTAAACCAGACCACCCTCTTAGGCAAGGCTTCCTAAGCCATCGGTCAGTATCATGGACTCATCATGGATGTGTGACAAGATTCTGATCAGTGATTACGTGAAATTCTCTCTCTCTCTTTTTAGGGGGGAGTACATATTATTTATAGTAGTATGTGTTAGGTGGAATATTTTGCTAAGAAGATGGTATGAGTAGGTTAAGAGAGTATTAAATTTTACTGTGCATTAGGAGACAAGAGGAGTAAGCAAAACAAGTATGGCAGTTGTGCGAGTTTACACAGGCAATATGAGGTCCGTACTGCATAGTAATTCTCTCACTACAATTATTGCTGGTGTATGTAACAGTATTTTACATCTTTATTTCCTTTTAAGTGTGCCCTTAAAACTTGTGTCATGGACTTCCATTTAAACGTGGCAAATAAAACACATGAAATCTCACCGACGTGAGAGTAAAGAAATCAAAAAGGCATAAATCCATAAGGCTGAGGGCAACAGGGGCATACATGAGGTATCAGCAGATTTCTAGAGCTTGAAAAGGGTGGACAAGTGGTAATTTACTTAGCCTAATTGATGAAGCCTGCAGTGAAGGAAGTGACCCAAAGGCAATACAATTTAGAATACAGAATCTTGGTTATATCCAGGAGTTCGTGGTGCCCAGTTCCTCTAAAAGTGGTAGTGTAGGATGAAGTCAACACAGGAGGCTTGGCTGACATTTTCCATAAGGAATAGTTAGATCTCTTTCCCCATTCTTTGAAAGCAAGTATTCACCATTCTATCAGGATAGGTGAGATTTACTCTTGAAGAGGTTGAACTAGAGAGGTTCTGAACTTTTGGTTCATACTGAATACAAGAAGCTTAAGTGAAAGACTACATGGTAAATGTGAGATTTATTCAGGCTTCTTCTTCCACTCAGCTCTCAGAACAGAGGCAGCCATAATGCTACTCCTCAGGCTACTGGGGATTTATCCCTCAGGAAATTACCCGACACACATGTGGATCTCCCCCAGTGAAGCACCAGCCCCCTACTGGTCAACGAGCTCCACTGATGCATAGAGAGCTTCCAGTGTTTTAGTGCCTCAGTCTTAAATGTGAATAGACAGTCAGGGATTATCAGAGAATTAAGAAAAGTTTCTAACTTGACTGAATTACAGAGACTCAATGAAAGGTGAGAAAGGGGGGAATTTGGAAGAAACAGGAGCAATGCAAAGGAAGAAAACAATACATCAGAGTTAATTTTCATAGATATTAGAAAAATATTACACTCATGAAAGAGACATGAGAAATAATAAAAATCCACATTAAGAGAATAAGAAAATGTTCTTAGAAATTTTTTTAAATGATAGAAATGAAAGTTGAAGAAATGTCCCAGATTTGAGGAAATCTGCCAAGAAGAAATTGACAAAAAGATGAAAAAATGGGAGGAAAAGATTCAACATTCAAACAACAGATATTCCAGAGAGAAAGAAAAGTGAAAAAGTATGTGAAAAAATTATTGAAGAAATAATACAAGAAATTCCAAGAACTGAGGAATCCGAGCCTCCAGATCAAAAGGGCCCACAGGGTACCCAGGTCCTTAAACAACAAAAGACCCTCACCAACGCATATCATGATGAAATTTCACAACATAAATGTTTCCAGTGGGGGAATAAAAACAGACAGTTCATATACAAAGGGCTAAGAATCAGAGCATCCAGTTTGTCAGTAGGAACATGGAAGCAAGAATAAAAATTATGAGAAAAAATTCCTTCCCATTTAGATTTCTATACCCAGCCAAAATATTAAGTATGAGGTGAGAATGAAGACAATTAACACAAGCCTTTCATGTACCTCCCGCCTTTTTGGGAGTTTCTGAAGGAAGCATTCCACTGAAATGAAGGTAGAGAATGAGAAGACATTGGACACAGGAATCAGAAGATCCATATTTGAGAAAGGTAAAAGGAATTCTCAGGATGATGGTGAATGGGGGCTTAACAAAGGATGTCTTCATGAAAAAAATGAACTGACGGATTACTTGACAGATAATTATATGATGTTTTAAATGGTGGATATTACTCTGATAAAAACAAAAACTTAAATTTAAAGAAGATGACACACAGAGGATGGTGCTTCCAGCCTCCCGAGGTCCAGTGCCCTAAACTCTGTGAACGCATACAGAAAGAAAGACAGAAAAGAGAGAAAGAATGAAAGAGAAACCTAAGGCTTAAGGAACCAGAGCACTGCCTGCAACAAGTGGGCGGATTCAAAAAGCCCACCCTACTTCCAGAACAGTATCTGACTAGGCCATAAGCTGCAGGTTGAGTGCTGGATGTGACATAGATGAAGATGCACTGGAAATCTTCAACAGGGGAGTCAGAGTTTGTGTTAACACATGCTGACATGGTGCAGTGTAGGTGTGCCCGTTATCTAACAGAATGTCCAAGTTATTTGATATAGTAATTATGAATCCTCCTTTTGGGAATGAAAATAAAAAGGGGATATGAGTTTTCTGAAGGTCGCTTTGGAAATGGAAAGAATAGCAGCATATTTATACAAATTCTCAGCTGGAAAACACAATAATAAGAAAGCTACAGAATGGAAAATCAAGATCAATACTACTCCAAAGCTACAGTATAACCTACCAGCATCATATTAATTTCTTAAAAAGAAATCAGTAGACATGGAAGTGGACCTAATTTGGTTTTCTTTTTAAAAACCTCCAAAGATAAAAGCACCTTAAAACCTAATTAATGAATATAAAATTTGTTATTAAAAAAAAAGATGTCACAAATTATAGGTATATTTTTCAGGAATGTAATAATGATATTGTGATTATGTATTTTTGAAAAGTCATCATAGTTCACAGAACATACACAAATATTTACAAATGGTATGATATGTGTCTAGAATATGCTTCAAAATAAAATGGGGTGGGCAGACAATAGGTTAAAAATCAAACAGTACTGGTCATGAGTTGATGATTTTTGAATATTGGGATCCATTATATTATTCTGTCTACTTTTGTATATATTTGACATTTTCCAAATAAAAGCTTACCAAAAAAAAAAAGGTGCCTTCAACAAAATTGAGAATCACTATAACCATAAGAAGCAGTTTTTACAGCCAAGCAAAGATGATTAGCACCTGACTGTTCATAACAGAAGTTAGAGGCAAATTTATTACTCTTTAAGAGCTTTGGGAGACTACAACAAAAATGAACAGGAATTTGGTATCTAACCCATACCACATCCATGACTGACTTAGTTCTCTTGAGAACTATAAATGCTCTAGAGCCTCCATATGGTGTTAGGTGTCGCCATTTAAAAATATTTACTGAGGGGGCGCCTGGGTGGCTCAGTTGGTTAAGCGTCTGACTCTTGATTTCAGCTCAAGTCAGGATCTCAGGGCCGTGAGATGGAGCCCCGCGTAGGGCTCTGCGCTAAGCATGGAGCCTGCTTGAGATTCTCTCCCTCTCCCTCTGCCCCTCCCCCGCTCACATTCTCTCTCTCTCTCTCTCTCTCTCAAAAAAAATTAAAATATTTATGGAGCTTGTTTCTTAGTGGTTAAAACATGTAATAGCGTATATCAATAACATCTTATATTTGGTGAAATACAGTAGATGGGTTCAGGAGAAAAAAGTGGCAATTAAAATATGACACACTCTAACAATGTTTCCTAATTCCACAAATGTTAAGATGAAAAAAAAATGGCCTCTTGGAATTGATGAAACACAGTATTTTTCTCAAGAGCATCCTTCCTTATTCTGACCCTTTATCCGTGCTAAATCAATCTTCAGAATCAGTAAACCCACAAAATAATATGTCTCCACCCTCCACCCCACCCTCCTGCTTGTCCCAACAGCAATAATTTGAAAACACCAGCTTCGTGTGCCTCTTCTGTCCAGTGCCAAGCCAGAAAATACTCAGAAAATGAATAAACATTCCCTTTTGTGCTTTCCGGAGTGCATCATGTTCAGTAGGTCCTAGTGACCGACTAACATGCCAGCATAAGCACAGACTCACACCCCCTAACAGTCAGGATTTCTTATCACAAGGAACAGAAACTAGCTCTGCCTATTTTAGTCGAAAAGGAATTTGTTCTGAAGGTAAACTATAGACTCTCCAGGAGGACAGAGAACTAGGTTTAGAGGTTATGTGGCCAAAAATAACCCTCAAAATGATGGCATGGAGCGGGTCCAGTGAAGACACCTCTCCCGCTGCCACTGGGTCCAGACTCTGGAGCAAGCCCCGCTGATCCCCCAGCACGGCAGGGCAAAGGGGTGTTGCTGTCTGGAGCACCTGCCACTGGGCCGGAGTCAGTCATGGGCCCAGGATTCAAGCCTGATGTATCTAGCATTTTAGCTCCTATGGTGGGGAGTGGGCTCTGCCTCATAATGTGGGAGAGCCCCCAACATGGGAAAGGGGTTCAGATGACAGCGTTCAAAAGGAACAAGTGTCCGCTTGACCCTATAAAGAAATACTTTTGAAAGCCAAAACACAAGGTAGAGTAGTGGAGTACACAGAGAGTGCACGGAGTGAACACACATTTGCCTTCCATCTTTGTCTAAGTTGATTAGGTGTACTGTGCAATTTTATATTAAAACCTGGACACATGCCTATTTTATGGCTATTCAAAATACATATCATTTTGAACTAGGAATTTTAATTATGATCTAAGATAATGAAAGAATGCTTGGAAATAGCCTTTTAAATTTAACCCAGTGGTGGTCACAGAATAGATGCACTTACTTTAAGTGATGATTGATTAATTATCTAGGGAATAATCATTAAGTAGAAAAGAATAAGGATAGATATTCACTGTAAATCAACAAAAGGATATATACTAGTTACATCTTACATAAATATTACTGAATCAGGCTGAATTAGACATTAGCAGACTCACGTATAGGTGCCTGGGAGCTCAATTTAAACTGCATAATCAGATTTAAGAGGTGCTTTTAAGGTCATGTGAGCCAGCATCCATACCAACAAAGGCAGTCCCCCTTGTCACATCCCTGACAGGTAGTCCACAATGCATCATTTTGAGTATAGTGTATTATATTGTTTGTTTCTGATACGGACTCTATTCGTCTATGAATCTCACCAAAGATAGCATTAATTTCTTTTGTCTTGTTGGTTAATGCTCAACTGACCTAAAACTATTTTTTACAACCCAAACTGCTGTTAAGCTAGGAATTCCATTCCATGTCCTTGGGCAACTGATTTTAGAACCTAAATGAAGCCAACATCTATTCTTTTTAAACACAGTCTTAGTTTCAGCCCTTGCTCTGGGCTCAGGGATATCAAGTGTAATAGTGATTGTCATTCACATTCACTAGTGCTTTGAGCTTTGCTTCCTCCGCAAACCTAATATACATACAGTCTAAGTATACCTGAGTCATTGATAAAATTGTAGAAATGTCAAGGTCAAGGCAAGAGCTCTGAAGCAGGCCAACACAAACCGCCTTCTATGTTGGCTTCCACACCTATGAACATTCTTTGAGTACAGCTGATCAACCCAGCTATTAGACCACATCCTAGACCTCATTTCTGTATCTCATCCACAAAGATTACTCAAGAGCCTCGTTTACAGATGTGTCCCAGAAGGATTGTGGGGATTTAAAAATCTGATGGTCTGGCTCTATTTTAAATACTCTTGGTTATCTATAATTTAAAAGAACAGTAGGAGAAATTTCTGATTCAACACAGAACTCTTCAGTGAAGCAAAAACTATAACCCAATCCTTTTGTAAGTCTTGATTTTCATATGCTGGGTTTACTATTGGGCTATGTAGACTTTGTATATGAGTCAATATGAAAGTCAAAATTCTACATTAGGCATTTTAATATAGGCTTTAAAAATTAATGATGTGCATAATGCACATTTTAATTAAAACAACTTTGATAAATGCTTACCATTTTAAGAGAATGTATGATTTAACTTTTTTTAAAAAACAATTGTTGTAAGTTTTTTTGCTAACTTAAATGGATTCTAAGACCAAAGAAAATCTAATTAAAATTAAAGTGTTCTACTGGAATGTAGAATCTTTAGAAAATCTGGCTTCTAAATTCTGAAGGGTGGAACATTCTTATTTTTCTTCTGAAGGAAAAAGGAAGAAATGTACTTGTATAGTAAATTCATTGCAGAGATCGATTTACACTTAAAATATTTATAATGCCAACTGGTGATGTAAAAAAAGCGGGGGGGACAGGGTTTATGATGTCATTGATATTTGCTAAGCCAAAAAGCAGCTGTGGGATAAATAATTAATTTTACCATGAATGAAACCTTCAAAACACATGGCAGCTTTTTGCCATCTAGCTGTACAAGGGAACTAGGAGGGAGAGTTGTAGCAGCTGAAATAAGCTCTTATACTAAGCATTCTCATTAACCAAGTCCTAATACCAATAATTAAAATGGAAACTACATTTAAAAACTATGTAAAAACCTTTGAGTTCTGCAGTTATTAGCTTGTTTGAGACTGATTTTTTAAAGGGGTTTAATGAGCTCTTTTTAAGTATTTACCACAATCATCTCACTTTGTACCGGAAAAGCATAAGATGAAACAGAGCAAATTGTGAATTATTTCAATGGTGCCTAAAACAGCAGAGGGTACACAGACAATATACAAATTGTCTTATTACCCTGAAAATGAAGTTATTTATCCCTTAAAACAGTAGTAACAGCTAACATTTATTTTATAGACATAGAGGATTGGAGTTGGCATAATTTTCTTTTTTAAATGTGCCTATCTTTCATTTTATAGCACAGAAACTGATGTAAAATAAGACTTGCTCGTGGTCAGCATAAGTGTGCTGGAGGGTTCAAAGCTCCTGGGATGCAAGAACACACTGTCTTCAGATTCTTTAAATTCAGAGTATTTACTGAGGACTTAGAATGTGAACCGAGCACACAATTTCAGTTAAAGCTCTCGCGGGCTGATAGTGCACGTAAGCCGTCATTAGAGACCATTGCAGTAAGCCTTTCTTTAATAAGCCATATCCATGGGAAATCTTGCTGAAAATAAAACCTATGGTCTAATTGCCTGGAAATTTTAGTAAGTTCAGTATGTCCTAGATCACTTTTTTTCTCATCTATCAGAATTATATGGCAAGACACGTTTGGCAGACACTACAAAGAAGAACGGTACAAATATCTGAAATAGGACTTTTTTTCCCTCTATTTTAAAGGATAATCCTTTGATAAGAAACACCCTAATTAACTACTTCATTATGCATTTTAGCATAGAGTAATTTTTATGATTTTTAAGACTTACTATAAAATATGAAATGGAAATTTAACCATCTGGATACTCAAACATATGAGCCTCTTCTGAAGATGGTCCCTCAGATAACTAGATTTGTTGACAGAAGTGCTATCTAGAATGGCACTCTGTGTCCTTTGCTTGAGATTGACAAATTGGAATCTTTGAGTTCTCTACATGAACTGTACTGGTTTGATCTTTAACTTCTCTGGAAACTTCCTGTGCTGATTAATAGTGAAGGCACCTGCTGGGTTTTCAGACACGAATATAAGTGGTATGCTGTTTTTTGGAATTAGTTGCATTTGGAATATTCTGAGTAGGTACTCTCTGGTACTACAGGCATATGGTCGGTCATTTTCACACGGTGCTATTTCTGTAAAATCTACATTCTTTCCACCATCAGCATCTGCTTCCTTAAAGATAGCTGGACATCAGAAAATGATTGCAAGTTAGTATCTTTTCCTACTTGACGCAGTAGATCTGCTAAAACCAAAACATCTGCTAATCGTTTTTCAGAAGTTTGTGCCAGAAGCAACTGAATATTGATAGACATCTCAATATTACACTTAAACATCTACTTTCATACAAAACACTATAAAATGCTATACTCCAGTGTTACTTGATGACTGTTCACCTGAGGAAACCAGGATGGTAGCGGAATAGTGAAGCAGGATTTAGGGTATTAGTCAAAGGCAGACCAACTGCTTTTTTAAATGCAATGAGATACATTCACCCATTAGCAAGCCCTGCACTTGTCCCATCTCGGCTCCCTCCCATCAGCAACTCTTTAAAGTCTCTTTCTGAATCTCTTTCTCACTTCCCTCCTCAGCAGGCCACTCTGTCCTCTAACTGAAGCCTTCAAGTAAAACCCTTCAACTTCTGGCTCTCCTCCACTAGCTATAACCCAGGGGTTGTTTTCCTCCCAGAATAAGGATAAGATCTTTGTTCTTCTCCCAGAATAAGGATAAGATCTCACTCTCTTATTCAAGGCCCCTCAAAAGTGCTGGTCATCTCACTCCCCAACTGGAGCTGCCCAGCAGAATTCAGTGTTGCTCCCAGGCTCCTAGACACACTTGGCGTAGCAAGTTTCATGTCTCATGATGTAGATTCCCCCCCTCACACACACACTGTCCCTACTCATCTTCACAGCTTTGGCACCTCTCACTAAGCCTAGCAAGCTGAGGTACTCAACAAATATGTGTTGAACTGAAACTACTAACTTTTAAGCATGAGTTATTTTCAATAGCTTGAACCAGAAATGAGCTTGTCCCAGATTGTCTGCAGAGCAGCATATGATTCCTGCTCCACTTTATTTTCAACCCATAAGTGACCCAAAAACGAGGAGTGAGAACTTTCCAGTGACTAGAGTTGCTAGATAAAATACAAGCTGCTCCATCAAAACTGATTTTCAGATAAACAACAAATATTTTTTTAAGTATGTCGCAAGAAGTGCATGGGGCATACTTGAACTAAAATCAATTATTCATTGTTTATCTGAAATTCAAATTTGACTGGGCAGCCTGTATTTTTACGCTAAGTCTGACAGTTCAACCAGTGACTCCTTAAAAATTCTAAAGATGCTTCTTTAGAGCACTTGGAGGTTTGTGTCCCAGCTCTGCAAACTTCTCAGTTGGGCAGATTTTGTCTTTTGTTGCAGCTGGGTTTCTTTCTGAACATCTCAGTAACACGCTTTAGGAAATGCTGTTTATATAATTTCCATTTATTTTACTAATTTATATAACTCCTTTCTAATATCTGTTAATAATTTTAGCAGAAAGAACACTGTAGCACTGTTCAAAATCTCTTACAAAGCTGATACTCAGTTATTACTATGCCTGAGTCAAGTCCTACCTACATGTGTTAATAATTAATAATTTTTAAAAATTTCATATTTTCAATTAAGCCAGCAAAACACAATATTGAAAATAAGTAAGTCTTTGATTTTGGGGATTTCTTTTCTTCATTAATCAAGCACAGTGAGACATACTGTCTTCACTCAGAGGTTGGGGAGAAGCGGCCCGGCAGGCGGAGCTGGGCTGTGATGTAACTGCAGTGGGTCTTTGTTGGAGAAGCCGCCCCTAAAGGGGAAACATCTGTAAACCCAAGCGCTTCAGCGTCAGTGTGAATGGGCTGGAAAGCGGAAAGAGTTGCCTCTTTTAGTTTCCTGTAAATCTTGGAGGCTTGAAACCTTGGTCAACAGAATTCCTCACAGGTCGTTGAAAGACATACCTGTCTCAGTGAGGAAAGAAAAAGCAGGTTTCTTCTGCAAAGGAGTACCATGGGAGAGTACTAACTGCTGTGTGCGCGGGTTTACCGATGGTGATGGTGCAATGGGAGTGAAGGGGATAGCTTGTTCCAATCCTGAAAGTTTCCCACATTAATGCGTTCTTCTTTCAGTGTTCTTGACAGTGACTGCTCATTACTTATTCCCACGAAAGCATTAAGGAGAGAGAAATACCTCCCTAAGGAGAGGGATACTGGAGTGTACCTTCCTCAGAATTTCAGCTGGACTGATCTCAGCTTCAACTTCTAGGGAGAGAATGACTACGTCCGCATAACTGCCGGGTGTCACAAGGGGATAATGAATTAAGACGTTTATCCCGACACAAGCACAGTACCTGCTTTCCACCATATTGGCAGCCCCAGTTAGGGACGGTTGTCAAGCAAGCTACCGGCACAACACGCACACACTGCAGAGATGCAGAACAATGCCTGGATGCCTGCCCAAACCCGGGCTCTCCAAACGACACATTCAATTTATCGGACCATGCCAAAGCTCACTGGGGGTCAGTAGCGGCATTTTCCTAGTTGGTGTGAGAGACGGAGGACATTTGGAAAGCTTAAGGCACGGGGCTTCTTCCACCTGGCTGTACAGAGCAGCAGGGCTGACAAACACACTCATTAAACTTGAGCTGAAGCAAGCGAGCCTGCGAGGTCGTTCCTGAAATATTCAGAAGGCGTTACCGGACTCGCCGCTTAGAGGTAGAGCAGGAGCACGCCGAGGAGGAGCAGCCCGCACCCACACTCGGGGGCAGAAGGCACTCGCGACAGCACACCCACCGCCACCCTCCACCGTTCCGCTGTCAGCAGCCCCGCCGCCCGTCGCTCCCCACACGCCTGTTCATTCTACCTGCCCGGGAAGGAGAGATGCTCTCGAAGTGAGGAGTTTCCTGGCAGTTGCAGGAGCCCCTCAGACGGCCCCTCGGGGACCGCACCGCGGAAGACCCCCTGCCCCGCAGGCCCGCACCGCCCCTGGGGCCCAAGGCCGCGGCGCGGGGGTGCGGTGGGGGGGGCGCGGGACTCGGGTCGGCCACTCGCCGGGGCCAGGCCGCCCTTGGTGTCCCCGTCTCCCCTGTTGGCCTCTGCCAGGGATGTCTCCTCCAGAGCCCCCGTTCGGTCGCTAGGTGACCCGCGTCCGGGCCGAGACGCAAACGGCCTCCCGCGCGGCCCCGCAGCCCCGCGGGTGTTAGTTCTGGGAGGCCGGAGGGGGAAAGGATGACGGTCCTGGTTGCCCCCCGAAGCCCCTGCACCGAGACAGGGCGCACTCTCGTTCCAGCGCCTCTCTAGTCACAACCCTGACCTCTCCGCTGCGCCCCAGACGCAACGCAGCTCGCACGGTGCCGCGTCCTCGTCACCACCCCCCGGCTCTCCAAGGGCATTCGCCCCTCTGCCCCTCCGGGGTCGGCCCCAGGCGCGGCGACTCACCCGGACGCCGGCGGCGGCGGGAAGCTCAGCAGGTCCCGGCGCGCGGCGGCCGGGTCTCCATCCCCGCCCTCCGCAGGCGCTCGGGCTGCGCGCTTCGCGGCGGCGCTGGACGCGGCCCGTCCGTCCCCCGCGCGGCGGCTGCACAGGGTGGCCGCGGCTGCCGCACTGGCTGCGGGCGCGGGCGGGGCGGGGCGGGGGCGGGCCAGGAATCTGGGTCGCGGGGAGCGGAGCGAGCCGGGAGGCACCCGGGCGGCCGGCGGCGGGGCGGAGACCGAGAGCAGCCCGCGGAGGGCGTGCGGAGGCTTCCCTGGGAGCGCGGCGCGGGCGGCGACTGAGCATGCCCAGTCCCCAGCCGGGGGCGCGGGGCCGGGGGAGGGACCGTCCCTGGCGCCCAGAGCGGGGACGCGGCCGCGGTGGCCGCGTTGGGTCGTGCCGGGCTGACCCGCGGGAGGCGCGGGGACCCGGACACCTGTCGGTGTGTCCTGCAGAGCGCCCTGCAATGAGGGGCAAGGTGTGCTTCTCGCTTGCTCCCCAGAGAATTGTCCAGAAGGCAAAGTTTGCTTTAGGTCAGTTCCGGCCCTTGCGGCCTCACCGAGTGATTCCCGCAATCCTGGCACGCACGCCCCACCTGCCTTCCTGTGCCCGGGGAGCAGCCCTCCGGGGTGCGCGGGCAGCCCCCGCCTTTCCCGACACCTGGACAGTCAGGTCAAGTTCTCCAAGAGCCCGCTCTTTAATTAGGTGTAATTGAGAGATGCTGTCAGTCCTCCCAGGTCACATATCTGCATTTCAACCAGGGCTTCGAAACAATATCTTCACCCCGGGGTTAATTGTAATGGATGGATGATACACACCGTGGTCTGGGGCTATTTAGGGAGCAAAAGCAATGCTTCACAGTGCAACAGGAGTGGCCCAGAATGACTCACATAACACTCTCCGAAACCCGTGCCTTTCTGTGGTGTGGTGCTTCATGTTGAATGAAGAACGTTTTCTCTATATGCAAGCAAAACGCTGCCTACGTTAGAGGCAGCATGGGGTCAGAAAAGAGGGTGAGCCTCGGGGTCGGCCTCGATTTCAGTTTCACCTACCACCCCGGTTCCCTAACCATTCTGGGCCTCTGTAGCCTGGAGGGTGGTGATCCCGACCTCTCTGGATTGTTGTGAGGATTAGGTGAGGCAAGTAGGCAGAGCTCTTGCTGTGTAGTAGGTGTTCACCAAATAAGTATCTGAAGGTTCCACATCTGCTGATCTGTTTTCAAGACAGGTTGCGTGGGCTAGTGCTAATCTTGAAATGGTGAACGTTTGTGGTGTTGCCTCTTCACATTAAATAACCTTAAACTTGGATCTTTCTAACTTTTTGTTAAAAAATATTAGCCACTGTTACCTTTTCTCTCAACTCTCCCGCTTCTTCCTACTTCCTTGAATAAACCTCTAGGAAAAGCTAGACCAAGGCCATATATAGGGGTGATTCACTATGGGCAGGATTATCCACATAAGAATTTCACTCCATAGTCTTCTAAAGGTGTTCAATTGACTTGCATTCCCCTGTGGTCCTTGTTTCACAACTATTGCACAAAGTAAGGTATGGAAGGAAGTTTACTCTGCACTAATACTGTACACTCTTAAAAAGTACCGATGTTCAAAAAGTAAGCTTTTCAGAGGGCCTGGGTAGCTCAGTCGGTTAGGCATCTGACTCTTGATTTCAGCTCAGGTGGTGATCTCAGGATGGTGGCATCGAGCCCCATGTTGGGCTCTGTACTGGGCGTGGAGTCTGCTTAAGATTCTCTTTCCCTCTCCCTCTGCATCCCCGTCCCCACTCATTCTCTCTCTCTCTCTCAAAAAAGTAAACATTGGGGCGCCTGGGTGGCTTAGTCGTTAAGTGTCTGCCTTTGGCTCAAGTCATGATCCCAGGGTCCTGGGATCGAGCCCCGCATCCGGCTCCCTGCTCCGCGGGAAGCCTGCTTCTCCCTCTCCCACTCCCCCTGCTTGTGTTCCCTCTCTTGCTGTGTCTCTCTCTGTCAAAAATAAAAATAAAATAAACATTATCTCCCAAACATATCTTTTTCTTCATGACACTGTGCCTTTATTTATGGTATCCCACCCTTTCTGGAATACTCTTCCCTTTCCATTCCACTTCACAGAGTCCTACCCACTCTTCAAGTTCAAATGCCACCTTCTTTCCGAAGACTTCCCCAAATTCCACGGCGGAGTTAATACTCCTCTGCCATCCTGCTGTCCGTGTGTGTCACCGTCTAGTGGCATTGTCAAAGCCATCTAAAACAACCTCTCCAGTGACTGTTAGGTCCAGGCACCGTTCCAGGCACCAGGAAGATAGCAACGCACAAGACAGACAGGGTGCCTGCCCTCATGTAACTTACAGTCTCATTTGAAGAAGCTAGACACTAAACACCTAAACGATAAATAATCACCAAGGACACAGGCCATGTATATTTTTGTCTTTGTGTTATTCATCAGATTAATATATACAGTCTAGATTCATCCTTCCAAAAACATCAATAAAAATATTAATATTGGCCCTAGACCGACCAGACTACATGGACATGGATCCCTGACTAGTTGTTGTGGAAGCAATGATTTTTACTCCTTTCGTTTGACTCCCTCAGCTAAAACAGTCCTAAGCCCAGACCATTCTGGTACCTGGAACCAACCTAGGTAGGTTCCTACAATCCCATATGAAGAGTGGAAGGGGATGGGGGAAAGCCAGGGAGTTTAGCCCCCACACCAAATTATATCCTTTCTCTAAATTCAAGGAACGGTATTTCTAGTGGCTGGATTCAACCTGGATTCCCAGCTCTCCTGAGTCCCAGGCCTCTCTTCCAGGATCACGCAGCACTCCAGTCCCTCGCCTCTCATGACCTTTGGCCTCTATTTATGTCAATAGTTATTCTCTGTTGGACGTCATTTGACTGTCTGGATCTATCTGCTATCTGAATGACTCCAGCTTTTTTCTCTGATTCTCTTATTGTCTGAGTGTGAGACAGACTTGGCACCACTTAGAACCAACTTTTCCAAAGCATATGTGTATACATGCATCCCGTAGCTGTTAGTGGCAGCCTGTATACATGCATCCCGTAGCTGTTAGTGGCAGCCTTGCCCCTGTTTAAGGTCTAACTCCGGGGCAGGGTCTCACTCATCTGAATGTAGACAGCACTTAGCAGACGGCCATTATCCAGTAGATCCTTAATGAAAGATTGTGAAATGAATGAATGCATGTATACAGGTTCTCAACTCTTCTTGCTTCCTAGACTATAGTTCTTTTCTAATTACTCTTTCTACTAACCCTATGATTTGGCTAAGCTTCACCCTTTTCTATTCTACTAATTTCCCCTCCTGCCACAGAGCCACAGATCCCTTCCCTTCAGGGTCCACAGAGCATTCTGAAGAAAACCTTAATTCATGAAATAATTTGTGTGTTATAACAAAAGCCACAACCTATTCCCTGTAAATCGGTATCACTCTTGCTTCCTCTGGTTCACCGCAACTATTTTTTAAACTTCTTTCTCTTTCCCATCTCCTCCACCAGCCATGTGTTGAACAATGTGCCTCTGGCTCTCCCCACTGCCCCAGAGAAGAGAGACCGTCGGGGGTCATCACCCTAGGAATTAGCTCCTTACGGTGACTATGTCCTCCACCCCACCACCCCCTCCTCTTCCTCTTCAATCTCAGCAGAGTAAATATCTTTGTTCTTGATGCTAGTCTATTATCAGTAGACTATTTTCTTCCATCTTTATTCACTCTCTCCCAGCTCTCCCCAACTTTTCTGTCTTTCCTGTCTCTCTCTCAACCACCTTCCATCTTCTGATGAACATACCCAGAGTTTGTTGGGAAGCCTGATTTGACACCCATGCCCCTTTAAGGTGTCTAAAAATGACTGTCTGCTTGTGACGCCCTCAGGGTTCTTTAAAGAAGCTCTCCCATCTCCAGGCATTTCCTTTGTGCTTCATCATGGTTACAGTGACAACTGCCAAGCTTGTAAATACACCAAGATGTGTGACCTCATGCTCTGCTTCTAAATATCTCCATCATCAGACATCTGTTATCTTTTAGTAGAGTACCAACTAGGCACTCCTCAAGGAAAACTGCGCTGATATGCAGCTTTGTCACAGGCAAATAAAGCATTTCTTGTCAGTTAATCAACACTGGAGGACTCTGACTAATAGCGTAGTAGGATGCCGAGAGGGGCGTATAGAATTTCAGGTAATAACCTTGTTTGGATTGATCCAGGAAGTCTTTACGGGCTTCCAAACCATGGGGATCCTTGCTCAGGTAGTTTGGCAGCAATTAATTGTTGCTATGAAGGAAGTAAAGTATTTGGTGATACTTGCTACGATGATGTTACATGACGATAAAGCACCAGCCTGGAAATTCAGGGATCTAGGCTTCACTGTTTTCAGTCTTCTGTCTAAAGTGAGGATGACAGTAAGAACGTCTACCTCATAGTGTTGCTGGTGGGATTGCATGGATGATTTGTAAAGTGCTTAGCATTGTGGCTAGCCCATAGTGCTCAATAAACGTTAGTCATGACTCTAGCTCCATTATTTTTGGATAAAAATCGTATTTAACAGATTACCATGGGATCAATGGAGTTGGCAGCTGAAGGAACTGAGATAGATCATCTGGTAGCATTTAGATGTAATGAGTGGGGAGGGTCCACAGAGGAGAAACTTGTACCACTACAGCCTGCCCCAGTTACCACAGTGGAGCTGAGGAGGGAGCGGATGCTGTGCTCTGTCATCTCAGCTCATTACAGGTGACACAGAGTCTTTCCTGTCTTTCCCAGGCAGGTGGGTGTGCTGTCTTGCTCAGGAGAGCTCTCATGGAACATCATCCTTAGGTATTTATTTGAATAAAAACCTCCCCACCCAGAGGTTTCTATCTTCAGCAAGGTTCGATTGAGCAATGGGCAAGTAGGAGTCACCCGCCTGGACCATTTTGTGGGTGGGGTGGAAGTCATGGCCCATTTATTTATTGTTAATCTAGCTCTGGTCTTCATGTTGTGACTTGAAGAATTGGTAGTAGGAGATGTACGTATTGTATATATTGGCTTCATCATGAGACCGGAAAGACAATGTCTGGGCTTAAAAAGTGTTAGGCTGTCTCCTTTTGCTTAATTGTTGTGTAAAGTTTAGAAATCAATAAAAAGCCATTCTGTTTTCTAATAGAATGGATTTTATAAGCCTGTGGAGTTCTGGGTACAAAACTGACGTGGTAGTTGGACCCAATATGCCTCCAACTTATTTGGAGTATATGCCTTATCTATATTGATAAAATTGTGCCCGGGATTGTATGAGAGTTAATCATCATGCTAGAGAATGCTTGAAACCAAAAACACTAAGGCTCTGAGACATGCTGCTGTGGCAGGAGTCTTAGGATATGGTACAGAAAGGGCTTTCCAGGGCCTAAACCCTGGTCTAAAATGCAGTCTGCTTAATAATCATTTATTGAACACCTAGTGTATATAATATGTTATGCTAGATACTGGGGAGACAAAGATGGATAAAACCCTGTCTGTGATCTTGAGGAACTCATATCCATATACAGGCATAAACATCTGCGCTCGCGCGCGCGCACACACACACACACACACACACACAGTGTGGGCCTTTTCTCCAGGTTTTTGCTAATATAGGATTAAATCTCTACTAAACCTCCTTCTCCTCCCCTTTCAGTCACCCTGTCAGACTCCTCTGGGCCTGGTTTTTGTTTAAGATGTCATTGCCCCATGACACGCGGGCCAAAAACATCTGTGAGTCCTGGTGCTCAGGCCCCCACTCTCGTCAGCCACATCCAAGGGAGTTTAGTTAATCTCTGAAAGATGGCGGATCCTGCAGGAATCCAAGAGCAAGAAACTCACGGCAGATAGCAAGGTAAAAGCTGGACTGTTTTGTGACTGACACTGTGGATGATGCTCCTCCTTGGAAATTTTAATGGGCCCAACTTGCAGTGGCCTTTACGGATGGTCAGCCTCGGCCTGGGGCATTGATGTTTAATAGGTAGCAGCTTCTATACTAGAATATATGTAAGGACACATTAACATTTTTGAAGGTTTTTTTTTTTTGGAGGACAGTCACGTTTAGTGGATGAGAGAAAATTTGCTTCTATGGGTCTGTGAAAACCAGGCTGTGATACAATAAGAACCTGTGTAATTTCTTCCTGAAAATTTATGCTACTCAGGTTGCACGGAAGCCCTTTGATGAAACTCTGGAAAGACAAGTCATCTGTTTGGATGCCACAATAAACTTCTAGGACAATTTAAGACAGCTACAAAAACACATATTTTCCATGGACAACAAATAAAAAAAAATGCAGCTGTTGAAAATGACATGACCTAGAATATATAAAAATAAATGGGAATATCATTTGCTTTGTGGATGGTGCTGGGCTAGACATGGTTCTGGATGACATCATTTCCGTTGCTGGTCAAAATCCAGCCAACTTCTAGGATCTCAGTAGTGGTGTAAGGGAAGCTCAGGTGTATTAAATTTTTAAATTGCTCATTGCTGATCCCAGGGTTGGAACCATGTTCAACATGGTTTTAGGTGGAATAGTGAAATTGGCTATATTGCTTACGGTCTCTTCAAAGACCACCCAGAGCTAGAACTCATGGCTCCAGTGGTCAGACTTGAAGGAATCAGCGTGCAGGGGTCTCAGTACATGTGCGGCTGTGTCCAGCTCCCTGCTACTTCTGGTCTTGGCTAGGAGGACACATTCAAGAAGCTGTGGCCAGCACGACAAAGCAGTGGCTCCTTGTTTCTCATTCACTGGGGATAGAAGTCTCCATTCCTAGAAAAAAAGGAAAGTTCTCATCACTAGAAAGAACATAGTTTTCCACTGGGAAAAAAAAAGAAGTGAGTGAAGGTCAGGAGGCATATGGAAAATCTTAAATTTGTACTTTTCTCAACGACTAATTTCGCATACAGTTTTCATCAAAATAATTTTCATGTCATGTTCTTTACATGGTAAAACTCCCAGTGGGCAGCATTTTGCTGACTTCTGGGAGCACTCTTTGTGAATACAGTGAAAATTTTTGAATTAGGACCTAGTTTATTTAAAAGAATTCTAGGGGCCCCTGACTGGCTCAGTTCGTTAAGGGACGGACTCTTGGTTTTGGCCTGGGTCGTGATCCCAGGACTGTGAGATCCAGCCTGGGGTGGGGCTTCACGCTCAGTGGGCAGTCTGCTTGGGTTTCTCTCCCTCTGCCCCTCCCCCCACTCTGCACTCTCTCTTTCTCTTCAAAGAAAAAAAAAAGAATTCTGCTGGTGGACGTATAGCCTAAAATAATAATTAAAACATAGAGATAAAAAAATCTCTGGCAAAATAGTATTTAAAACAGATGGCTTAGTCATGTTAAATTATTGAAAGGATACAACTGAAACATTCTAACAATTAGCTATTATACAATATAACATTATTGCAAGTTTTTCATTCCAACCCATATTGGGAATTTATGGGGTTGTTTTATTCCAAACTATTTTCCAATAAAATATCCACATGTTTACCCCACCTGTGTATTGTACCATTTGCCTTAACCTTGAATATACTATTTACCTCACAATCAACATCAAACCTAAAAAGGCTTTTTTTTGCGTCTGTGGAGCAGAAATTTTCATTTTTATTTCATAACTGAATAATTCTGATTCTTCTGAAAATTGCTGTGATTCATTCATCTTCAGGTGAGGCAATACTGAAGATCAAATTTGTTATAGACGTTGGCGTTTTTAATTTATTTTTTCTTCAGAATTTACCAGCTTGTTGTTGTAAGAGGGAATAATAAAGTGTGGCTTTTTCTGTGATATTTATCTATGTGGTGGAGAAGAATTTGGTTTAAGTTTTAAGTTTTGGTGAAGGCTTTAAGATGTGTTCACTAGAGAGGCGCCTGGATGGCTCAGTAGGTTAAGAATCTGCCTTCGGCTCAGGTCATGATCTCGGGATCCTGGGATCGAGCCCCACATCGGGCTCCCTGCTCAGCAGGGGGTCTGCTTCTCCCTCTGCCTCTCTCTGCCCCCTGCTTGTGCTCTCTTTCTCTCTCTCAAATAAATAAAATCTTTAAAAAATAAAATAAAACGTGTTCACTAATTTAAATCCTATATTATGTGACCTATTAGCAAAAAATTCTGTACTAACAAACAAAAAAAGCAATCTTTGTGACTATGTATTTATTTAATGTCAAAAGCAACATATACCCCTCTCCCCAACCCATTTTGGAAGTATGAGTTGGTAATGCACTTTAAGTAAATAAGGGATGGATGGGTAAGTGGACGGATGGGTGGACAGACAGGGAGGAGGGAAGGAGGGCAGGGTGACTAAATGAATACCATGGACAAGGCGTTCTCCTGTCCAGAATTTTGAGATTCCCCAGATTTCAAATATTTTCTCTCACTGTCAGATTGTGTTTCAGATGATGAATCTCAATTTTTGGTTCAGAAGCCGTGTTGCCATATACATGGAGATATTTCTCCTACTTATTTAATATGCACACTAAAAAAAAAAGATTACCATGACATCCTATCTTCATGCTGGATTTATTGAGTACTATGTGCTAGGTTCTGGTGGGTAATGGGGACGTGAAGATAAATACTGTGGAGACCAGCCTCAAAAATAGCAGCAGTCTAGTAGCAAAAAAAGAGTCATGGAAACAGACATATTTATTTATTTTATATTTTTTTAAGATTTTATTTATTTATTTGACACAGAGAGAGAGGCAGAGAGCGAGCACAAGCAGGGGGAGCGGCAGGCAGAGGGAGAGGGAGAAGCATGCTCCCCGCCGAGCAGGGAGCTGGATGTGGGGGGCTCCATCCCAGGACCCTGGGATCATGACCGGAGCCGAAGGCAGATGCTCAACCGACTGAGCCACCCAAGCGCCCCTACACATATTTAATGCAAAAGAGTAAGTGGTGGACTGGCGATATGGACAGATTCCCGAGGGGAGCCCGCCAGAAGGAGTATCTGAGTATATCCCTCTTTAGTAACGTCCAGCAATTTCCTATGCTTTTTTCAAGGAAATTTTTCTGTCCGAGAGTGTGTCTCCTCATAGTTCAGTGGCATGTCACGACATTGCCCTGTGACTCATGCTGTGTGGGTATGCTGCTCATGGAAAAGGCTGTCTTTACATTTCGTATTTAAGTATATTAGTCAATGTAGAGCAGTCTGCAGTGATGTGCCTCTGAAGGTTTGACTTTTCAGTTCTTGAAATTCCACATGACAACCAGGCTTAGAGTACCTGTTCTTTTGTTATTGTAGAAAGGGCATCTCCTCTGTGAAGCATCTCTGAAGTTCAAAAACGTTACTTACAAAATCATTATAAATTCGACAAGCATTTCTTGAGTGCCTATTATAAATGAGACACATTTCTAGGGAGAGGCCACATAGTTGGGTCCCAAAAATTAGTTGTAGCCCCAGGATAATAATAATACCTGAAGGTAATACAAAATAATAAAAATAACTGACATCTCCACATTGCTCTCATGATGTACCAGGCACTGTTGTAAGCGCTTGACATACTAACTCAACTAAAATGACATGGGGGCTCTCATGTCTCTGATTTAATAGATTTCTGTGCATTTGGGAATAAAGGAGATGAGAAATTTGTGATTGACTATGCTAGGAAATACAGCCCTCTTTTATTTTTTTTTATTTTTTATTGTTATGTTAATCACCATATATTACATCATTAGTTTTTGGTGCAGTGTTCCATGATTCATTGTTTGTTCATAACACCCAGTGCTCCGTGCAGAACGTGCCCTCCTCAATACCCATCACCAGGCAAACCCATCCCCCTCCCCCCTCCCCTCTAGAACCCTGTTTGTTTTTCAGAGTCCATCATCTCTCATGGTTCGTCTCCCCCTCTGACGTACTCCCCTTTTCTTCCTCTCCTGTTATCTTCTTCTTTTTCTTTTTTCTTAAAATATGTTGCGTTATTTGTTTCAGAAGTACAGATCTGTGATTCAACAGTCTTGCACAATTCTACAGCCCTCTTTTAAAATCCCTGTTTTGTTTGCTAGATCACTTTAGCCAGTGTTTCCTTAGAGCTAGTATGGAAGGAGCAGCTACAGACGGCCAGATGATCAACCCTTTGTAAAGGCAGAGAAGCAGCCAATGGTAATACGGAGAACTTTCAATGCTGAGGAGCTACAAGTAGGTGAACCAATATGTCTTTTTTATTTATAACATCTATCCTTTTATGAAAGTAAAACACATGCATTAGTTAAGTAGAGGAGAATTCATTACATTTTTCCTGATCCCTGTTCCACTCTTGTGTCTAGATCAAAGTTAAATAGTTAAACAGAATAAAATTCATTGTATTTTTCCTGTTCCCTGTTCCACTGTTGTTTCTAGATCAAAGTTCTGCGTGACTGGGTGCCTCAGATACGAATGTAGACAAGCACCCAAAAATAAGAAAGTAGGGGGAGAAGCCCCCAAGGGAAAAATCAAAGTGGCAACAGCAAGGCTGTCATGCTCGAAACATCAGCTTCAGGTGAAGGAAGTGAGATGCAAAATTATCCACAAAGGCTCTGTTTTGTTGTTGTTCTCTTTAAAATGGCAGAAGAACCCTCTAGAAGAGTTCCTAGTAGCTCAGTCCTCATGGAACATGATTCCATCGTTCTGTGATAAAATTGAACTACAGACATTTTCTTCTGCGATCTGAGAATTTGCTAAGAAATTCCCAGTACACCTAGTTATGTGGAGAGCGCCATCAAAACTGTGGGTGATATGTTCATTCTCGTTGAAATTGGCTTTTGTTGAATGAGAGGAAAGGGGCCAGGAATACTTGGAACACTAGTTTTGCATTAGAATCGCTTGGGTAAATAGTTCCCAAATAAACATGCCAGAACATCACCTAGGCCTAGGGAATCCGAATCCTTGGGGTGTGGGGCCCAGGCATGTATGTGTTTGAAAACTCTCCCAGGTGACTCTAAGGCACACAGCTGATTAAGAACCACACACTTAGGAGACAAGCCAAGTTCTGTAAAAGCGTGAACAGGAGCTCGTTTGTTTCATATTTTATTATATTCTTGCAATAAAATCATAAAATCTGTACGCTTCCCCAGGCTGAAACTTCTGAACAGGCCTATTGTGAATAACTGCAATGTGGTTATTTCCTTTTTTTGCCTAAGTGGAAATAGTCCTTAACTAGCATGACAGCAAGGGCATTTAATAGGCACTCCAGAGAGAGAAGCAACGTTTGCCATCACTTACCACTAACATTTATTAGGCTCTGGTCGGCATGGTAAGGCCCCCCGAGACTGGGCCAATTCATTTACAAAGGAACATGGTGTAGCAGACAGGGATGGGGGAAAAGTCTTAAAGCAAAACATTTCTTTAGAATCTTGTCCATCATCTGTACGGCCTCGCTTTGGGCCAGCCTCAATTCAGAACACTGTGCTTGCATTCTGTCACTTCATCGTCGTAACAACCATAAAGGTGGGTCCTTTTATTATTCCCCCTTTAAAATGAGGAACCTGAGGCACGCCTGGGTGGCTCAGTCGTTAAGCGTCTGCCTTCGGCTCAGGTCATGATCCCGGGGTCCTGGGATGGAGCCCCGCATCGGGCTCCCTGCTCGGTGGGAAGCCTGCTTCTCCCTCTCCCACTCCCCCTGCTTGTGTTCCTGCTCTCACTACCTCTCTCTGTCAAATAAATAAAATCTTAAAAAAAAACAACAATAAATAAAATGAGGAACCTGAGACACGGAGGTCAAGGTCACGAAGCTAGCAAGATTCCAGGCAGTCTGTGCGCGTTTGAACGACCAGGTGGTACTGTCTCTCAAAGTCCTGGCGCTGACTCTAATTTGGTGATAAGGAATAGAGTGCATATTTTATTTGGCTTTGTCTCTTTACTAATTGTTAGTCAGAAGCAGCCTCATGCCTGGTGGCAACTTGGGGTGAGTTTTAGAAGGCGGGGAAGAGCGCCTATCACCGTTTGCTGAGGCCACGCAACCTCCTACTGCGCTCCCTCTCCTCCCCTTTGTCCCTTCCCTTTCTTCCTGCCGTCACATTTCCTTTTCCACGGCTCCGGCTGTCAGTCTGGAGACATTACCTGCATAAATTCTTAGTGTTCTTGGGAACCCTGGGTATAAATAGGCAGAGTGGGAGAAGAAAGCCAAGTGTTATGCCAGGCAAAGGAGGCACAGGTGAGAACCCTACATGGAAGGCAAAAGCTGAAAGAAGCAGGGATGTATCCGTGTGGAGTGGAGGGAGGGGTGCCCAGGGGCCTTTCCCACCTGTCAGGACACAGGAGGTTGCTAAGAAGCTGGAGAGGGAGCGGGGTTCGCGTCTGAAATGAGTGAGCTGAGGAGTGCAGAGCAGGGATGCAGTTGGATGCAAACACAGCCCGGGTCTGTTTCATCTCTGCAGACATGGAGGGCTGCAGTGGAGGCTGGAGGCCGGGAGGCCGGGGCAGGAAAGGGAAACCCAGTCCTTGGACAGGGATGGACTGTTACCAGTAAGCCTCTTGTCCCATGTAAATGTCAATGAAATTGCAAAACCCTATGTTAGAGGGAAAGGGACCTTTGAAATATTCAAGTCAGGTAACGTTTACAAAATTTTAGTCACGGAACCCGGATAAATGGCCTTCTACTGTGAACCCCACGATGTAAGACTGACAGAAGCGGATGTGCTGTCCATAAAGTGGGCCTGAACCAGTGTCCCTCCCCGCTCTCCCTTCCCGCTGTGCTTGGTGACTACCTAACGCATCTCTGAGAAACCCCGAGGCTCACAGAAACCCACCTGAAAAATCAATAGTTAGGTCTGAAGGCCCCGTTTCACAGAGAAGCAGTTGAGGTGCAGAAAGGTGACGAGGCTTGCGGGAATGAAACACTCCTCACTTGTGCCCCCAGCAGTATGTTCTCGGATGTACCTTGCTGCCTTTCAACCCGTGAACAGAATAGATCCACAAATACATATTAGCACTATTTACGTGCAGTACTTGATCCTGGAGGCAACAGTGTAAGATATAAAAGTATAAGCTATGGCCTTCAAAGAGTTCATAGCCTAATTGGGGAAAATTGAATTAATAACCTAAAAGTTGAATAGTTGAAAGAGACCAGGGGGCGGGACCTACCAGGAGTGATTTAATCAGACACTATCCATCTCTGCTCGCCGAGGGCTTGGGCTGTCCCCACGGTGGGAGCCTTCTGAACACACCTGGAGTCCTTGACCTCTCACTTGTCGGATCAAACCTGCCCCAGCTGCTTCCCCTGCTGCTCAATGTCTGGTTTAGTCTATGAGCTCTTCAGAAGTGTTTCCTGCCCATCGCTTCTTTTTCTTCTGAGTTGACTTAAACTCTGGTGACAGAGGGCTTTTCCCTGCTGGCAGACTTCCCTGAAGATGGTTTGCTGGGAGTTTCAGTAATAGCCTGCTGTTGGATCTCTTCCTTGTCTTTGTTTTGGGATGACTCTGCTACCTTGGGTTGCTTGCATGTCCCTGATAAGTCTGCCATGCTTTCTGGATGGACTGTCTTCTGGCCACCCTGGAGGATGGATGGGTAGTTCTGCATCTTCCCTTTGGGGAAACAGACCTTGCCAGTGGTGCCCGAAGAGGTCCTGTCTCTTCTTGCTGGTGGCTTTTCCTGGTCTTAGCTGCAGTCAGTCTAACTGAATGTGCACCTGAGTGCATATGTATCTTTTGGGCCTTTATGTCACTAAGGGATGGAGAGTTGTTTTTTATAACCTAATCTGCAAATAAGAGCAGGAGTGAACTAGCAACCTTACCTGTCCCTTCCAGGCCCTGACCAGCCCCCAACCCCCCCCCCCCCCGTAACACTGTGGCTCTGTGACGTCTAGACCAGCAGTTACTATGGGAGAATGCTGCTCAGAGACCTTACATCTCCTTCCTCAGTGAGGAGCACCACCTCTTAAAGACCCAGCACACAGGACATCTCACACAGCCCACCTCATTGACAGTTTGACCCAGTGGAGGAGTTACAGAAGTCCTGGCTAGTTATTTGGTGTTGACCTACCTTTTTCTATTTTTCTAGGTCCTAGAATCTAGTCATGGACTCTTCTTCTGATCACATGAAAATCAGGCTGAAGATCATTAGCCTCAAGAGGTAAGCAACCTGCTGTGTGAGTAACAGCCCCCAGGACAGCATTTATGGAAAAGCCCTCGCAAATCTGGGGGAAGAAAAACAATGCTGGTGTGAGAGAGAAGCAGTAACCCAGCTTTTAAATTCAAAGCTTCAAAGTCTTTCTCCAGTTGAAGTGCATCATGGCAGAGAAGAGCTCAAGCCCCAACTGTTGATAGGAGACCTGTGTCAACTGTGGGAGTCTGAGAATTTTCCAGCTGTATGTCCAGCGTAGAGCAAGGGTGGAGACCGTTCAGCTCCATATTAAAGGCCTGACAGCTCTCTTCTGGGCTGCTTTATGTTGTCCACTTCTGGCATTTGTGTATGACTTGGGACTCTGGCTTCCTGGCCAATGGTTGGTATGAAAACTGCCTTGTTTGGAGGGGTAGGGGTTACATTTACCCCCTTCTAATATGGCTGGACCTTTGTCAACTGTGGCTACATCTTTAGTGATAGACTAGTGGCTGGAGCCTCAGTCTGTAGGTCCATATAGGATCTCAGCTAATGGATGGCATCCTCAGTCTCCCCCACAGTATTTTTGGGAGCAAGGCGGGGTTCTCACTGTGTTTTATGGTCCAAGGGCCTGGATCATGGTGGTCAAAGTCTGAATCTCAAATTCCTTAGGCATTTCTACATATCATATTTACCTGGAGGCTCCCCTGCCCTGTTTGTATAAGAAACAAAGCAAGAGTACTCTGGCTGTGGAGTACTCTGGTGTTGTTTGTTTGCCATCCTTTAACCTGGGGGCTAGCCCTGCCAAGCACCTGTTCCAAACCTGACTCACCAGAAAAGTATAACCTTGGGTCTTGAAATGAAAGGGGAGAGGGTTGAGGAGAGTGTTTGGGACTTAGCAGGAGCTGTGCTGTGTATCTGAGGCTGAGCAACAGGCCCTATCCCTTAAAGAAGGATGGGTGACTGATGTCTTGCTTCCTCATGGGCTCTGGACCAGACAGACAGCCTGATACGATGCTGCTTTAACCGAAAACTATGACTAAGGGGAGGAGTGTTCCTGACACACATCTTCCCTCGGCAAATAGAAATGATTGCTGAAATCTAAGTGTTTTGTTTAGAACACCAAACAAAGGTTTTCAGGTCTTCTTCAGTTTGTGGTTTGACCCCATTTCTCTAATGTCAGTGTTTCTAGGAATGTAAGGCTCCAACCGTCACCTCTGTCATAGACTTGGCTAGAAGAACTAATGACCCTTCTAGATCATCTTGAGACTAAGCCATGCTTTATAAAATGGCACAACCAAGAATGCAAGACATTGTACTAGAAGTGAATTCCTTACTGTAATAATCTTTCCTTGTGGTGATTAGGTCTGACCCCAGCCCCAGCAACACTCTCTTCAAACTCCTGGGAAGAAACATTCATTGGCCTTCTTTGATCCAACTAATTGACACCTTGGTTTCATTCCTCATTCCTCTATTTAATAGCTAATGAAAAGGGGGCATATGTGACCTGCACCACTTAACCATAGCTGCTCTCATTACCACCTAGGTATGGCTCAAGAAACTGAACTACCCCCAAACACAAGATGGCTGTGTGTTGCCAAAATACCTCCCACCTCAGACCCGAGTCCTCCCAGGGGTGATCCCCACCACCATTCCAAGAACTGGCAGAACTGGAGGCCCCGCCTAATTTTTGGCACTGGCCCCTGTTGTCCATATTTTTGGTTCCCAATCAGATTTGCTTTTCTGCTTTGTTCTATGACTTATGGCCCGAATCCCTGTTCATCATTCTGCTTCTTATTGAAATGCTTTGATGTTTCTGTTACGCCTAGTTGATTTTTCTTGGTAGGAACTGGGCTGACTTCTGAGAGACCCTTTGCTACCCTGGCTTGGTTACCATCTGCTCAGTATGCCTAACCCTTTCTGTTGGGACTCTGAATGGGAGAAGCCTGGGACCACTTCAGTGACATGGCACCTCCTGAAGGCTTCCATACCAGCCAGAAGCCTTCAGTGATGCTGGAGCCCTGGAGACTGGGTCCTGATTTTCAAGTATGGATATTTGCCCGGGATTCTTATTTATTTTTATGTTTTCCTCTCAGTTCCTGCTTCCACTGCTGCCATCTCCTGGTTGGAGGTGCCTGCTACATTGAACCGGGGTATGGCTTTATGCTTCCTGCATTTCTTTAGGTCCTAGACGCCCATTTGTTTAACAATTTATCCCCAACTCCTTTTGTTTCCTGAATTCCCAGCCAAGGCTTGTCTCACGCCACCGCAATCTCCTTGGGTTAGATCAGAACTAGTTAACAAGAGGCCACTGTCACAATAAGAGCATTTAAAACTATGGAGGAATTTGTAATAGAAGGGATGACATAAGAAATCTGTCAGAGACTCTTAAACCGCAAACAATTATTTAGGCAGGCACGGAAAACATTTTTAAACTTGAGATCATGGTCTACCTGTATCACCATCTCAATAATTCAAGTTCACTAAGTTTCTTGTTTCAAATGATATTTCAAAGCTATCTGTTTCCATTATGGTGTGTTAAATTTCATGAAGAGCTCCATAATCAATGCTAATTAATTATTAATTCCTCATCCTGAGAATGTCAACAGCCTTCCTAGAGATGTTGAAAAGTAAATTCTAGGTCTAGTTGACCTCCTCTTAACCATGGCCTCCAAAGCCATGATCATAAATCGGTGAGAAAGTTATGGTGACCCATCTTATTTCTGACGCCGAGGGCTGGAATGACAGAAGGGAACAAGACAATTAATACTGCTTGTCTTTTTTGGGGGTGTCTGGGTGGCTCAGTCGTTAAGCGTCTGCCTTCGGCTCAGGTCATGATCCCAGGGTCCTGGGATCAAGCCTCACATCGGGCTCCCCGCTCGGCGGGAAGCCTGCTTCTCCCTCTCCCACTCCCCCTGCTTGTGTTCCCTCTCTTGCCGTCTCTGTCAAATAAATAAATAAAATCTTTAAAAAAAAATACTGCTTGTCTTTTTAAAAAGTTGACAAGAGAGCATCTAAACTTGCAATTAGGATTCTGGACACACTATCTTTATTGAAGGTTAAAAGTTATACTGTGTAAATTATTCTTGTGTGTGCTTGCTTAAAAGAAGCAACCATTTAAACAAACCATTTTTCATGTTTGTCGTGTCTGTATTTGTCTCAGAATGCTTGGACAGATTTCAGAATGCCAGCGGACATCTTCCTACAGTGCTGTCCTTGAGCGTAATGCATATGCTTGGAGAAGGAGGGACACTGGGGTGGACTTCTATCTCTGTCACTATCTGCATGATCCTGGGAAAGTCGCTTAATCTCGTAGAGCCTTAGTTTCCATATTTGTAAAATTGAGAGAATAAATCTTACTCCTAGGGTTATTTTTGTTTTTAGGGTTAAATAATAACGTCTGTTCAGTGTTAGTACCTGCCAAAAGATAGTGGGTAGATATGTTTTAACATATAAAACTGTGAGAACACAGAATGTGAATCGCTCTCTTAAAAATGTCTCCTACTTAACCAGTCTCGGTTGCTACACCCGTAAAGTGGGATATATGGAGACGACAGTAATTACAACTGTTTTGAGACACACATTTTACAGGTTCCATAATAATTTGATAATCTAAGTGCTGTACCATTTGATTTCTTGGTCCCTCGTACCTTATAAAATGAAAACATTTCACCTAAATAAATCCCCAAAACATTAGAAACCTGGCCATTTGTTACTCTGGGGCAGGTTTTTAAAGAGCTCTATGTTGATGAATAATATGCAAAATTTGTCCTCGATGGTTGAACATTTGAAGAGCAGCAGGATCGTTTGTTAAGCATGCAGATCGCTAGGCCCTGGCTGCAGGGATTTTGAAATGCACCCTATAATCCACTGGGGTTCAGAGAAGCTATTAAAACTTACATTTGCCTTTAGTTGACTCCTGTCTAGTGGGGCTTGGAATTGTTTTTCCCGGGTACTGTACTGTTGCTGATGGCGGCCAGCGTAAGGGCCACCCTTTGAGAAACCTGCCCCAGTGTTGTGGCCTCTGATGTAGAGTGTGCACAGCTGAGGGTGGCTGGAAGATGCTGGAAATTCTGTTGACAGTTTCATGTAGAGCAAGTGCGACCCCACTCACAGCTGGTATACTGGAGGCTCCACCAGGTCTGCGTGTTGGACTGTCACTCGTCGCAGCCTTAGAGAGAGACTCTAAAAGAAGAGTGGAGTGCGAGTTCTCAGGGAGAGGAGCTGCCTGCGTCTCATGCCTTCCCTCCTTTGCCTTAAGTGAGGCAGGATTTTGGTGCCTGGTAAGTTGCTTACATAATCCAAAAACTATTTTTGCAAAATGGACAAGTGGGTTAGAAAATTCTAAATTCCCTAAATTCCCTATTTATACAGGTGAATAAAGATAATTCCTGCCCAACCAACAGAAAATGGCAAAATTGATGCTTCTGGCATGAGGGAGGTCTTTGTTAGCCATAAAGGAAAAGCTAAGGCCATCTAACCAGATCTAACAAGAAATCCCCCCAAATTAGAAGTGATCATGAAGATGATATGAAATACAGATTTACATCCAGTGCAGTTAATGATGAAGCTTGCCGTCTCTTGGCGAGTATCTTTTTATTTTGGTGCGTTTTTGAGAGATGAACGATAGTACGAAGCCATCAAAGTTGACATTTTAAAATGAACTGTTTATAGATTTTTAAGATTATACGTTTTACATTCTTGTAAAGGGAAGCATTTTTAAGAAGTTGCCTCATTTGACCATAATCTTTATAAATCACAAATCCCAGTCCTCTGGTCATACCACAGATTTCCCTATACCTTGAGTTATCTGCTCTTTATTTTCTTCTGCCTGAGAAGTATGTTGCAAATAAGTAATTATTTTGTGAAGTAGCAGGTCTTCAGCGTCAAGATAAGTAAACCATTGTGTGTGTGTGTGGAAACATTAATGTTTTACAGGTAAAATCTTATGTTTTGCACCTGACCAAAAACCCACCAATCCTCCAAGCAGTGTTTTATGTTTTATATAACACATTGAAGACTGGCCCCTTTTCTTTTTCTCTTTTTGCCTCTAATTACTGCATGGGAAGTCTTTCACCATATGACTTACAAAACTGCAAACTTTTCATTGAATTTTTATCACCAAAGCATGAATAATGCATTCAGTTCTGAAATGTCACCGTGAACATCAAATGGTTTTACATAATGCATTCTTGCTGGAGTTTCAAGAAGACAGCAATCCGGGAAGCAGCAGAGACAAAAGTTTGGAAGGCAACTTGTCATTTGCTACAAACTTGTCATTTACCTAGGAGGGATAAAATAAGTAGCAGAAGAATAAGTGGAAAGACTGAGAAATGAAGTTGTTTTTTTTTAAACCATAAGTCGGAAAAAAAACCAAAAAACAAAAGTGGTACCCTTGCCACTGGGGACAGGTGAGGAAAAAGCCAGAAGGTAGCCAAAAACAAATGTTCTGGGTTGGGAGGAAGGGAAATTAGAAACCCCCTAAGTATAGGAATTAAATCTGAAACCACAGTGCAATGGTATCACGATTTGGAACCATAGTAAATATATAATAAGCCTCGGGGACTGTTGGGAACATCTTTGATATTTTCCGACTGAGGAATCTTGAAGTGGAAATGTAATGCTATTAAAATTCTACCTTTCAATGCTTTATTAGTTTATGATAGTGCCTATCCTTCCAGCATCCCTTTCTCTTTGGTCTTGAGATAAATCCAGCTGAATGAAGTGTTTAACCCTCTTATGGAATATGCTGTTATTACTTGTCTACCCAACAGTTGTTTTCCTGCTTTTCTTGCTAATAGAACCCTCATTTTATTTTTCTCCAGGTAGAGTGTATTCTATCAAGGACACTTGATCACAGGGAGGATGGGCCTCATCTCAGCCGCATGGAATTAAGCATGACTAGCCTAAAGCAGCCATCGCAATCCCACTCCCTTTAGCTAGTGATTGGTCAGGGGTAAGCATGTGTAATAGTTTTCTATTGCTGCTGTAACAAATTAGCACAGAGTTACTATTTCACAGTTTTGTAGGCCCTAAGTTTGTGTTGGCTCACTTGTTTTTTTTTTTTTTGGCTCTGAGTTTTATAAGGACAGAATGGCTGTCAGCTGGCTGAGCCCTGATACTGTGGGAAGGATCTGCTTCCAAGATTATACAGATTGTGGGCAGAATCCAGTTCCTTGTGGTTGTAGGACTGAGGTCCCCACTTCCTTGCTGGCTATCAGCTGGGGCTGCTTCTAGCTTCTAGAAGCCTCTCTCCAGACCCTGCACACAGACTCTTATTACCTCTCTGAGCCAGCAACAGTATGTTGAATCCTTAACACTTGCAATCTTTTTGATTTCTTCTGCTCGATCTCTCTTGCTCTGGACAGAGTAGATGTTCTGTTCTGTTTTGTTTTTGATTCAAACTTTGTTTAAAACAGCCCACAAGCTGTATACCAGACTATAAACACTGGAAGGCCAGCTTCATTGTTCCTTTTCCTCCTTTAACAACCACCAAGACTAGCGTTCAGATCCGATGGGAAAGAGAACCAGAGGGTTGGATGTTCTATTCTTAAGGAATTGTACGGTTATACTGGGCCCCTAGATACTCTATTTTGAGGTTTGCAAACTTCATTATTCCTGCATATTCACAGGTTCCAAGGATTAGAGTGTGGATATCTTTGGGGATCCATTATTCTGCCTCCCATAGTATGCAACCCATGTATGATCGAAGAAACAAGGAGTCCATGGGGAACTTCGTTTCCTGGATGAAAAGACAGAGACCCTGCTCCTTTTTTCCAGCTAGAGACACTAGTATGGGGACAAGATAATCTGAGAGCACCTGCAGCAGCCACCTTTTAACAAGGAGACATTAAGAATGAGGATAAAAAGTCAACATACAAAGGGTGGTGGAGTGGGACAGTAGGAAGCACCTGGGTTCTTGAAACATTTTTGAACAGTAGAACCAATACCAGTGATTGCTTTTGTCTGGATGACTTGTCAGTTGAGGAAAATTAATTTTTTTTTAAAGCAGTCTGTCTAGTTTTCTGTCACTGGCAACTAAAAGCAATTCTGAACGATATGTTGCTCCTAGTCTTGATTTCTGGAGCTCTACTGTGGGACAGACCTCTGCTTTTCCATGCTTAAAATGTTGTATTGAGTAATCTGATTAAATTAATTTATATAGTAATTCATAATAAATGTTTTCAGTCGTGGCACCAATCTTAGCTTCACCTTGAGACTGTGCTCAGGGTTACAGAGTCCAGGAAGGGGGTCCAGGGGTCAGAAAACTATAGCCCATGAGCCAAATCCTGCTGGCATAAGCCAGGGGAACTAAGGAAGGTTTTTAGATTCTCAAAGGGTTGTTTAAACACAAAACAAAACAAAACCAGAACAAAAAAAGAATATGTGACCAGAGACCATGTGTGGCTACTAAACTGAAAATATTTATTTTCTGGTCCTTTATAGAAAAATCTTGCTAACCCCTGCACCTGTCATACAGAGGACTGCACCTACCAAGAAGCTGAGATAGATTTTACTGAGGAAAGAGTCATTAGGTCAGCATTTAATACCTTCGAGAAATAATTATAGATCACCATGTAAAGCTTTTGGCACAGGGGAAGATGAATTCTATCTTCAAGTTAAGTTTCTTTTCAGCTCAACATTTAATAGATTTCTGTTATTACAAGACTATAGAGGACACTGGAGTTACATAATGAATAAAACAGAATCTTAATATAGCTGAAAATCACTTCAGGGAGTCATCTTCTCTGGGAGAAACGATCCATGCAATTCCAAGCAAAAGATAAGGGCCTGTACAAAACAGTTGCATGCAAAATTTTATATGTATCCACCTTTTTCTAAGGATATGGAGGCAAGGATGGAGAGTGGGTGGCTGGAAATTTGTGCCTGTAACACAAGATCAGAGAGGTAGAAAAGGAACGAACAACCATTTAATAGGTACTTTATAGTAATTAATTATCACATCAATCCCCAAAAGTGAATGCTATTCTGCAGTTTCTGTGTCAGGTCATACCCCAATGCCCATATTGTTTTCACTAAACCAAACTGCCTCCTAAAGGGAAGTCAGGGGTGAAGATAAAAGATTAAGGAATGATTCACTTATCCCTCAAACTCTGGGGCAGCAGCTGGGGAAAGACTACAGAATAAGAAGAGGATCAAACAAAACCTGAAGGACCGCTTCTATTTAATTGTGGAAAGATGAAGGCAAGCTAGTGAAAGACTCTGAAAACAAGTGATCACAATGTGTAAAGAGAACTAAGAACTAAGGTAGTTTCTCTCTTTCTTTCAAGATTTTTAAAATTTATTTGACAGAGACAGCGAGAGAGGGAACACAAGCAGGGGGAGTGGGAGAGGGAGAAGCAGGCTTCCCGCCGAGCAGGGAGCCCGATGCGGGGCTCGATCCCAGGACCGTGGGAATCATGACCTGAGCCGAAGGCAGACGCTTAACCGACTGAGCCACCCAGGCGCCTCAAGAACTAAGGTAGTTTCATGGAAGCTAAGAAATTCAAAAGTTTTAAAAGCTTCAGTACCTTGGATAAGAAGATGAAATAACTGATTTTGCCCAAGAGGAGATATTTTACATTGTTGTCCAATTTGGTAGCCACTAGCCACATGCAGCTATTTAAATTTAAATTCGTTAAATCCCAAATAAAAAATTTAAAAATTCAAAATTCAGTTCCTTAGTTGTACTCGCCACATCTGAAACGCTCAAAAGCCTCATATGGTCAGTGGCTACCATACTGGACGACCAGCACATCTCCATCATCACAGAAAGCCCTAGTGGAGTGCGTTTTTGAGCACATCCAGCTGTGCAGAAGTAGCACAATGGGGAGACCGAGCAGGCTTCCCTTAGCCTCTCTTCCGAGGCGGCGCTGGGCGCTTGGTCTGTCCTCCCCAGCTCGCACTGGGCTCTCCACTGTTGCAGTTCGGCCTCAGCCTCACCGTCTCTTCCCTGGACTGCTGCAAGGGCTGCCTATCTGCCCCCCAACGTCTGTTCTTTCCTCCTTCTAACCTGTCCTCCATTAAAGTGCCATTTTCCCCGGCCGGCCAGCCCCTGCTTTTACCGCAGGTCCACGGTGATGGCGCGCGCGTGGGGGCCCTGCACCGATCGGCACCACGCAGCGTGGTCCTCCTCACTCCCTTTCCCGCCCGGTGCGCGCACGGCTCACCGGACAATGCAGGCGGAATGGTGACGGTACATTCACGTCCCACGCGTGACGCGGGAGCGGGAACAATGGCTAATCATCATCACCTCCCTTGTCTTCTGGTCTGTTACCAAATCTTTTTTTTGTCTGCTCCTGCTGGGTCCTCCGGAATAGTTTGTTACCTTATTTTTAAGCCCCGCAGCGGCCTGTTGGTCTTCTTTCTCTCCTCCCGCCTTGCACCAGCAGCTCTGGTCGCCGAACACCATCTCCTCCAGGGGCCCTCTCGGCTCCGGAGAGAAGGGCGAGCGCCCTGCGACCTGGGGCGGCCCACCCTTCCTGCCCTGCTCCTTGCGCACATCGTTCTGCTGGGTGGTCCTCCCCACTCCCCTGGCGCGTCCACGCGTGCTCCCCTCCCCTCCTCCCCGGCGCCCGCGCGAGGCCACCTTTCAGACCCCAGCGCCCTCTGCCATTCCCCTAAGAAGATGCGGGGGGAAAGCTGCACCAAGCCCAAGGAGGGGAGGCATCGTTGTGCGACCGAGGGACACAGCGGGCTTGGCAGTGACCATGTGGGGAGCCACCAGAAGTCAGACGCACTCCGAGCCCTTACTATTCCCGCAAGTAAGGCAACCAAGTCTTCCCCGCAGCGCAGGGCGCTTGCGTCGGCCTCTTCGGCGGCGCAAGAAGACTAGCGCCTCAGGGCGGCGAGGGGGATTGTGGGAGCGCCCCCGGCGCCCCGCAGACTCACGGGAAATGTAGTGCGGTTTCCTCCAATATGGCTGCGCCCAGGTAGAGTGCTGTGCGGGAGCCCGCCGCAGCTTTCGGGGACAAACTGGTGAGGCTGGCGAAGGGGAGGGCGCCGGCGTAGCGAGAGTGCAGCCTGAGCCGTGGCGGAGATTTGTGGCGCTCCTTCCTGGCGGGCGGGATGGCTGCAACCCTGCGTTCTCCGGTCGGCCTCCCCCGGGGGGGGGGGGGCTGAGGCCGGAGCCAGGGCAGGGAGGACCCGAGCGGGCCCCTGGGCTGGTCCGTGGGCAGCGGGCCCTGTCGGGGTTCGGGGTGCAAGTGTGTGTTCCGTGCGGATGCCCACGTGCTGTCTGTGTCGCTCTTCTGTTTCCTTTGGGGGTGGGGACGGGCGATCGCAGCCTGGGGAGGGTTCGTCGGCAGCTGCGCGGGCTTGTCTGACCCGCGGCAGTGCAGTGAAGAAAAGGCATTGCTGGTGGTCGGCTGGGTCACACAGCTGAGTCTGGCTGTGCTCGCGTTTGAGCAATCCCCGAGGCCCCGGGGCCCCTGGGAGTGTCAGGGTGTGCTTCCAGGTGATTTTATTTCACAGATACCTACTGAGTACCTACTGTATGCCAGGCACTCAGGTCTCCGAGCTCAAGTCGACGACAGTTCTCTGGGCGAGCCCAGCACACAAACGGGTAATTATAATACAATCGGAAAAGGGCAGAGAGAGGGGCACACACCAAGCATTAGTGAAAACGTCGAAGAACGCCACCAAACTCAGAATTCTGAAGAAGTGGTTTAGGAGATAAGAAGGCAAGGTTGGTTAAGTTTAGCAAGTATAGGCTTACTCAGTAAACGTTTCTTGGGTGGCTTTTCCTTGCTAGATCCTGTTCTAGGTGCTGAGTGCTCCAGGGTGAATAATACAGACAAAATCTCTACTTTCATAGAGTTTATTTTTCTGGTAAGTTAGAGGAGAAAGAAAATAAATTAATGAGGACATAAGAAAATATACAGTAGGTGTTCTTCAGAGAATTAAAACAGGGTGATATGACAAGTGATGGGGTCAATTTTTTAATCATTTAAAATTTTAAGTTTCTTTTTTAATAGGCAATGCAGTTTGAATAGTTACTAAATTCAAATTTATCTACAAGCACAGGAACATTTTTCCATACTGTGTTGGTTCATTATGGGCACTCTGTTGTTCAGGGAGGGCAGGATCACACTACTGTTAGCACTTAGGGCGATATCCAGTAGGATATGTTGGGGTTAAACTTACAAGCAGAGTCAGTGTAATCTCTAAACTCTTGTTAACTCATGGAGAGTGTGCTTGGACTGTTTTTGATTAGACTGGACTCAGTATGGCTAATAGTCTATCTAGTAACTAATGAGTGACCTCACCCCCGTAACATCCCATAACACTACCATAGCATGGCAAGGAGCATCCAAACCTTTGTGCAATAGTAAAGATTTATTGGCCGGGGAAGTGGCCTTGTGAGCCCAGTTTTCACGTGAGGGCACCTCCAGACCTCAGTGGCTGGTATCAGCCTATTCCTTGTGTGGAGGCGACTCAGACCTGCTGGGCCAGCACATAGCCAAGTCTCTGGAATGGGGAACAGATGAGCCTCCAGAGCTATATCTGGATTTGTCTTTGAAAGGGAAGAAGGGAAAAAACAAAAAAACACACTCCCTTGAATTAATAGCATTGTTTTTAGCTCAATAAGAATATTTCTGATTGAGGGGCGCCTGAGTGGCTCAGTTGGTTAGGTGACTGCCTTCGGCTCAGGTCATGATCCTGGAGTCCCGGGATTGAGTCCCGCATCGGGCTCCCTGCTCAGCGAGGAGTCTGCTTCTCCCTCTGACCCTCCCCCCCCTCTCTCTCTCATTCTCGCTCTCTCAGATAAATAAATCTTTAAATAAACAAAATAATAAAAAAAAAGAATATTTCTGATTGAGTTCAGAGTTCCGACTTTATTAAATTTTTAAAGTATTTTCTAATCTTAATTGTTTGAACTCAAGTAAAAGATTTTAAAATTAAAACAAGAAAGGGAAGAAGATAGGGAGGATGACAGAATGTGATCATGAGGCTCCATCTGCTGGTACTAGGCTCTTAGTTTCATGCTTTTAAAAAAGATGTATTCAACATCTTTTTCTTAATTTCTTCCACTTTGCAGTCTTTGCTCATGTGACATGTTAAAATAAGAATTCTTCGTGTTTTTATCCCTTATTTTCCATTTCACACCGCAAAGATGCCATTCCAAAGGTGATGGTCCTGAATGGCAGTAAGATAGTTCCTTTGAGGGCCCTCAGCTTTTCTTTGTCCTCTTAAACCATCCCGATCCTGCTCTTCTGGAAGTTACCAACGATTTATTAATAGACATATTTAATCCTTTTAACAGATTATGAGATAGTGTCAGAAATTAACACAGCCAGACATTAATGTGATGAAAACAGATTTTGTTTAGTCACTACTGACAGTAGGGGAAAGAGCTGAGCTGCATTCCAATTTGTGAGGGATGATTTGGGTGTTTTAAAGGTAGAATGGGGTGGGGGTAGAGCAGGGGCTCTGTAGAGTTAGAGAAGTGAAAAATCACAAAGGGTTGGTCATTGCAAATGAAATGAAGCCAGCTGTGTTTGCTAGCTGGCAGTTATTAAAGATAGGATTCTATCCTACCACAGAGACTGGGAAACAGAGGCCCTGTCCTTCCTGATGATTACATTTCAGAGCAATGACTCTCAGGTCTTTGAGAGAAATACTTCCCTTTTTTTTTTTTTTTTTTTAAGATTTACTTATTCATTTTAGAAAGAGAAAATCCAAGTGCGTGAGTGGGGGTGAGGGGCAGAAGGAGAATCTCAAGCCGACTCTGCTCAGCATGAAGCCCGATGGGGGGCTCAGTCCTGTGACCCCGAGATCATGACCTGAGCTGCAATCAAGAGTCGGATGCCCAACCGACTGAGCCACCCAGGTGCTCTGAGAGAGATACTTCTGAGTTGCAAGAGATACATATTCACAAATGTGATCCCCTTTTAGTAAATGCTCTAGGAAAGGGAGATAAGGGGCCCATCAGTAGGTGTTGCTAGAACAAATAGTTAAATTTCCTGGCATTTTTAGTTTTCTCAGGCAGTCATTGTAATGGGGAAGCTGGGGACATCCTAGGGACATTGCTTTATGCTGCTAGAAGCCATGGTCAAGTCTGGTCTAGTGTTTTAGTGCAGGGTTTAGTTGGAATTATGTGCCAAGAGCAGGCACTATTAGCCCAATTTTACACGTGAGGGAACCCAAGCACAGAAATAAATAACTCACACAGCATGGTACAGCTAGTAAGTGGTAGAGCTGAGATTTGAATGTAGAACCTGGACCCCTAAACACTGTGTTAAACTGTCTCATAGCACTCACGGAGACCGGGGAAGCAGTGAAAATTATGATTTAATCCTTGTCAAAAGAGCTTAAGTCCAATGGAAGGGGCCAAACATTAGAACAAATAGTTATAATCAGTGCGGTGTCAGAGATCTCTGATCAACTACCCTCTTCCTGTCTAATGAGGACACGGAAAGCTTTCTAACCTGAATTTTCCTTTTAGCCACTTTCTGCTGTTACCTGCCAGCCAGACATTACAACTGTGTATCTCACCAGAGCCTCAGAGCTGTTACATCCTCAGTCCTACTCATTACCTCCCTTCCTCGTTATTGTCTCTCTTTCAGACCCTTCTGACTCTCCAGTTTCCGAATGCCATTGATGGTCTCGGTCACTTGGGCTCTGTCCTGTTAGGAAGTGATCTGTGTTTCCTCTTTCCCTCATGTATCAGTAGTCACCAAGTCCTACGGAAGGTACTAGAACTTTTCTTTGGTCCTCCCGCGTCTCTCTGTTTTCCTTTTCTCTTACAGCCTCCCTGCGTGTGGGCAGCGGCCTGTTGTTGCTACTTGCCAGGCCGGCTTACTGCAGATCCTCCTGCCCCTGACTTCCCTGTGAGGCTGTCCAGCCGGCCTGCTGCTCTGGCCTCAGTTCCTCTCACACGCACCCTGTGGGTTAGTTAAGTTAGCTCCTGGCTGCTCTTTCAGTCGAGTCAGCATTTTCTCTCTAGACATAAAGAGTAGTAATTAGAGTTTTGGCTGTTTATGAGCTGTTTTGGAGTATGATTTTATTTAACTTCCTAAATTTATTTTGTTTGCTAACTTTGAAGACATTCAAGCGGGTGAAGAGTGGGATCGGTGGATCAGCCAACAGTCTCTGCTCTAAAAAAAATATGCCTACCTCTCACTGTCTTTGCCAGACGCATCCGTTTCTGTTTTTAGCTTCTGCTCTTTATTGCCTCACTGGGTACCTCCCTTCCAGATGACTCCGTATTCCCCTTGCCCTTCAGTGCTCAGCTCAGGTCGACTTGTGTTTTGAAGTTCTCCCCGATTTTTCCAGTTAACAACGATCATTTTTTTTTTCTAATTCATGTCACATTGAAAGACTCTACAGTTAACAATTATATCAAGATATGTTATTCTTTCATTGTTTAGTGTTTGTCTGTGTTCCTCAACTAATTTCTAAACTTGTTGAAAGCACGAACTGTGTATTACAGTTGTAGGCTGCAGAGTGCTCAGACCATAAATAGGCACGTGTGTATCTGCCCATTATCACTCATTTATCCCTTCAACACATTTTTATTGAGCACCTACTACGTCTAGCATTCCTGCTCGATTAAGCTACAAACGAATCATTACAAATTATGTTAAATTCTGTGACTAAAATAAATGGGCCACTGTAATAAAGCATGATGCAGGGTGTTGATTTGGATAGTGTGAATGCCTTTGTGGGAAAGTGCTCAGTAACTACTTGCTGACTGACATATTTTAGTAGAAGGAAAACACAGTTCTATGGGGTTCTTATATCTGTATTTAAAAAATTATGGATATAAATCTATATAATATGTACAGCTTAAAAAATAAAAAAACACCTAAATCACCATATAGCTTAAGAAATACCTTTGATGCTTTTGTACGTCCCTTCTATGTCACATTCCTCCCCTCCCGCCAGAAATAACTTCTCTCCTGGATTATGTGTTTATTATTTGCTTTTCTTTGCGTTTTGCTATATGTGTATTTTTAAGCAACATATGGCTTACTTTTGGGTTTTGAACTTTATGTAAATGGAATCATACCATATAGTCTGAATTTTTTGTTTTCTTTCTTCTTCTTCTTTCTTTCTTTCCTAACCTTATGTTTGTGAAATTTGTCTGTGGCACATTTTACCTAGGACTTCACGAGTAAGGGGCTATATTACCTATGGGTAATGTAGTGCACTTAATAGAGCATTGGAACATTTTGTAGAACCCTCAGAGATGCTCTTGCTTTTTTGATGTTCTTGCTTTTTTGTTACCTTCTTAAATATCCGTTTGTTGTCCAGGCATCAGTTTGTTTTCACTTCTCTTGGTTGGTGAAAAGTAAAGTAAGCATTTTAAAAAATGATCACATAGAAATATGTATAAACTATAGAATATATGAATAGCATTGTTATAACTTCCACTAGGGTTCTTAAAGTTGACATTTTATACCTTTTTTTCCCCCCAGTACTGTCATGGACAGCGACCATCAAAGTAGTTACAAACTCAATAAAACTGAGAAGAAGTTCTTGAGGAAACAGATTAAAGCCAGGCATACTTTGCTGAGACATGAAGGCATTGAGACAGTATCCTATGCCACTCAGGTAACCTAAAACTATTACCGTTTGAATGTAGCCGTGTTGCCATGTTAACATGTTGTAGTCATATTGGTTAATAATTGCTCAGAGAAGAAGGCTGTGATTGTTCAGTCTTGTGTTATGTCTCTATTCAGTATACACATGACAGGACCTGCTAACTTTCTATTTTGGGGACATAGTTTGAATTTCCATTGACCGTGTTGGTTGAACTGGAGGGAGTGGTGGGTATATGTTCACAGAATTTACGAAGCATATTTCCATTCATTATTTAATTCCTTAGGAATTCTTACATGATGGGTTAGAGAACTAAGGCTCTGACAGGTGGTATGTCCTTTGATAGGGTGGCTGAACAGAAAACTAAACCTAAACCTCTTTTATATCCTAATGTAGTCTTTCCCCTCTATTCCTAACTTCATTTTTGTTATAAGGTATTTTGATTATGTGCTATAAAACAGTTTTAATTTATTAGACCTTATTTACAAAACCTTTTCATTTTCTAATGGCAAAAATTCAACATATATATATTATATTATAATATATTATGTGTTAATTATACGTATGAGGGACTGTGAGACTTCTTGGACTGTGAGTAAGACTTGGACTTAAGCAAACTCCATGCTCAGCACAGAGCCCGATGCGGGGCCTGAGATCATGACCTGAGCCGAAATCAAGAGTCGGACGCTCAGCCAACAGAGCCACCCGGGCGCCCCTGTGGAGGGAGATTTAAGTTTAGCAGGTAATAGGCCCATACTTAGATTCAACACAGTATTAATGACTTCAGAGAATTAAACCAAACTCCTATAAAGAGGTTAGTATACGTAATAGATTAGAAGTAATGTGGATGCACACGCGGTACTGTTTCTGCCAAGAGCCGCCGAGGCTGTGAGGCGTTCAAAAGATTAAACTGACATGATCTCTGCTCCTCTCTTCCCAAGTATAACTTGCTTTCTTTTCCTTCTAGGGTCGTGAAGACAAGCGTAAAGAAAGAAATGGGTTATAATTTTTCTGCCTCTGAAGCTGTTGCTAGTGGATCTGTTTTTTTAGATTTCTGGAAGCTTTAACCTCACCTTCATGCCTTCTAAATTGTCTTCTTATTTGGGCTTGATTGTTTTTTTCTCCACAATATTTTTACAAGAAAGGAATAAAATTCTAGAAGAACCTCTAATTGCATATTATCTATCCAGGAGAGAACAAATGTTCTTTTCGTGATGTGTTATAAGTATACGTGCCTTTGTGCAAATTTATAGCCATTGTGAGATTTTTCTAGAGCAGTGGTCCTCAAATTGTCAGGACTGAAGACAACTTTAAAAAAAATTCTGAATTCTCTACTTCATATTACTGGGAAAATTGCTTGCTTGAACAATTATAGATAAGACAGTTATTGCTTTTAATTATATTGTGTAACTCACATGCAATTGAAAATAAATTCCTCCCTTTCCTCCCCTCTGCACTTGTTTTTGTGTGGTTTGCCTTTAGAATTGCCTACAGATCACTTAGCATCCTTGAGGACCACTAGTATTCCTCAGGTTGTACCTCACCATGCTCCTCATTCTCTAGATGGGGTATTGGACCCTTGACATTTATATCACCTTTGCAATTCCTTAGATTTGGGAATATAGAAATATTTTTGTAACTTTGGCTGCATATAACCAAGTTATTTTAGTACTTTAATTTATAAACCCTGTTGAATGAGGTCCAAGACAAGCCATCTTAGACTAAATTTTATACCATGTTTTATATCATTGTATTATTGTATTTGTTCATCATGTGAATGTGTATATTTGCAAACATACAAAGTATGGGGTCTTCCGTGACAGCATGGAGCTTTACTTTTCTCATCCAGTTTTATAATAATCTATTAAAACAAGTTTCTAGATATTCCCATTTGGTGTATATGAAACTTAATACATTATATTCTAATCTCCAGCTTTGTATATAAATCAGGGGTCGGCGGAGTACTGTCCCTAGGTCAAATCTGGCTTGTAAGCTAAGAATGAGTTTTACATTTTCAAAGGGTTGTTGGAAATGAAAATAAAGTATGTGACAGAGACTTGCCTGAGAAGCCTGAAATATTTACTGTCTGGCCCTTTTCAGAAAAAGTTTGTCAATGCCTGGTGTAAATGGTAAAACTGTTAAGAGTAAGCCATCAGCGGTTTACTTCTCTTCTGCTACAAAGCTTTTAGAAGTCATAGATTATAAATTAAAAATATTAACACTGTGTAGAATGTTTTATAAGAGGTGCTAGGCCATAAGCATCAGAATAAAAATAGGAAACATCTCCCCCCGCCCCCCGACAAACCCCTTGAATAAAGTTTAGTGCAGGACTGCAGATAACAGGAAGTAAGCATAAGCATGAAATTTAACTAAGGAGAAAAGTTTTAATTGCAAAATGACTGAATTACTCAGACACAGAGGAAAATTTTCCTGTTTTGTGTTCAGTAGAAACTAGTAACATTGTATCATGGTTATGTCAAGTGTGGATTCTGAAAACTGACAGAAATAGGTTTGAAACCCAACTCCCCCATCACTACCGTAACTTAATTTTTCTGCTATTTAGTGTACTCTATGAAGTGGGACTAATATTACCACTTTGTAGGCTTGTTGTGAAGGTTATGTTAATGAGGATTAAGTAGGTCAAAGTAGGTATTGGCTGGCAGAAGTATTATGTAACCCCTATTCCTTGTCTCCTATTTCTCTTTCATTGTGTTAAACTTGTAAGCAGTAATAAATGTGACATTTTAATTTGTATGTATAGCCATTAAGAAAGGAATATTTTACTGCAAAGTCTATTTAAAAATCAGTAGTATTCATATCATAGGTATACTTTTTAATCCACAATATTTAATAAATTAATTTATATACTATGTATGAAATTAGAAACCCAAATAACCACAATAAGAAAACCTTTTTTCCCATCTTAATTACATCTTTGTGGAAATCTTACTTAAAAATAATCTTATTTTAAAAAATCTTATTTTAAAATCTTATTTGAAAATAAATGGATTGATACTAATTGCTCATGTTTTTTTTTTCTTTTTTTGTTTTTTTAAAGAGCCTGGTTGTTGCCAATGGTGGATTGGGTAACAATGTGAGTAGGAACCAGCTGGTCCCAGTGTTAGAGAAGTGTGGCCTGGTGGATGCTCTCCTAATGCCACCTAGTAAGCCCTACTCATTTGTGAGATACAAAACTGCAGAAGAAGCTAAGGAAGCCTATGTCACCCTCAACGGAAAAGAAATAGTGGATGATTTAGGACAAAAGATCATTCTGTACTTGAATTTTGTGGAAAAAGGTATTAGTATACAGGTATCTTTTAAAAAATGGTCGTTGGTTTTGTGTGAGTTTTGTTTCTTTTCTTTTCTTTTCTTTTCTTTTCCTTTCCTTTCTTTTCTTTTTTTTTTCTTTTGGAGTTACTGTGAAACCAAACAGGACCTCAGTTAAGCAGCCCCTTTTTGTCTGACAAACACTCTTTACGCACCTAGTTTGTACCGGGCATGGGGCCAGTCGTTGAAGGGATGTGGATTAGACATAGCTCTGCCTTTAAGGAGCTGGGCCTACCACCCTAACAATATATTTATTATCTGTGTTACTTACTTTAGAATCCTGCTACCTAATTGTGCTTTTCAAAATTTAATGTTGGGGATTCAGATTACCAATTTTATAGTCTCCCCAGAAGCTTTCAATTAATCGCTTAGGAATCAATTGTGATCCGAATGATCGTGTGCCAAGCTTGCCGTATGGAGGAACACCTTTAGCCACCGAGGATTCCTAAAGCTTTATGGTGGCCGTGTCCAGCAGAACTTTCTGTGATGATGGCAACGTTTGTATGTTCCTAGCTGCACTGTCCAACGTGATTGTGTGATTGAGGAACTGGTTTTTTAATTAAATTTTAAGGAAATTAATTTAAATAAAAGCTTTATAGACCCCTATACAGAACTGCTACAGAGATGATTACATCTTTTCACCACTGTCCCATGGAAATAAGATGTATTGAGATGAACTTTGATGTAGACATCTGGTCTCCCATTATACTCATTTGCCACCTAACTTAGGCAACTTAATGTTTTGTTCAGATACCCCGGGAATGGGTATGTGAGGATAATCTGACTGAATTTATGTTTTTGTAAAATAAGACTCAGAGGAAACTCTTAAAGACTTTTTAAAGATATATTTTAGGAGTTATAATTCTCAGTATCTGTATGTATTTAATTTAAAATCTGACATAAGCTTTAGATTTTAAAAAGTATGTTATCTCTATATGTGTTTATGATCAGCTTTTGAAAACTGAATGGTTTGGGAGTAAGTTTTAATCAGAAAGTATTGTCCTTGGGTTGTCCCCTAGTCAGTATGTTGAATGCTCTGTAAGATATTGCACAAAGTGAGTTCTGGGGTGTTCTTTATTTGAAATCCCACATTAGATCCAGGTGTATTTCCAAGGCTGTTGTTAGGAAATAAATCCTAGTAGAAACAAATAGAGAACAAAACTGTGTCACAAATGTTTTGATACTGGTTTTGATAACTGCTACCAGAGAGCCACTGGAGCCACTGAGTAAGAAATACAAGGGGTGTTTTTAATTCTTTTTTTAAAAAATACAATTTTTAGAAAACTAAGTATGAATTACTTGTAGTATAAATTACCTGTCTTTAAGGAATTTTCCTCAAAGCTTTCCTTACATAATTTGAATAAGTAATATAATGCCTGACATGTAGTAAACACTTAATAAATATTTATCAGGTGATTCACTATTTGTATTTCTGAAATAGTAATAAAATCTAGTAGACGTTTATATTATTGTTTTTGTGAATTTTTATGTTAAGTGATTCAAGGATGAAAACTCTTCAGCAGAAAAGCTTTAGAAATCATGTCTGTAGCATGAACAATGAGATCCCTAAATGTGAATTGCATTATTCCCTTTAATCATAAATTCTTTCTTTTTCTTTCACAGCTACACTATCTTAAACTTTGAAGGGCACAGGGACTTAAATTATTTAATATATACCAAATAATTCTTCATAGGATGATATTTTTAGTTTTTTAGAATATGTTTTTTGTTGTTTTACCTTTTTCTGTTACTGGACCATACCTAGCTAGTATCAAGAATCTAAGGGCAAAAATGAGCATTTAAATTTTTGTATTCAATATTTAGAGACGGTCTGGCTAGAATGGCAAACTGTAGATATTATGACAAACCTTGTTTCTTAGTGAGATTTAAAAAGTAGCTCAATCATGTTCAAATAATATTTAAGTAAATACCGTTTTATTTGCTGTTGGTAATTGTGGTGGATACAGTGTACCATAATCTTTATCTTGGTTTTTATTTTTGTATTTTCCTATGTCATGTGCCTTTAGCATTCTTATTTCTGAATATGAGGATTGGGACTTCTATGAACTGGTAAATGGCCCCTGGACAGAATTATTTGTATTTAGGAACTCTAAGTTTTGTATGTGACTGTTTTGTTTTGGTTTCCCACAGCACAATGGAAAGAGTTGGGGCTTCAGGCTTTACCTCCAGGCCTCATGGTAGTAGAAGAAATTATTTCTTCTGAGGATGAGAAAATCCTTTTGGAAAGCGTTAACTGGACAGAGGATATAGACAATCACAATGGTAAGTGAAACTTCTCAAATTTGATATTTAAATGTCTCTGCAAAATGCCATGCTAATGCTTCTCCTTTCCTCCTCCTCCTTTGCTTTACTGAAATTTCTCATATTTCCTCAAAATTACTGAGTGGCCTAGATCTAATATTAGGCAAGTCATGCCAACAATTCTTAGGGGCATTAATAATAAATGACATTTATATAGCTATCAGTTTTAAGCTCCAAACTAATTAATATTTATTAGCTAACATTTGTAGAGCCTGCACTGATAAGCCCTTTTACATACATTATCTTCTTTGATCCCCTTCCCCCCGCCCCCCACCAGGCACATTTCCGGTGCGGGATCAGCAGCTCAGTACCTTGCTGCCGAAATGCAGTAAGAGCTTCCTGCAGATATTTGCAAATTAGAGTTCCTCTGACTCTTTCCAGATATAAAAGGTCTTGTGAGTGGCAGCATCCATGTTTGACTTTTTTGGGTTGATGGGATGAAACTCTCCAAGGGTTTGTTACCATTTTAGACTGAAAAGAACAGCAGAGATGAGGTAGAATGGTTACTTTTATTAAAGACAGTAATTTAGCAGTTACCAAAAATTACCATTACTAAAGGAATCCTGACTCACAATTTTGACTTTGAAACAGACAAAGGAATGCAGATATTTTTCTCTCAAATAGTTTACTTTCTTTTCTTCATTTAGGTCAAAAGTGCTTAAAGCACAGGAGAGTAAAGCATTTTGGTTATGAATTCCACTATGAGAACAACAATGTAGATAAAGACAAACCATTACCTGGGGGTAAGTAATTGCTAATAAATGACAAATGCTGGCTCAGAAAAGAAAGATTTAATATATTGGAAGTATGTCATAGTATATACTGTTTCATTTATCATTTCTAGGTAAACTGTTGAAATAGCTGATTAAATTTAAAACATTTAAATTACATACGTAGTGCAGTTTTGTTATAAAAACTGGATACATATAGCTAAGGCTAAAGTTCCTCTTGAACACCAGCCTTACTCCCGTGCTTCTTCTCAGAGGTAGTACTATTAACAGGTGAGTCCATGTGCTGTAACAAAGAGTTTACATCCCAGTAGAGATACTGTAAAAGTATGTAGTTGTTAATATGTAGTATTATACTGAGTATTATATGTTGTGTGTTCACATGTTACATGTATGCATCCAACTTGTTCTTCTCCCTTTATTGAATGTCTTGGAGATCTTGCCTGAATTTTCATTGTATTCAGTGTTCAATAGTGGCTTATTCCGTTAGCTCCCTGTTGGTAGATATTTAGATTATTTCTAGTTTTATAAGGAGTGATGCTCTGCATGTCTTTGTGTATATCTCTTATGCAGTAAGCAAGAATTTCTCAAGGGAGACTGCTAAGTAGTAGAATTGTTGTGTCAGTTATGTTCATTTAAAAATGTTAATAGATACTGAAAAACTGTCCCCAACTCAGCTGTATTGACATATCCTTACCGAGCGTGTACCTCCTTCCCCGACCCACACCAACATGTGGTATTATAAAACTTTCAACTTTATAATTTCCAGATTACTAGTGAGGTTGGCCATTTTTAATTTACCTTTCTGTGAATTCCTCTTCATATCCTTTGCCAGTTTTTTTCTAATGGGTTGACTATTTGATGAATAAGATTTTATTGTATGATCTGGATATTAAACCTTTGGTAGGATTGTGTTGGAGTTATATTTGCTTGATGGACTTGAATCTTACTCAGGGCTTACTTTCCCTCATAACATTTCTGATTCCAGTGAAAGTAAGTTAGTTCTACTTTGAAAACTGGTTTGTTTTTGTTTTTTAAATATTTTAATTTTTTAAGAAATCTCTACACCTAACATGGGAATCAGTGGGGCTCAAACTCACATCCCGAGATCAAGAGTCACATGCTCCTCCAACTAAGCCAGCCAGGTGCCCCAAAAACTGTTTTTTAAAAGGAACTAATTTAGGGGTGTCTGGCTGGCACAGTTGGAAGAATGAGCAGCTCTTGATCTTGGGGTCATGAGTTCGAGCCCCACGTTGTGTGTGGAGATTGCTTTTTAAATAAAAAGAAAATTTAGGGGCGCCTGGGTGGCTCAGTCGTTAAGCGTCTGCCTTCGGCTCAGGTCATGATCCCAGGGTCCTGGGATCGAGCCCCGCATTGGGCTCCCTGCTCAGCGGGGAGCCTGCTTCTCCCTCTCCCACTCCCCCTGCTTGTGTTCCCTCTCTCGCTGTGTGTCTCTCTCTCTCTGTCAAATAAATAAAATCTTTTAAAAATAAATAAATAAATAAATAAATAAAAAGAAAATTTAAAAAAAGGAAATGATTTAGAGAATAAGTAAATTAAATTTAATTTTTAAAAGTGGAATAATTTTAAATAACAAGAAAGAGTGGTCAGGCTAATTTCCAGCATGTAAGAGTAAATTTTATAATTTTATTGCTGTTTTACAAAGTGCCAGAATTGTGAGCAAAATTTTTCTTTTGGATATTTTGTTTGATTAAAATCAATAAAATAACTTTAAAAGATTCTGAAGGTTTTGTTTTTATTGTTTTGTCTTACGGGTTTATTGTTATATTTAGACCTTGACGGCTAAACTAAAAGCTGTGTGATTTTTCTCACAGAGGCTTTTTTTTATTCTTGAGTAAAACATGCAAAGTAAATATTTTAATGTTTTATCTTTATGATTACTGACATCAGGTCTTCCTGACATTTGGGATAGCATTCTGGAGAAGTGGTTGAAAGAAGGTTTCATTAAACACAAACCCGACCAATTGACTGTTAACCAGTATGAACCTGGGCATGGTGAGTATTTTCTTATTTCCACATTGCAATCATATATTTCATAACTGAGTGGATTCTTTAACTCCCTAAAATCAAAGATATGATTTTTTTAGCTTAAATTCACTCTTCGCAATAATTTGCTTATGTTTGTTACCTGTGTTGACTTTAATCCCTTGCAGATCTACATGTTAATCCCTTGAGGAACTCCTGTCTCAAAGTGTAGATAAGTAGGCTGGCACAGTTGCTATTTGTGATTTTTTTTTTGTTTGCTTCTCAACATTTCATTTAGAGAGGGAGGAGATTGTTTCAAAGACATAGGAAGCATGTGTAGTAGAAGAACCACATAATTGGCAGATACCAGAAGAAGGCTGCTTGGTTGGATGGTCTTGCTCCTCTTTCTCCCCTGAGAATATGAAGACAATTCTAGGATGATATGTTAGTAAAAATCTTTCGGCTCCTGAGTTTTTTGCACTTATTAGCAGCATCTTCATGTGATATTTGTAGTCATGAAATGATCTTAAGGATTTTATCAATGGCAGACATCGTGGGGTTTTGGGTTTTTTCCTGCTTTTATCATAATGTATTGTAATTACGTATTTACCTGTCCGTCTTTCTGTTGGTCTGTATGCTCCCTGAGGACAGGGATATGTCTTCCCTGCTTTGTATGCTCTTACCACGTAGCAAATCCTTTTTCTTGGGAGATGCTCAGTTAACGTAGTTGAGAAGTTGATGGAAGGAGCCATATCTGAATGATTGATATGCTTAGTCTTCACACCTGGCTCTTGCTTTTGTTCTGCATGTACTTGGGAATCCCGTGTTCACGGGCAAACATGACTTTGGTATTTATCTGTCACATGTTCTCTTGGGCTGGGATTGGGTAGATGCCTCAGGCAAGCAGTGACTCTCACGTCTTGGTTTCAGAATGGACTGCCAGTGGCTCTTCAACACTAAGTGAAGATACTTTTAGTTCAGATTTAGTTTGATTTTATGTAGTCACATTCACCCTAGATGTTTCCTTTTAACTAAAATTACAGTACCTTCCTGAGAACACCAGACAGTGTTCTCCCCAGTATAGTGTGAGGCTGTATGTATCTTAAGTCTACTGAAAGGAAAAATGAAGTGACCTGTTATTTTATTTTCTATCCCAGGAATTCCTGCTCATATTGACACACATTCTGCTTTTGAAGATGAGATTGTTTCTCTCAGTTTGGGGTCAGAGGTAAATGTTCAAACATTTTCATTAGCCATCAACAACTGTCTTACCTTACACGATGCTGTTTTCCTGGGATTTCCCACATTTCTTAATTAAAATGAGTTAGGATTTAAACATGAGAAGTAAAGGTGCTATTAGTACTTTCATTTCTTATAGAATGTAAAATTATCACAGCCTCTTCTTTCAGGTGTCTGAAGTTTTATCCATCAGCTGATGAGATGGTAGGAAAACCCCTGTTTACACATTTTTTTGCGCATTTCGCTTCTAGCTGGTGAAGGCAATGCAGACTGCCCTCCTGACTCGTGCAGCATTGCCATCTAGTGGCAAAGGATGGTGACTGCGGGCCACAGGAAAAGGAACACAAAAAATGTGTGTTTCCAGAATTTTGATACTTTTTCACATATATCACCCGATCCAATCCCTTCAGAAACTCTGAGCAGTACAGGGTGATATCCTCATTTTTACAGATGAAGAATACGAGGTTCATGTTTATGCATCGACTTGTTTGTAAAGCTGCACTTTACTTGAACTGCTCAAGAAGATAGAAAAAGCATGCTTTAAAGTGATGGGTGCATCCTGCAGGTAGAATTTTAGTTAGAAATCAGAATTTTAAGTCCAGAAGAACCTTTAAAATATAAGGTCATCTAATCTAACTCGAGGTTGCTTCAAAATCTGATCTTGTTCCTGGAGGCGAATACTGTTTACTAGGTTGTTTTGTTTTGCATTTGTATAGTTCCCATCACTAGGTTTTTAGTGCTTTGGCTTTTTAACTGATACTGAATTCTGTGTGATCATGTTGATGATGTGACGAGAGAATTAGTGCTGTTTTATGAGACGGGTCCATCTTATCACTCACGTGTGGATGTTTATTAAATGCTTTATAAAATAATGAGGACAGATAGGAAAAAGAAAGAGCTCTTCTCTGTCTGGCTTATTTTTATTTTACCTCTTATCCTGGCTTGTGGCTTTAGGGGATCAGTAAAGAACATCCTTGTCTTTTCCTCTTAACTGTGTAACCAGCTGAGAAAGGAGACATAACTGGAGAGCAGAGTGTCAACTTTTCTACTGAGAAAACACGGGAGATCTGTAGCCAAGTGGACGTGTTAATACTTCACCTCCGAATTAAAGTGACATGCCGTCCTTGTCACCGGTGCAGCCAGACAGCTGGAGACCTTCCTCGTAGAGGCAGGTTCTTCCTCTCTAACATCGGACGTGAAGGAGCATTTATTAGGTTCTGCAAACCAGCTAGATCTGAAAAAGAGAGGGAAGAGCTCAGCCGGGAAAGCATGCCCCAGGCTAGCCACTGGCCTGAGCCATGCCCTTCCTCCTGGAGACTTAGAAGTGAAGGAGTAGAGGGGCACCTGGGTGGCTCAGTAGGTTCAGTGACCAACCCTTGACTCCAGCTCAGGTCATGATCTCATTCGGGGTTGTGAGATCGAGCCTCGGGTTGGGCTCCACACTCAGTGGCGCGTCTGGGGGAGATTCTCTCCCTCTTCTCCCTCTGCCCCTCGCCCTGGTCGTGCGCATGCTCTCTCTGTAAAAAAAAAAAAAAATTAAAAAAGAAAAGAAGTGAAGGAGTGGAGAAAAGCCAGGTATGTTATTCCTATACCCTCACTCCTGTGGGAATTTCTGCCACACCTAGGGAAGTATCAGGAGCGGGGCTAAATGTTCCTCCGCAGTTGGAAATCGTAAAGAAGGGAAAACGGTGCCCTTTACCTGCACTGATTATCTGCCGCAATTGTCACCTACACTTGGTGTCTCTGAAGGCACATAATTTTTAGCTGCCAGTTTGAATGATGGGCTGCGTGGTTAAAGCCGCCTTGGTAATACAGAAAAGCATGCATGTTACAACTTACGACAAGAACAATAGATTTTCTTGTGATAGAATGTTTTTGACAGGTGGCTAATCTTTGTAATTTTGGAAAAAATATTTACTAAACATGTAAGTGTATCATGCTGTTTAAAAAGTTGGCTATATTTGGAGCCCTTTGTTTCATATGTAAAATGGGATTGATATTAGCTCTTGCCTGGCCGAAGGATTGTGAGTTGACATATGCGAACTGTTCTCTTACTCCGAGCAGTTCATGGGTGTAGGGACTTACGAAGGTAAGCTGCTTCTTTGGGCCCTTCCTGGAAGGTTTCACTTCTGTAACAGAGGGAAGGTCACGTTCCCATGGCCTCAAAATAAGGTTTCCAGTGGTCCCCAGAAAGGTGGCTTTCACCTTTTCCTCTTGCATTTACCCACCTTTGCGCCTGTTCTGTTTGCTTTTGACACTGTAGTTGCTTGCACTCTCTCCTGGCTCTTTGCCCCAGACCTGGAACCTGGCTCCCAGACTCCTGTCCCTTTTTCTTTATTTCCTCATCCTTGACAACCCTAATTGGTGTAAGAAATGTAATATAGTATCTACTCCAGCTTCCATTTCATTGTCATAATTTGTCAGTGCCACCACTGTTTTTAGTGTTTGTTTCTCCTTAGCTAAAATCCTTGAGATTATACTTAACTCTTTACTTGCTTCCTTTTCCTAGAAAATTTATGAGAACTCCTAATTTTTTTTTATTGAGTATAATTGACATACAATAATATATTGATTTCAGGTGTAAGGTGGTGATTTGAAATTTATATACATTCCAAAATGATCACCATAACAAGTCTGGTTACCTTCTGTCACCCTACAAAGTTAATATACGTTACATCAAAACTCACGGAAAGAATGACCAAAGGGTTACCACGGTGCAGTTAGCTGCTGGTATTAAACACAGAGATGGGGGCGCCTGGGTGGCTCAGATGGTTAAGCGTCTGCCTTCGGCTCCGGTCATGATCCCGGGGTCGTGGGATCGAGCCCCACATCGGGCTCCTGGTTCAGCAAGGAGCCTGCTTCTCCCTCTCCCTCTGCCTCTCTCCCTGCTCAGGCTCTCTCCTCTCTCTCTCTCTCTGTATCTCTGTGTCTCAGATGAATAAATAAAATCTTTAAAAAAATAAAAAACACAGAGATGTTTGGAGAAGTACTAATTTTATAAGAAGTTGGTTTATCAGTAAATATTTTTTATTATGATGATTTTTGCAACTGAGTGGGCTGGGCAATTGGGTATTTGGTTAAGGAAGACTTTGTCTATTGAATGCCTGCTAGAGGGCTCCGTCTTTCGTTATATTACCTGTTCTCGCTCCAGGCTCATGCTTTTAGCAAATAGTTACTGAGTCCAGCATGATCTTCTGAAATATAAGGTATTGAGTAAACATTTTTTGTGAAATGTCTTGAGTGACCCAGTTTCTCTGTTGCCAGCTGAGTAGTTTTGTAGACTCTTCGTTTTTTTCCAAAATCCGTGTAGTTTGCCCCAGAGATGTTCTGATGCTGGAGTGATTCTCATCACTTCCTGTATGTCAGGAATGACTCACAGGGTACTTCTCTTTTAGGAGCGTGTTGCTTTAACAGACAGATGTTTCTTATTTTCTGATCCTCAGCACAAATTGGGGGAAGAAAACAAAGATACTTTCTTTATGGGGCTTGAACAACTAATACAGTCGAGACCCTCAGCATCCTGACCACATCTTTAACCTCAGGTTCAGCCCAGAATGTGTCTATATAAGCAACATTTATAGCCTCAGAAGCCAAGTGATTTCTTCTTATTTTTATCTTGGTTCTAGGCCCCAGACTTCTTCTGTGAGTCCTTGGAATATTTACATTTTGTAAAGTTCTGTCAAATAAATTGTGTCTGGTATGTAGCTCCTTTCTCCCTTCTCTGTCCCTTAAAACTTCTTTGTGATACATATTTTCCATCGTCTCTGTAGTGCCCTCAGCATCGAAAGGATGATGATCTGCTATCCAAGCGGGCTTATATTTCTCCCCCATTTTTGGGTGTGGGTGTGGGTGTGGGTGTGTGTGCAGGGGCGCCTTGCATCCATCCGTAGCTGTGGTATGGCTGTGTGTATTGATGGAGGCGTATTGGGCCACGTCTTCATTTGCCTTTTTATCCAGTGTGTCCCTAACATTCAGAACTAATGTGGACCAGTGGATCTGCCGGTTTGTGGGCCAGAAGTAAATGCTTTACCTTGCTTGGTCGTGTATTTTTTTACACATCGAATTCTATTTTCACTTAAACATTTCCCCTACTAACTTATATTCTGAAGATTCCAATTTTTGTTTAATTTTCTTATCTTTCAAGATCTCTTGGAAGCCCAAATCCCCTTTTGTGTAAATGGGGCAAATGGGAGTCTGCTGACAATTCTTACGGTGCTCTCCTGTCCTTTATAAGTGGCAGTGTCCGTGCTGCCCTTGCAGTACGGGTAACGGCAGACAGGCCTGTTCCAGGGCCAGTAATCTGCTGAGAAAGTCTGCTTCACAGCATGACAGCATGAAATAGAATGTTGTGTTGTATTTGGAGCCTTCCAAGTACCAATTCTTTTATCTTTTCAGGTAGAATTTGTACATTTACTTTGTAGCAAGACAGCAGCATCGTATCACTCCAGGTATGTAGAATTAGAATAAAATTTATCAATTGGGTGCAGAAGGCTACAATAGAGGCCTGTTTAGGAGATGCAGTGGTTGGCTGTTAATTGAGAAGTCACATAAATTTGGGGATAATATAATAAAAGATATGTACATATTGCAAACACTTTGTTTTAACCTACATATAAATTCACTCACCAGTATTTTGATGTAGGGCCCTTCTTTTGGGAGGGTCCACAGTCTGCCTTGTCTTTCCAGTTTTCATTTCTTTAAGGTGAAGCGAAAGCTTAAAGTTACCTGTGGCACCTGAGTGTAGGGTTTTATGTTTTGATGTTTCTATTTCCAAGATTTTATTATTGAATTATCACATCTGTTATAATAATTCATTATTTTGTTCACTTGTACTGTTTTTCAGCAGCATTCAACCTAGTGTATAGAGAAAAAAATCCTATCTTTTCTTTGTCAATTTCATTGGTTTACATACTATATCATTAAATTAAGTAATTGCAAAATAAGTGTGGATGACACAGAGTGCTTGACTTGTTAAGCATGTAGCTCAGGTGTTGAGAGTAGAAATGCATGAACGTGTTGGACAGTTGCCTGTGATCAGCACACATTTGGGGCGTGAGTATGCTTTCCAGAAGTAACGGAGTATATCAGTTGGTTAAATAGACGTCTCTTAAAAGAGCTTTTATTTCTCTGACTGCATTTTCCCGCAATGTGGGAGATACAAAAATACTTCCAGCCCTGATTCCCTCCTCCCCACCTCTGATTTTGGACCTGAATATCCAACTCTCTAAAAGCCATTTTCTTTTTTCTAAGCCTGAACTCATCTTTCTCTTCAGCCATTTACTACCTACTGCTCTTCTATCCTACAAAACAAAACAAGCTTTTGCTCTTCCCGTGCTTCCTGCTCTGTTTAACTGTCCACCAATGGATCAATTTAGAAGCTGGGAAATATTCTTTTTTTTTTTTAAAGAATTTATTTAGGAGAGAGATAGAGCGAGAGAGCTGGGAGGAGGGGCAGAGGGAGAGGGAGAAGCAGACTCCCCGCTGAGCAGGGAGCCCCATGTGGGGCTTGATCCCGGGACCCTGGGACCTGAGCCAAAGGCAGACAACTGACTGAGCCACCCAGGTGCCCCAAGAACCTGGGAAATAGTCTTGACATACATTTTTATGATTGTGAATGTTGCTTTCAAGTACTGTTTTAACTACATCCCCCCCAGTTTTCTTTTAAGAACAGCTCCTAGTGGCGTAATTGTCATGCAGTAAAGCCGCACGTATGAGACACTCACGACTTTCAGGATGACGGGCGTGTCCATCATCCCCAGAAGTTTCCTTGTCTCCTGCTGTTCCTCAACACCTTAGATCACAAGTATTTTCCAGAGTCTTTTAGGGGCATCTTACAGGGTATGCTCTTTGCTGTATGGCTTCTTTCAGTCAACGTAATTACCTGAGATGCATTCAGAGTCTAAGCTTCTTTGGTATCTTTTTTGCTGAATAGTGTAAGAGCTTCAGGACTCTTAAACTCTGTTACTCCCTGATAATTTATATCCCATTATTATTGTGTGTTTGAATTCTCTTAATCTTTTTTAGATACTTCTTTGGCACTTACAGTCAGTGTTCATTTAGACATACTTACTGTTTTCTTTGCTTTTCATTATTTTATGTCACACCTTCCATCTGGGATCATTTTCCTGTTGTATAATGCAGCACCCTTTACATTCCCTTTAGTCCAGGTCTGCTGCTGGCCACTCTGTTATTTATTTATTTTTAAAGATTTTATTTATTTATTTGACAGACAGAGACACAGTGGGAGAGGAAACACAGCAGGGGGAGTGGGAGAGGGAGAAGCAGGCTTCCCGCCGAGCAGGGAGCCCGATGCTGCAGGGCTCCATCCCAGGACCCTGGGATCATGACCTGAGCCAAAGGCAGACGCTTAACGACTGAGCCACCCAGGCGCCCCCACTCTGTTATTTTTGTCTTCATTTCACCTTCATCCTTCGGGGGTACTTTCCCCGGGGACAGAATTCCAGGCTGGCGGTTACTTTCTTTTCGCGCACGAAAGATTTCATTTACTTTCTTCTGGCTCCCAGTATCGTTCTTGTGACCTTTGAAGGTGATCTTTGTTTTTCTCTGGCTTCTTTTAAGATTTTTTTTCTTTACCTTTTGTTTTCTGTAGTTTCATTTTGATGTGCCTGATTATCCTGCTTATTCTGATGGGTTTATTTATTCTTGGGATTTTTTATGGGGTGTCTTGAACCTGTGGATTTTTTTTTTTTCATCAGTTTTGGAAAACTCAGCCATTATCCCTGTAGGTTTTGTCTCTGTTCCATTCTCCATCTGCCTGTTTTCTGTAGACTCTTTTGCTTACCCTCTCTTCTGTGTTTGGTGTATTTTCTCTCTCCACTCCAGACGGTTTCTTCTGTCACTAATTCTCTTCTCAGCCACGTCTGATTTGCTGCTAAATCCACTCATCGATGGCCTCATTTCAGTCATGGTATTTTTCTGTTTTAGAGTATCTGCGTGGTTTTTCTTCAGATTTACGATGTCTTTAAGTCATGTCCAGTTCTCTGCTGAGATTTTCAAGCTTGGCGTTTATATCTGTAAACATGATAAGAATCTTTGTTTCTTAGCCTGTATCTTATAGTTGCATATTTTAGGTCCCCGTGGTTTATTTCCATTCTCCCTGCTAGACTGACTTTTTCCAGAGCAGGTACTGTAGTTTGTTCTGATTCAGAATGCCTAAGATGGAGGCCGGTTTTCCGTATTTATAGAAAGCTCACAGACAATTACGATATTTAGCTAGGATTTTGAGTTAGAAAATGCTGAAAGGCTCAATCTGTGTAGTATCAACTTCAAAGGCAGTAGAATTTCATAGTAATCCTTCCCAGAATAAGTGGACATGAAATAATGTAGGTGCCAGGGGCGGTTGTAGTCACCATTCAGTTAAATACTCCAGCGCCACGCTAGGAACCGAGAAAGTGAAAGTCTGTGTGTCCAGACCCCTAGATGTTTGCACTGGGACTCGATCCGGCATGGACAGGTTGGGAGAGTTGGGTTCTAGCTTATCCCTGTTGGTAACTCCTAATGGACCATGGAGAAATCACCTCATCTCTGTGCTTTCTGTTGTAGTTTGAAGTTGGCATATAGTTCTTTAATTTTATTTGTTAAACAGAATTGAGAAGAATTTAATAATGACAGCAGCTACTGTAGCTTCCACTCCCACTGTCAACGCTAGTGTTACTATGACCGTTACCACCAGCAATGAGGTGGGCTTTTTGTTTGTTTGTTTTTTCTTTTTTGGTGTATATCTCCTAGTTTTGTTTTTGTTTTTGTTTTGTTTTGTAATTGAGATATAATTGACATACAACATTGTATTAGTTTCAGGTGTATAACATAATGATTCGATACATGTCTGTATTGCAAAATGGTCACCACAGTGAGTCTAGTTAACATCTGTCCCTACGCATGATTACAACTTTTTTTCCCCTTATGATGAGAGCTTTTAAGATCTCTCAGCAACTTTCAAATATACAGTACACTGTTAGTAATTACAGTTATCATGCTGTATTTTAGCATCCCCAGGATGTATTTGTTTTATAACTGGAGGGTTGCTCACCCATTTCACCTACTGTGCACTCCCTGCCTTTGGCAACCAGCCTGTTCTCTGTATCTAGGAGTTTGGTGTTTTCTATTTTTAGATTCCACATATAAGTGAGATCATATGGCATATCTGCCCCTGTCTGATTTCACTTAGCGTAATGCCCTCCACGTCCATCCATGTTGTTGCAAATGGCAGGATTTCCTTCTTTTTAATGGCTGAATAATACTCTATTCTGTATAAACACCATGACTTCTTTGTCCGTTCATCTGTCAGTGGACGCTTAGGTCATTTCCATGTCTTGGCCATTGTAGATAATGCTGCAGTGAACATGGGGGTGCGGGTATCTTTTTGAGTTAGTGCTTTCATTTCCTTTGGGTAAATACCCAGAAGTGGGATTGCTGGATCATAGGGTAGTTCTGTTTTTTAGTTTCTTTTGAGGAACCTCCATACTGTTTCCCATAGCGGCTGCACCAGCTTGCATTCCCACCAGCAGTGCACGAGGGTTCTCCTTTCTCCACATTTTCAACACTTGTGCCATTCCCTCCCTCTCTCCCTCCCTCCCTCTCTCTTTTTCTTTCTTTCTTTTGATAGTAGCCATTTTAAGAGTGATGAGGTGGGGGCGCCTGGGTGGCTCAGATGGTTAAGCGTCTGCCTTCGACTCGGGTCATGATCCCGGGGTCCTGGGATCGAGTCCCGCATCGGGCTCCCTGCTCCTTGGGAGCCTGCTTCTCCCTCTGCTTCTCTCTCTCTCTCTCCCCCTCTGTCTCTCATGAATAAATAAATAAAATCTTTAAAAAAAAAAAAAAAAAGAGTGATGAGGTGGTATCTCATTGTGGTACCTATGGAAAGTACTATCCTAAATGGGTTTTTCTTTATGAGGAGTAATCTAGGACCAGAGATACACTCTTAACTATTGACTTTAGCTGTCTCATTTTGGTTATCTGTGTATATGAATCTGTTGATTTATTTTGCTTAAGGAGGAAAGCCCAGAAAATAAATAAGTGGAATTTAGGAAGCCTTCTGTCCAAAAATGTAAGGTACATTACCCTGTTCTTTTCACATAAATTGTTTATGATGAATGTATTCATTAATTCATTCAAAAATATTTGTTGAGTATAATCTGCTAGAGAGAATCTAGCAAGTAAATAAGGATAAAAATCTCAAAAAATGTTTTTTTAAAGCCAAAATGTTTCATTACCTTTGGAGCTTTGTCATATGTAAAATAAAACTTAATTTTACTGAAGTGGTTTGTGATTGACTCTTGTTTTTGGAGTCTGATTTTGGATGACGTGGATTTTCACTTCACAGTCCCTACAGAGGAACAAAGCCACAGTGTGATAAATGAAAGCTGATAGCAAGTGGTCTCAGTGCAGACACATAAGCATGATTATATTATAGGCTTTTTTTTTTTAAGATTTTATTTATTTGAGAGAGAGAGAGAGCATGAGCAGGGGGAGGGGCAGAGGGAGAAGCAGGCTCCCTGCTGAGTGCAGAGCCTGATGTGGGGCTCGATCCCAGGACCCTGAAATCGTGACCTGAGCCAAAGGCAGATGCTTAACAACTGAGCCACGCAGGCGTCCTTGTATTATAGGCGTTTAAGCTAAGCATTTATAATATGGGATATTCAGTGGTGGCTAAAGTGTCTCCAGTTTAGCATTTTTTCTTTTTCAGGCTTATTTTTCTGTTATGCAAGGTCTCCTTTGCTCTCTTTTGTGCCTTTTGCAAACGTGTTTCGACCATTAAACTAAAAAACGCCTCCTCTTGTTTGACATTCAGCTTGAGCTCAGTCAGATAAAACAGTTCAAAATCTTGTGTATTTGGGGGTGGAGATGTAGAGATGGCAGCTTCTGTTCATTCAGCAGCTGAGGCCTAGCTCTGAAGGCAGAGTTGTATTCAAAGGTGGGATTTGCTGACATATGCTATAGAGTAGATTTGTTTGTGGTGTTTTCTTTTAAAATTTTAGCCTCATTTTGCTTGTTTCACATACATAGTACTGCAGACAGGTTCCCAAGTATGTATGCTAAATGCCTACATGGTACCTGACCAGCTGGGGAGGTTTTCACACCAGAAACTTCAGATGATGCTCTGCTTTTTGCATCCTCTCTGAGCGGCAGTGAGAAGCCATGCATTTGGGCTATAGGGGTATTTCGCTCCTGCGTGTCCCAGTGGAGGGACCACTTTGCTCTGCCTTAGAGCACCATCTTTATGTTCAAATGTGCAAGAGTTTCCCCCTCCTGACAAGACTACGGAGACCTGTCCTTTATAATATTGCTCCTGGCTGTAGAAGGAGGGAGTGAAATTTGGTTTCTTTCAGTGATTTTCAAATGAGTTGCCCTTGCTCGGCCTTGTTCCTGCCATTGTTCCTTTCCTTTGAGTTTCACAAGACTTGGTATTCTTGAGATTCCAGTTTTCAAGACATTTAGCAAATTTCAAGGCTCCTGTTTTTGTCGTTGTTTGGAAACATATCTTGCTAATAGGAGTCAAGGAGGGGAAACAGGTTGGTTCCAGATTTTAACTTGCCTCAAGGAATGGAAACTGCGCGGGCTTACACAGGAGGAGATTGAAAGGTCGTTGACATCAGCTGCTGGTCTCCAGCGTGTCCCAGACAAAACTCCTGTTCGGGCGTCTGCCCTGGAATAATACGGCCTCTCAGCAGGCCTCTCTCCCAGCTACTCCTCAGCTAGCCAAAGTAGACTTCTAGGGCTGTCATTTCTTTGTAGAGAGACAGAAAATTGTGTTTGTTTTACTAAAAATGTCTTCAGTTCCTCGTCTCCCCCAGGTGGACTGATGATCTGGTGATATGCTGGGGTTCTGTATTGGTGACCCAAGGGGAGGATGTAAACAGGCATTGTTGACGTACCCGTGTTTCTTTGTCAACAGTTTGTAGCTTCAGTCTTGTCCACATGCGGTCGTGAGTGGGTCTCCTTCTCTCCTTCCCCGCTTGTCCACACACGGTAGCCATGGCCGTCAGGAAGCCTGTGCAATCACCCATTTGCTGTTTCCAATAAAAAGCAAATTCTTAGTACGTTTGGGTCCATGACAGCATCAGTACGACTACAGAGGACTTAGATTCGGCAGGCTGTGGGAGACACGTGGGCTGCTGTCTCTTCTGCCCCCTTCTCGGCTGTGACTACTTTCTTCAGTCGGAGAGACCGCCACCCTTTTGGCATTCGTCATTCTCTGTGGACCACACGTCCTGCCTCACGTCGTGTTGTCTCCTGTGTATACGCCCTTTCGGGTTTCAGGAGGCTGACCATCTCAGCCCCTTTCTGGCCAGTAAGGATCCACGTTGAGTTTGTGTTCTTATCCGAGGTGCCGCCAGTAACAGCGTACTCTCCATCTTCCCGTTGAGCTGACTCGGAGATCTGTTCATGTACTTTGCTGTCTTGAATCTTCTCTTCACTTGAGTGGTAGAGTGATGGCTGTGTCTGGGGTTTTTACTCAGTTGTACTTTGGATGCGCCAAGGTTTTGTAAGATCAGAAAGTCTAAGATTTTTTGTTTGCTTGCTTTGAACTGAATGTTATCCTCAGTCATGCCCCGCAAGCTTGCTGGGACCTTGATCCTTATTGACTCTGCCATCTCGGAAAATAAGGAGAATAGGTAAAACCAAAAAGAGTAATTGGAAAAATGTCCTGTGGAACAAAGCTGTCACATGGCAGAATGATTCAGGAGTTGCAGGGGACATTATTGATTGTGAATCCTTTGTGAATTTTTTAAAAAGTCTTCTTTTCTCTTCCCCCCCCTTTTTTTTTAATTTTTTTTTATTTTTTTTATTGTTATGTTAATCACCATATATTACATCATTAGTTTTTGATGCAGTGTTCCATGATTCATTGTTTGTTCATAACACCCAGTGCACCATGCAAAACGTGCCCTCCTCAATACCCATCACCAGGCTAACCCATCCCCCCACCCCCCCCTTTTTTTTTTTATCTTAAGCGTTGTTTAGTTGAGATAAAGATACTTTAAATATGATGATAGTGAGGGATGCCTGGGTGGCTTAGTCATTAAGCATCTGCCTTCGGCTCAGGTCATGATCTCAGGATCCTGGGATTGAGCTCCGCATCCGGCTCCCTGCTCAGCGGGAAGCCTGCTTCTCCCTCTGTCTCTGCGGCTCCCCCTGTTTGTGCGCTCTCTCTCTCTCTCTCTCTCTCTGTCTGACAAATAAATAAAAACCTTTAAAAAATAAATATAATGATAGGGACAATATTTTATGATGGACTGTTTTAAGAAAAATTTAGTTTTCATTGAAAATGTAACTTAATTTTGTAAGTAAAAATTACTTTCTTAAACTAAAAAAACTGTACTCTCACATTAGATACCTGTGAGATAATAGAAAACATATATATTGGTCTTTGTCCCCAGTTCCTGGCACAGAACTCCTGAAACACTTGTAAATTTCCTAAGCGATAGGAGTGGTAGGAACATTTTTTGTTCTAATGTTTGGTCACTCACCTGGGCTCCTGACACAGAGTACCTGAATCCCTGGGAATATCCTGGGGGATGGCAGTGTCTTTTGTTCTAACGAGATGACTCATGGTGGGCTCCTGGATGAGCGCTGCTCACCAGAAAGCCCAAGCCGTGGTTAGAAGCGTGGAACTTCCAGCCCTGTCCCTAGTCTCCAGACGGGAGTGGGACTGGAAATGGAGTTAATGATTGATCATGCCTATGTGATGAGGCCTCCATAAGAATCCCAGTAGTATGGGGTTCAGAGACCATCCAGGTTGATGAACGAACACGTGGCAGTCCTAGGAGAGGGACGTACCCACGGAGGTCAGGGACGCTCCGGGCCCCTTCTCACATCCCTGCCCTATGCATCTCTTCCATCTGGATGTTCGTCTGTATCCTCTATCATATAATTTTATAATAAACTGGTCAACAGTGAGTAAACTGTTTTCCTGAGTTCTGTGAGCGTCTCTAGCAAACGAGTAATGGTCATCAAGGGTAATAATAAGTATTGTAGATATTTTCTAACCTAAGTCCCATAATATTTGGCTTAGTTGGTAGTATATTTTTCTTCCTTGAAACTTGGCTTCTGTATTCAGGACAAGTATTTCCAAATTAATTAGTGTCACGTCCATCTTGTCTTGTTAGTTCTAATCATTTGTTTAAACTGAGATTTCCCTATTTAAAAATCATTACTCTCTGTTGATGGGAGGAAATGTGCAGACATGGGACACAATTCTGGTGGCTCAAGCAGGAGAGAATGAGAACTCTCACGAAGCTCATTATTTCCTATGTAGACCTTAGTGTTTCTTCAGAAAATTGAAACCTGTATGTATTGGTTTAAAACTGGGTCACAGTGGGTTTTTCTCCCCTCTCTCCAACTTTTCAGTATGAAAATTTTCATATAGAAAAGATGAAAAAGGGGGTGCCTGGGTGGCTCAGTTGGTTAAGTTGGGGGTCCTGGGATCGAGTCCCACACCAGGCTCCCTGCTCAGCGGGGAGCCTGCTTCTCTCTCTCTCCTGCCAGCCGCTCCCTGCTTGTGCACGCTCTTTCTCTCTGTCAAATAAATAAATAAAATATTAAGAAAAAAAGTTGAAAGAATTGTACAGCCAATACCTACATACCCACCACCTAGATTCTGTAGTTAACGTTTTAATATATTTGCTTTATCAAATATCTATCTATTTGTCCACCATCTTTTGGTATATTTTACTTATACATTTTGGGACGTTGTGGGTATCCATACACTTTACCCCCACAACTTCGGAATTTATCTGCAGTGTTTATCAATAGAATGTTTTTAGAACCTGGTTATTTGAAATTATATGTGATCATTTGGAAAAGATAATTGTTATGTTATCTTACTTTATTTTCCATACTTCCAAGGGAAGAAAACAGCTTAGATCTGTATAATTCTTTGTGGTTCACGAAGAATTCTCATGTCTGTTACCTAATTTGGACCAATGATATTGCTGATAGTAGCTAACAGTTACTATGCCAGAGACCATGCTAACAGTTAACCTTTAACAAAGATACTAAAGGGGCACCTGGGTAGCTCAGTCGTTAAGCGTCTGCCTTCAGCTCAGGTCATGGTCCCAGGGTCCTGGGACAGAGCCCCGCATCGGGCTCCCTGCTCTGCGGGAAGCCTGCTTCTCCCTCTCCCACTCCCCCTGCTTGTGTTTCCTCTCTCGCTGTGTCTCTCTGTCAAAAAATAAAATCTTAAAAAAAAAAAAAGCAAAAAACAAAGATACTAAAGTCTGCTCATCCCACTGATACTTGGTTGTTGTATTTATTTTTCAAGTGGATTGATTTGTTCACTTTAAAATGTTTTTTAGCCCTGTGGCATGCCTTTTGAATTCACAGTTGTCAGCTGCTGCTACATTTAGACTGAACTCTTTGGTGTTTAGGTTCCTGAGGACAAAAACAGTTTCTTGGGTGTTGTATCTTTATAGGTTGTTATCCATAATAATATTTGAGCACAACTTAGGAAGAGTTGCTGAAAATGTTCCTGTGTTCTTTGATTATCTCCTATAAATTAGCCTTTAATATCCCAAATGTTGAGTGACTTTAAAGGCAAAATGGGTTATATGAGAATAGGCATCTAATGGTTGTTGGGGTGGTTATTCATTAATTTTTAATATCCTGTGAGTAATTATAGCTGCTGTTTTTTGTATTGTGTGTCAGATACTGTGATTTATAACCATTGTATATTTAATTCAGGTAACCAGCCTCTGGTTGGTTACCAGAGGGGTAAGGGGCTGAGGATGCTGAGGCACAGAGGGGTTAAGTGGCTTGTCCTGGGTCAGGTGGCTAGCAAATGGAAGACTCAGGATATGAGTGTTTCAGCTCCAAGTCCTAGCATTTGCCCACTGCCCTAGTGTTTTGCATTGTATGTATGGTCCTCAAACCACCTGCATCATAATTTCCTGGGGCCATTGTTACAAATGCAGACTCTTGAGCCTCATCCTAGACCTGCTGAGTTTGAACCTATGGATGAAGTATGTTTTTTAGTCATTCAGTTGGTTTTTTTTAAGGATTTATTTTGTTTATTATTTTTTTAAAGATTTTATTTATTTATTTATTTGAGAGAGAGAATGAGAGAGAGAGAGAGAGCATGAGAGGGGGGAGGGTCAAAGGGAGAAGCAGAGTCCCGCTGAGCAGGGAGCCCCATGCGGGACTCCGGGATCATGACCTGAGCTGAAGGCAGTCGCTTAACCAACTGAGCCACCCAGGTGCCCTGTTTATTATTTTAGAGAGAGAGAGTACAGGAGGAGGGGCAGAGGGAGAGAGAATCTCAAGAAGACCGCATGCCGAGCGCAGAGCCCGTTGTGGGCCTCGGTCCCAGGACCCTGAGAACATGACCTGAGCCAAAATCAAGAGTCGGACGCTTAACCGACTGAGCCACTCAGGCGCCCCATTCAGTTGATTCTTATGTGCTCTCAAGTTTGAGGACCCCTGTGCTATGCTCTTCTATAAGCATTATCGTGTTTTAATCTCTGTTAACCTAGAAAGATAGCCAGAATCAATTAATCATTTTTGTCCTTGGAATACATTGCATTTTGGATTCGTCTTTATGCTTTCGTCTTTCCTTTAAGATTGTCATGGACTTTAAGCACCCAGATGGTGTCACAGTGCCGGTCATGTTGCCTCGTCGGAGTTTGCTGGTGATGACCGGAGAATCTAGATACCTCTGGACACATGGGTACGTATCGAAATGACCTTGGTGACAGAATACCTCTTGCTTCGTGAGAGTTCTCGTTCTCTCCTGCTTGAGCCACCAGAATTGTGCCCCGTGTCTGCACATTGAGGTGTCCAGGTTTCAACCCCCATGGACGTCTCTGCCCTTTTGGTGGTAAATAGTAGCCTTTTATTGTGATGAAACTCAGGTTCAGTGGAGAGTTGCAAGCATGGTATGATGAACTCCCTTCGCCTAGATTTATCAGTTGTGAACATTTGACCGTGTATTTTGTTGTTCTCATTTGTTGTCATTATTATTATTATTTATGAATCATTTGAGAGTCAGTTGCAGACATTGTGACCCTTTACTCTTATGTCCTTCATTGTATACTTCCTGAGAGCAAGGGTATTCGTATATCAGGGGTTGGCAGACTATGGCTTACTAGCCAGATTCAGCCCTTAGCCTGCTTTGTGCAGCTCTTGAGCCAAGAATGGTTTTTACATTTTTATTTGTATTTTTAAAAATGTGTTTATGATTGCTATGATTATGATTGTTGTTTTGGTTTTTACATTTTTAAAGAGTTGTAAAAAACAAAAACATCAGAGAATATGTGACAGAAACTATGGCCTTTTTTGCCTAAAATGTTTACTATCTGGCCCTGTTACAGAAAAAGTTTGCCAACCCCTGCGCCACAGAACTGTGGTGCAACTCAAATTCAGAAACATCAGCATTGATAAAATATCCTTAGACAACCCATCTTCAGATTTTGCTAGTCGTACCTCAATAGTATAGTGCTGTTGAAGACTGCCAGCAGTATGGGCGTGAACCCAGATTTTACTCAGGGACTGTCGCAGTAGGAGAATAGGGACGTCGGTATAGAACTGGGCTGGATCCCAAATACAACAGGAAAAGTCGGGGTAGACAGCCGAGGAGCTGGGCGTGGGGCAGTGCCGGTGGCTGGAAGAATCCCAGTGGAAGCATAGCGATGGGGCGGGGTTGGGAGGGGTGGCTTCTGCCAAGGACCATAGGATTCCTGCTGGGTAGACGTCAGCTGGGGGACAGCTGGGCAGTGAGGAGTTTGGTCGGTTGTCAAGGAGGATCAGATGTGGGTAGTGGGGGATTCTGGTTAAACCGACTCAGTGGGATTCTTGCTAAAGTGGGGCTCTTGACGGACATGCCCCAGGATGGGGCGAGTTGGGCTCAGGGGAGTCAGACTAAAGTTTGGTCAAGCAGAGAATCTTCGTTAGTGGTTTGTAGTACACTCCCCTCCGACCCAGGACTCCGTCTGTGACACTGATTAGTTGTCAGTTCTCTTCAGTTGTCTTTACCTGGAAACAATTCCTCAGCTTCTCTTTGTCTTTCTGGATGGCCTTTTTAAGGGGGCCAGTTGTTTTATAGAATGGCCCTCAATTGGAGTTTGTTTGTTGGAATCTAATCTCAAAGAAATGGGTTACGCACCTTCGGCAAGAGCATAGCTTTAGCCTTTAGAGGAGAAACATCGAGCGTGGAACTGCTGAAACTTACCTGCGGTCTACGGAACACCCTGCTGAGTCCTGTGCTTACTCACAGTGTCCTGCCTGGGGATTTTAACTGATGCATTTAAGAAATCAAGGAAATGAACATGTGAATGATTCGGTAACGTGTCCTGAATGTGAGCCATAAAAACAGATGGTCTGATTCTGTGCAGTGAGGCTTAAAGTTACCTGATTTTTTTCCATGGCCTCTCAGATATTTTCACTTACAGTAAATGAAAATGGTGAGGCAATCCAGTGGTTTCAGGTATTTCTAGAATTGAGAATATTTTATAATTCTGTTTTTTAATTTCTATTAAAAATAGAGCATTTTTACTATCGGTACATTTAAACTTAAGAGTACACTTAAACTTAAGAGGCAGACAGACGCTTCACCGGCCGAGCCACCCAGTTGCCCCCGATCACATTATTTTCTTGTTCAAAGAATATTGTGTGGGGACGCCTGGTTGGCTCAGTCAGTGGAACGTGTGACTCTTGATCTTGAGGTTGTGAGTTCGAGCCCCACATCAGAGGTGAAGTTTACTTTAAAAAAAAAAAAAAGATTGATAAACTGCCCTGTATGGTTAATTCCAGACTCCCTTTTTTTCTTTTTTAAAGATTCTTATTCATTTATTTAACAGCGATAGAGAGCACAAGTAGGCAGAGTGGCAGGCAGAGGGAGAGGGAGAAGCAGGCTCTCTGCTGAGCAGGGAGCCAGTTGTGGGGCTAATTCCAAACTCTTATTTCAGTCTAGTTCAGACTCACTGTTGTAGCCGCTGTACCTTAAATCGGAAATGGCAGCACCTGAGCCAAATCCAGCAGTCAGGCGGGGGCAGTGGTGGTCCCTGTGACAGCATTTTTATAAATTGCCTACATGTAAAAATCGGGAGCTTTCACCTAAAACATCTGAGTCTTCAGTCTCTTTTGAAAATTGGGCGGTGTGACAGCACTGGGCCCGTGGAGGCCTGGGCCCTGGCATTGGAGACGGTGTGCGGCCTTCTGTAGGTGAGGCCTGCGTTCTCAGGCTCTCTGCAGTCCCCACCACGGTCTGTGGTGCCCAGGCTAAGGCTGAGCACCAGCTGTCGTGTGTCACTGCTTGCGCACTGTTGTGTTCGTGCCAGCACAGAGCCGCTTGACAGTGGAGTAAATCTTGTCTGCATTACAAGTGGCGAATGGGCAGCTGGAACGAGTGGGCAAGTGTTTTAAGAAAAGTGGAAGACAACACTGTTGTTTTGAAACGAAACCCTTCACATGTGTTTAGCAGCATACTGTGTTTCTAGACAAACCCACGTGCTTCCCTCCTTGAGGTTATTCGACTGGCTTGGCAGGCATTTATTTATAAGTTTATTTGACTCTCCTTTTAAATTACTTTTGGAGCATTTTCTTTCTGCTGGGCCTTGTTCTCAAAGTTTTACACAATTAGCTCACTTAACTCCTGCAAGTCACAGTGGAAAGTTTGTTGCGTGGTTTTGTCCCCATTTTTAAAGGAAATTGGAGCATAAAGAGGTTATGTAACTTGTACAAAGTCACAAAACCATTAAGTGGCAGAGCCAAGATGAGAAGCCAGGCAGTCTGGCCTCAGGATCTGTGTCCTTAACTGTGTCGTTCCTGCTGGACTAGATTGCTCCCTCTCCTCCAGATTTATGCGATGCCCTCTGGCCTTTACTCTTGCGCCAGCCCTCAGTGCAATAAATTTCCTTTTCCTTTGTTTTTAACATAGAGCTCAGCTCTTATGTCCTTTATAATATATAAAACTTTTTCTGGGTACATTAGCCTGAAATAATTTCTCCCTTAAACTCCTAGAGATTGTATTGTCTTCTGCTACCTTGAGATGTCTCTTCTATCGAACTATTATTTAAATCTAAAAAATGTTTTTATCTTTTTATTTGATATTTTTTCAACTAGATCATAAATTTGAGTAAGGAGGAAAAAAAGATGTTCAGTAATGTTTAAAGAATTCATTAATCTTAACCTATGGATTACCTATTCCTAAAAATCTGAGATTGGTGCCAAAAGCTGTTAAGTACTGCTTGGCCTTTGTCTAAGATTTAATTCTAGGCAAGTAAAATAATTGACTTAAAAGAACTGTGATAGAGAACTACTTGGTCCTCAAAAGGGAATTTTATTTGCTAATAAGAGTTTCAAGATACTCATTGTTCTGAAATATCCTGACTTTGTTTAATACCATAGTTTTACTCATTTTCTGCTATCAGGGTAACAATCATAAATCCAGGCAATGTTTGTTTGCTTTTTACTTCTAAAAAATTGCCTTTGGTGCAAGCTCTTTTAAAAGAGCCACTCTCCTTACGTGTTTTATGAGACCAGCAAACATGTCAAAGACATTACAGTAAGAGAAAATTACAGACCAGTACCTCTCATAACAGAGGTGAAAAAACATCCCTAGCAAAATAGGAGAAAATCCAGTTGTACGATATATAAAAAAGAAAGTACATCATGACCAAGTAGATTTTATTGCAGGACTGCAAGATTGACTTAACATTTTGAAACCAAACCGTGTAATTCATGACATAAAAAGAACAAAAGCAAAAAAAAAATCATCTTGATTGATACAAAAAATGTATTTGACAGAATTCAGCATCCATTCATGACAAAAACTTGGCAAACTAGGACAAGAAGGAAACTTCTTCAATCTGATAAAGGGCATCTGTGAGAAACCCATAACTGACCTCGTATTTAATGGTGAAATAGTGAATGCCTTTTCCGAAGATACTCAACAGGGCAGGGATGTCTGCTCTCACCACCTCTCCTTAATATTACAGTGGATGTTTTACATAGTATAACAAGTCAAGAAAAAGAAATAAAAATCATATGGATTTGAAAGGAAGAAGTAAAACTCTTTATGATTGTGGATGTAGAAAATCCTAGGAAATCTACTAAACAAGTGCTAGAACTAAAAAATGAATATAGCAAGGTTGTAGCCTACTAGGTCAATATTCAAAAATTAGTGTTTAGAAAATGAAATAAAATGCTTTTTAAAATATACATACCACAGGGGTTCCTGGGTGGCTCAGTTGGTTAAGCGACTGCCTTCGGCTCAGGTCATGATCCTGGAGTCCCGGGATCGAGTCCCGCATTGGGCTCCCTGCTCCGCGGGGAGTCTGCTTCTCCCTCTGACCCTCTTCCCTCTCGTGCTTTCTATCTCTCATTCTCTCTCTCTCAAATAAATAAATAAATAAATAAATAAAATCTTTAAAAAAATAAAATGTAGGTACCACGGTGTCTTTCTTCATTCATCCATTGATGGGCACTTAGGTTGTTTCCATGTCTTGGCTGTTGTAAGTGATGCTATGGTGACCATGACATGCAGATATCTTTTCAAGTTAGTGTTTTTATTTCCTTTGGATAGAGATCCAGTAGTGGAACTGCTGGATCACAGGGTAGTTCTGCTTTCATTTTTGAGGAACCTCCATACTCTTTTCCATAGCGGCTGGACAAACGACGTTAGCACCAGCAGTGCCCAGGGGTTTCCTTTTCTCTACACCCTTGCCAGCACTTGTGATTTTTTTATCTTTTTGATCATAGCCTTTGCAGCAGGTATGAGGTGATACCTCATTGTGGTTTTGATTTCTATTCCCCTGATGACTAGTGATATGGAACACATTTTCATGTGCCTGTTGACCATCTGTATGTCTTCTTTGGAAAAATGTCTATTCAGATCCTCTGCCCATTTTTTAAATGGTTTGTTTTTTGCTGTTGAGTTGTAGGAGTTCTTTATATGTTTTAGGTATTAACCCCTTATCAGATATGTAATATAAAATATTTTTTCTCATTCTGTAAGTGGCCATTTCCTTTTATTGATGATTTCCTTCACTGTACAAAAGGTTTTCAGCTTGATGTAGTCCCACTTGTTTATTTTTGCTTTTGTTGCCTTTTGGGAATTCTGATTCTAACAACAGACTGAAGAAATAGTGTAACAATGACAAAATGAAAATTGAGAACTGAAATACATTATCCTTTTTCACTTTAGGATCAAATCCATTTTAATTATATGGTTGAACTTTCTCTTTTTTAGATGTGTAGAAAAACTTACCTGGCTCCTACTAAAGAGGAATCAACAACTTAAATATAAAATTATGCTTTTTAATAATTTGCTGAGATCTTTTAGGCTTAGCACATTCCCTCTGAATATAAAACCCAACTCTATAGGAGGTAAATTAGCTAGGGTATATCAAGCAGAAAACTTAGACTCAGAAGATTTAAATCCTTAGGAATAAATTTAACAAAAGGTATGCAACACATAATACATTGAAAATCATGAAACACTGTTGAGAGAAATTAAAGGAGACGAAAATGAATGAAGAGGTAGAGGTGCCGAGATCAGGGAGAGGAAACTTAATATTGTTAAGATATCAGTTGTCCCAAGTAGATCTACTGTTTCAGTGTAATTCCATTTAGAAATCTTAAGACTTTTTTATAGAAATTGCTGAGCAGATTCTAAAATTTATAGGGAAATGTGAAGGATCTAGTATAATCAAAAAAGTCTTGAAGCAGAAGAACAGTGTTGGAGGATTTATTCTGCCTGGTTTTTAAAATTTACTAAGGCTACATAATCAAAAAAGTGTATGGGATGCCCAGGTGGCTCAGTCGGTTAAATGTCTGACTCTTGATCTTAGCTCAGGTCTTGATCTCAGGGTTGTGAGTTCAGGCTCCACGTTGGGCTCCATGCTGGATGTGGAGCCTACTTGAAAAAAAAAGAGAAAAGAATGTAGTGTTGGTGTATAGATAGATAGACCAGTGGGGCAGAATATATCCATATATATAAGGTCAGTTGATTTTTTTTTTTTTTAATTTGACAGAAGAGAGAGCACAAGCAGTGGGCGCAGCAGGCAGAGGGGGAAGCAGACTCCCAGCTAAGCAGGGAGCCTGATGCGGGGCTCAATCCCAGGGCCCTGGGATCATGACCCAAGCTGAAGGCAGACACTTAACTGACTGAGCCACCCAGACACCTCAAGGTCAGTTGAGTTTTGACAAAGACACCAATGCAATTCAGTGTGGAAAGGAAATTTATAAACAGATGATGCTGGAACAATTGAATGTCCGTGTCTGCCTCACACCATTTACAAAGGGTAATATGAGGTAGATCGTAGATTTTTTTCAGAGATTCATTTATTTTGAGAGAGAGCGTGAACATGAGCAAGCTGGGGGAGGGGCAGAGGGCAAGGGAGAGGAAGAGAAGAATCCCAAGCAGACTCTCCACTGAGTGTGGAGCCCGACTTGGGGCTTGATCTCACAACCCCAAGATCATGACCTAAGCCAAAATTAAGAGTGGGATGCTTAACTGACTAAGCCACCCAGGCGCCCCACGGTAGAACATAGATTTAAATGTAAAAGTGAAACTTGTAAAACATCTAGAAGAAAATACAAGAGAATATTTTCGCAAACTTGGGGTAGGCAAACTTTTTTAAAGAAAGATTTTAGAACACACTATAAAAGAAAAAAGATTAACTGCGTCAAAATTAAAAACTTACTTGTCAAAAAATATCATTAAAAAAATGAAAAGGCGTGCCACACATGGGGAGAAAATATCCAGAATACACATATCTAACAAAGGTTTGGGCTTAAGATTTGAACAGATCCTTCACCAAAAAAAGTGTCAATGAATGGCTAATAAGCACACAAAAAAATATACAGCATCATTAGTAATCAGAGAAATGCAAATTAAAACCACAGTTTCGGGGGCGCCTGGGTAGCTCAGTCGGTAAAGCATCCAACTGTTGGTTTTGGCTCAGGTCATGATCCCATGGGTCCTGAGATAGGGCTGCAGGCTCAGTGGGGAGTCGGCTTGAAGATTCTCTCCCTCTGCCCCTCCCTGCATGTGCGACATGCACCCTCACTGTCTCTCAAATAAATAAATAAGTCTTAAAAAAGAAAAAAACCACCACCGTTTCATACCACTTGCCACTCACTAAAATGACTAAAATTAAAAACTCAGGTAATACCAAGTATAAGAATGTCAGGCAGCCTGGAACTGTTCCATTATCTTGTTTTCTGATGTTGATGTCCTTGACCCTCAACTAGATTTCCCTTACTAAGAAAGATGTATTCAAAGCTACAGTGATAATTATGTATTTGTCTATTTCTCCTGTTATTTTTTGTTTACTTTTTGCTTTATGTATTTTGAGGCTGTGTTATTCGTTAGATGCATACAAATATACATGGTTTTTATATATTCCTGTTCTGTTGACACTGTTGTTATTATGAAATGTCCCTTTTCGGGGTGCCTGAGTGGCTCAGTTGGTTAGGCATCGGACTCTTGATCTTAGGGTCATGAGTTCAAGCCCCACGATTGGCTCCACGCTGGGTGTGGAGCCTACATAAAAAAAAAAATGAATAAATAAAATAAAAAAAGAAATGTCCCTTTTAATTTAGTAATATTTATTCCTTTGAAGCCTACTTTGATTAGGATAGCTATACCATTTTTCTTTTGGTTTTGCTTGGAATATATAAAATACTTATTTCTGTATTATCTTTTTTTTTTTAAGATTTTATTTGAGAGAGAGAGAGACAGAGATAGTGCCAGAGATAGCGAGAGAGAGCACAGCGGGGAGGAGAGGGAGGAGCAGGCTCCCCATCGAGCAGGGAGCCTGACGCAGGGCTCTGTCCCAGGATCTCAGGTCATGACCTGAGCCAAAGGCAGACGCTCAACTGACTGAGCCACTCAGGTGCCCCTGCATCTTTTTTTCTATCTTGATTTCCAGCCATTCTATGTCCTTATTTTAAGGTGGGTATCTCTTGTAATCAGCGTATAATTGGACTTTATTTTTTTAAGCCATTCTGACATTCTTTTTTCTTTAATTGGACGTTGTAGTCTTTTTACATTTCACGTAATTATTGATTGGATTTAAGTTTACTGTTTATGTGTTTCCTCTTTGCTCCATCTGTTCCTTATTTTTTTTTTTTTTTCTCAGAATTGTATTAATTAAATATTTGTGGGCGCCTGGCTGGCTCAGTCAGAGGAGCATGCCGCTCTTGATCTTGGGGTTGTGAGTTCAAGCCCCACATTGGGTGTAGAGATTACTTAAAATCTTAAAAAAAATTAAATATTTGTTATTCTATTTGTATTTTTGAATAATTTATTAGTGTACATTCTTTTAATATGATTACCTTGAAGATAGCTTCTTAAAAAAGAGAGACTTCTGTTTCTAAATTGCTTAACAGTTTGGGGAATCCGGTAGATATTTGGCATAAATTCTTCTAAATTTGCTTTGTTCCCTTGATATTTTTAAAAGGACATGAAATATTGTTTTGAATACAGTATTAAATAAATTATTTTGACTGTCGTTTTTAGAATCACACCCAGAAAATTTGATACTGTTCAAGCATCCAAGGGTCACAGAAGTGGGATTATCACCAGTGATGTTGGAGACTTAACTTTAAGCAAGAGGGGAATAAGGACATCATTTACATTTAGGAAAGTGAGGCAAACACCTTGTAATTGTAGTAAGTATGTAATTCTGGTTCCACTGTAAAATGGAGTAAATCTAGTGTAAAAAGTCTTTTGAAGTCCCATCAGAACCAAGGAGAGCTTTGTCTTAACCCTAATGGCATTTCTCATACCCTGGCGTAGTGTTGTACTTAATGGAGATTTTTCTTAACCGCCCCCATTGAGTTTATATTCCTTGAAAGCAGGGACTGCATTTGACTCATCTCTATTTTCCCAAGTACAGTACTTAGGCATAGTTGGATGCCAAATGAACATTTTTTCAAATTGAAGTCACAGTAAAGAGTGCTAAATAAAATTATAGGACGTTAAAATATCATTTGTACAAAAACAGGTTCTATTGGAAACAGCTTGTCAAGTTTCTCAGTTACTTCTCATTAACCTAACGAAGTTAGGGATGAACCAATTGCTGCATAGTAAGTAGATATCTCTAGGGGGTAAACAGTGGTTTGTGTTTTGGTCAATTTGGGAATCTAGGAGGGAATAAGAGAAATGCTCAAAAACTTGTCAAGAGGATGTTATTTTGAATTGTCTATACAAAGTACATCATAACCTGTATTTCTTGGACTCATTGAATAAAAATCTTTCATTTTGTAAATAGTATCTGTTGTTAAACTTGAAATAGCTATATTTGATATCTTTTTTTTTGCTGAATCTGATATATTGATGTTAGTGAAGCTTAAAGCAGACTTTTGTTTCTTTTGCTAAAAGTGTCATCGGGGCCTTGAAACATCAAATTTTTTTATCAGTTAAAAAAAGTGTATTTTGTATTTGTTGAGTGTCTGACACTGTAGTTTTACAAGATAATGAAAACTACAGCACGACTCCTGTTCTCGAGGAACCTGAGGTCTAGTTGGAGAGACAACCTAGTTTTCTTCTACAGAGGTTTCTTTGTTGCAGATGTTAATTGAATGTAAGGCATATTATAGCAGCTCTGAATGTATATTCAGTTTACAAATGCTTTTCACGTTCAAGGTCATCTTTTTGGATACTTTTGGTCAAAATTTGTGACTTTTTAAGGAGAAGGGTTGCCTCTCTAGATTACTTAGCTGTTTATAATTTCTAAGAGGGCCGGTTTAGGGTCATTGTAGTGTATGTGGTAGTGTAATCCTGATGTGCCCAAGATACAAGGTAACCCGTCTGTTGTCAACCTGCACGTGTTAGAGCCATCGGGCTTTCTTAAATGTCCGCATGAAATGTTTAGAGCTGCCCTTCACACAGTAGCAGAGACTGGCTGTCTCCCACCCCTTTCTCAAGGTTCGGCACCCTCTGATGAGAGTTAGGGAGAATTCCCAAAGCTGTGAACGCTGCAGCCCACTTCTGAGCTGCCACATGATTTCTCATTATTGCCTCTGTCCTCACTGTGGCTTCTCTGGAACACCGCTCCTTCCTCCTGTAGTTCCTGCAGTAAAAAGATGCGTCTCCTAGACTTCGGCCGGAGAACAGGCGTAGCATAGCAGGGAACAGGCAAGGATTTAAAAGGAGTGTTAGACATGGTTGCAGGGAACAGGGAACAGCTTCAGAATTCATTTAATTAGGATGTTAATTAGGATAGCAGTGTCTCCTCAACTTCCTTTGTCATCTCCTTGACTTGATGGTGTTCTCCTCAGGGTGTGCTGATTCTGTTGGAGGAGGTGATGCCTGTAGGCACTGAGATCATGGGCTCTCGAGTCCCCACTGGCTGGGTGCAAGCCCTGGCTCTGAGACTTACCGTCTTTGTCACTTCAGGATCGTCACTTGGCATTCTGTGCTTCATGTCCTCATCTGTAAAATGGACGCAGTAGTACCATCTCAAGATGTTACTGTGAGAATTGAGACCATCCGTATAAACTCCTCAGTAGTGTTCATTAAATGCTTGTGATCATAACCAAATGACACTGTCTCCTAGGTCTTGTTTTTCCAAGAGTGCTAGGGCCCCAGAACTCCTGTTTCCTTTGCTCACCAAGAGAAAACTCCTAACTCCTGTTAATTCAACTAAATTTCTTCTGGTTAGGCCAGGCCCATCAAGATGCTTTCCTAAATAAAAGGACCCTTAATCCCAGGATGAACTAGGCATCTGCATTATCGGACTTGCAGAATTGCAGTTCATGTCTTGTTGCAGATGGATTTTTCCCCTTTTTTTCATTTAGACCCCTCACACATGTACTTGGACTTGTTAGGCAAGAGCTATTTTTAAACTGATAATCAGAGCCTGCTCATCCCTAGCCACCAAATTTGCATTGATTTGCTTGTTCTTTTAAGAAAACATGATACCTTATGAATCACTTGGATAAAAATAAATGGTTTATATTGCCTTATTTTTCATTAGGTTACCCTTTGGTCTGTGACAGCCAGATGAAGGAGACCCCCCCATCATTTCCAGAGAGTGCCAGAGAAGCCTCACAGCTGGAGCGAGAATACGTCCATCGAGTCTATGAAGAGATTGCTGAGCACTTCAGCAGCACGAGACACACCCCATGGCCGCGCGTCGTGGACTTCTTGAAAGCTTTGCCAAGTGGTTCGTTAGTGGCCGACGTTGGCTGTGGAAACGGAAAGTATCTTGGCATCAATAAGGAGTTATATATGGCAAGTCATTGTTGCTTCTGGCTCTCTTTTGGCTTTATTTGTTAGGTTATTGTCACCTTCTGCCTTATGGTATAATGCTGTTTTTTAAAAGGTCATTATAAAAGTTATAACCAACAGATGGAAAATTAATGAGCACTCCTATTCTTTTTTATTCCGCTGAGAATTTGTGGGCGTGCATACCATTATTTGTAGTATATGTGTGTGGTTTTTTCCCCTTCCCTTTAGATTGTGCTTATTTTATCAGTAAAACCGTCTTACATTTATTAAACTCTTTACATGTCAGAAAGGATGTTTAGAGAAGCCACTTTCTTTGCTTAGATCCTCCTAAGTATGAGAAAGTTAAAGCTGATATTTTCATCTCTCTCTTATAAATGAAGCAACCGAGACTCACAGACTGTATTACTATCCCGATGTCATATAATTAGGGGACATAACTGAAACTTGAACCCATGCCTCTGATGCCAAATATAGTGTTCTTTTATTCACAGTAGGAAAAAATAAAAGTTACTGTTTATTGGTGTCTTACTGTTCAGGAAACTAGGGCTTAAGTAGCTTAAACCAAGTGACCGAGGTTACAGCGTGAGGCCCAGGGTCTGAACCCACTACTTTATCGTGCCAAATGTGTTTCCAGTTGCTATGATTTCCTTTCCTGCGGTTCACCTTTTTTCCTGCTGTGCTGGGAAGGAGAACACTCTCCCTACACTGGTGCATTATTGTAAATACCCATATCAGCGCTGCTCTTGGGAGGACTGAAACTTCCCTTTCTCAAAATTAGGGGCAGGAGGACTAGAGTAAGGAGGGCAGGTAGGGGCAGCGAGAGCAGTCCACACTCCCAGGCTCCTGGAGGACGTCATGCGGCGCATCATCTGTATCTGTACCTCCGCCTCGATAGCACGCACCTGCATGAGGAAAGTAAGTTATGCTGCACTTGAGGAAAGGCAGGGTTCATGCATTAAGAGAAACATAAAAGCATAGCTTTTCATCAAGTTAAGATATTAGTATCCATGTATTGTCATCATGTTTACAGTTAAATTTTAGTTTATCAAGAATAAGGTCTAATGAGTTAGGTTTGTTCATGTGGAAGAAGAAGTAGGTTTTGATGTGCCACTTAAAATCAAAGTGGTATCTGCTGATATTTTAGTCTTAAGGTATTGGCCAAAACGTCTCTCAGTGAGCTCTGCTCTCACACCTTCTGGATGCTAACCCACAGCTTTACGGAGTCAGGCAGCACCCATGGCAGCGAAGCGAGGTGGAGGCCAACCACGCGGACGTAGTCCTACTGATTGCGTTATCCTGTTAAAATTGAGAAACATGATTTCCTGGTAAACTGAGCCCAAATATCTGAATCTGTTCAAGAAGGAATACATTTAAAAGAATTAGAAAATCACAAGTATAGTCATTTTCCACTATTTATATTCATTTTATGGTTGGCAGTTTGTGATTCGCAGTCTGACCTCTCGGGAAGGCTCAGTAGGTTTTGGTTCGATGCAGGAATGAAGATGCCTTGTCCGGCTGGAGTTACAGTTGTCATTATACCAGAAATGGAGTCACATATGGTCGGAGGAAGCTGCCGAAGCTCCAACCTGTATGTTTGAGTGTATTTTCAGCAGCTGTCTTTGAGCCTGAAAATACGTGCATTTTTTGATATTCATGAGGGAATGTGACCTGGGACATTCATTCTAGGTATTCACACCTAGGATTGTCTTAGAATTAAAAAACAAGTTTATATTATTATTACATGCTTCCTTAACAAAATGTATTTTTGAAATACTACCAGGATGAGAGGTTGTGTCCAGCCTTTGTTCCATGCAGTCGCAATAACATTTGCGGAGTGAAGTGTTTAATACACATCATTTATTTGGTTCTCATCCCCGAGAAGTAGGCATTTTCATGACGAGGAAACAGAAGTTAAGTGGCTTTCCTAGGTTGTTCAGCTAGTTCAGCTCGGGACTTGAGGTTGCTGTTTTCACTGTAGTTGACGGGCTCTGCCTTTTCCCTTGCGCTCTGAACCCCTTACTGCCAGTCTCATCTCCCTATAGTGCTTGTTTCCTTAGTAGCTTAAAAAATGTGGTATTTTTTAAGTAATAATAATACAGCTGCAATTCAGAAAATGGACAAAAGGAAAGGTGTTTGCCTGTAATCTTAACACCCTAATAAAGCAGTGTCTTGTGGGAGATGTCCTTCCCATGTTTTTCCTGTAATGTTTGTATTGTCCCGAATATGCATGCACCTTGATGACTCATTTGTATCATTTCATGTTTCCATGTTGATGGAAATATGTCAGTTCCTGGACTTAATAACACTCTTGATGGTTCCTCATGTTCAGTGTGGAGTTATTATAAATAATACGGTAACGAGCATCTCCCCTGAGAAACAGTCTGACGGGAAGGAAGAATGTGGGGTTTAGAGCGAGAAAAGCCCAGGTTTCAATGTGTGCTCCACCACTTGACTATTTTAACTTGGGGCAGATGACTTACCTGTGGTGAGACAAGTGTCCCTCATTTGCAGTGTAGTAACAGTAGCTAACTCAGGGTGTGTGTCCAGGGTTGAGGTAATTAATACAGAGAATCTGTGGTCATATCTGGTGGCTGCGCCAGTAAAAGGCAGTTTTGTTTTGTTTTGTTTTGTTTTTAGCTCATTTAGCTTTTTTCATATTTTGGATAATTTTTTTTTAGGATGAATTTTTACAAGAGCAATTATTGGGTCAAAAGTTATGCACATTTTTGGGGCTCCTGGGTGGCTTATTTGGTTGAGCATCTGACTCTTGATCTCAGGGTCATGAGTTCAGGCCCCGCATTAGACTCCGCGCTGGACGTGGAGCCTACTTAAAAAAAAAAAAAAAGTTGTGAACATTTTTATCCTCCTTAAAAAGTGGTGCACCAGATGGCTTTTGAAAACTGGTGGAGTCCATTTGTACCGTCCTAGTGCTTTGGAGAGCTGGTTTTATTGCTGCCATCCCCGTGGCGTATTTTGATTTTAAAATATTTTCAATGGGGCGCCTGGGTGGCTCAGTCGTTAAGCGTCTGCCTTCGGCTCAGGTCATGATCCTGGGGTCCTGGGATGGAGCCCCGCATCGGGCTCCCTGCTCTTCTGGAAGCCTGCTTCTCCCTCTCCCACTCCCCCTGCTCGTGTTCCCTCTCTCGCTGTGTCTCTCTCTGTCAAATAAATAAAATCTTTAAAAATATATATATTTTCGATACTTCACTGGGAGAAAAATGAAACCTGGTTTTGTAGTTTGCACCTTTGACTACTAGGTCGAATGTTTTTCATTTTTTACCAGTCTTCCCAGAATTGCGTGTTTAATGTTTTGTTGAAGATTTTAAAAAATTATAAAGGAGTGTAAGTATACATTTCAAGCCCAACCAGTGTGTGTTTTCATGTCACTGACTTCCATCCAGCACACAGAATTTCATAGCCTTACGTGAGTCCTTTAATAAATGTGAGTGTTTATAAATCGTATTTACAAATAAGCCACTTTCTGTCACACTTTTGACATTATGCATCATGATTAGGGAGACCTTCAAATCCTGGGTACTGTCCTTGGTACAAAGACTTAAGGAAATTTAAGAATAGAAAGGGAAGAGAAAATAAGTGATGATTGGACGAGAGTGTATATAAGACTTGGGCAGAATCAGTGCAGGATGAAGGTCACGCGCCAGGCGCGAGTCCTGTCTACACTAGACCTGCTGCTTTGTGAGTCAGACTGCCCTCCGTACCGATGGGCATCTGGAGGAAGGACATCTCCTCCGGTTTGGTTTGGCTCCTCTTCTCCTTGCTCTGCTTTATCTGTAGTTCTCGGGTAATAACTTTCCTTCTTGGTTGAGCTCTCCTGGTATTGTTTTGTAGTAAAGTTGGATTTTTTTCCTGCTGACTTTTAGCAAGATTTGTAGCAGTCTGTCAGAATTGGACAGACTTGAGACTTCTGACTCCATGAACTGAATTTTATTGTAAAAAAAGGTGGCAAGCCCCGCAATGTAATACACGTATTATTTGAGTGGTATTGTCAGCTTGATACTGTAGCTGCTGGCTCAGGGGCACAGAATATGGAGGAAAAGAAATAAAAGTAATAATCCAGTTATGTATCCTTTGTGGGTAAAGACGGCAGTCAGTTGGGAATTGTGCCACTGTTGTTATTAACGGGCCCTTTGTACTTCCTCATCTTAAAATATATCAAAGGGACATTGCCATACCTCACCTCTAGCTCGGTGCCTTTTATTACTTAAAGATTAATGCAGCTCTAAGATAGAGATAGAAGCTGTTTAATACCAATTAGAAATTGAGCAAATTCGTATTAAGTATGACTAGCATGGCAGTATGATTTAACTTAGTAAGACTTCTTTTGACATGAGGACTCCTATTCTTTATTCTCAGATAGACTGAGGTAACCCTAATAATCAGTGCTCACTGCATCTAAAATTCAAATGAGTAAATACAAGCTTGAGGTGGCCGCTTCGATCTGCTGAAATCTACTTTCACGTTTCTTTTTCTCTATTGTAGAGAGTGAGTTAGGAAGAACTATCTGGGGATAGTTATTAATTAGTGATTTAACATTTCTTATGCCCCTTCCCCCTTCCAGTGCTCCCTCAGTTTACCTGTGCACATTGTCCTCCACACGCACACATACGTGTGTACTCTTAGGACTAAACAGCAGAACTGTGTACAAAAATGACAGAGCTTGAGAGGAGACAGGCATTCCTGCTCCCAAACACGTCCCATAGAACCAGGTCCCTGTGGAGGGCACGGGAGGCCTCCCTGCCTGGGCAAACTAGGGGATGCTGCTGTTCCCTTCAGGTGGTCGGCTTACACTAAAAGGTTTAATTAAATAGCATTTTGCAAGTGTTGAATTCAGCACTTTATTCTTGATATATATATGTGTATATATATATATATATATATATATAGGTTAGGTATTTAGCAGAACAATGACTCAAAAGCTTTAAAAAAACGAAATAAATCGTTTTAGTTTTTTATAGTTTGGGGATTTTATTTTCTGATTGTACAGTAATATGTTCTGAAAAGTAAGAAGAAGCAAGCAGAGCCCCCAGCCGTCCTCCTGCTATCTGGGCCATCACAGTATAGTTTGTCGTGTTGAGTGACACCTGGAGCCCCCCACAAAAGACTAAATGTCTGTGTTTATGGGATAATTTCCATTTTTATATGTGTGATATTATAAAAAGATGTAGATTCTGCTCGGTGATGTATAGATGCCAGTTAGGACTTCCCATTTCCCGTCTGTCATCTTTAATCCTTGTGTCTCCGTTCGCTGGTTTGAGTTCAGTTTGACACCCGTGGAGAGGTACCTGGTCGGACTTGGCGCCAATCACGGCCTTCCACCGTTTCACAGTGAATGTGAAGTCTGTCGAGTCACGTGTGGTAGTGAATACACCCGTGGCTCTTCATTTCTCAGGACATTTGAATGAGCTTTTTCTCTGTTATAGGTTGGTTGTGATCGAAGCCAGAACCTCGTGGGCATCTGTCGAGAGCGGCACTTGGAGGCGCTTGTCGGTGACGCCCTGGCCGTGCCCTTGCGCAGCGGCTCTTGGGACGCCTGCATCTCTATTGCTGTGACTCACCATCTCTCGACGGCTGTGAGTACTGCCCTCTCTCCAGGGACTTGGAGCTCGGTGGCAGGGAACGCTCACGGATGTGGCCGCTGTGGACATGAGCGTAGCTTTTCCTTTCTTCCCGCTCTCCCCCTGGGGACCCTGCCATTTGCCCCAGTCCTCGATCGGCGTGGGGAGCGGGGAGGAGGTGCATGGCGCTGGCGCTTGTGGGAGGCCAGGTGCATGGTGCTTGCAGTGCCGCGTGGCTCTGCCCGGGCCTGGCCTGCGTCCACCCCATCTCCGACTGGCTTCCCCGAATCCAGGGTCTCCGCATTTCAACCGCCAGAGATGGGGGAGCTCGCCGGCCCTGGGCCGCTGCCCTCTCTCAGCCTCGCTTTCTCATCTGCCTTCTCAGCCCTAACTCGCCTCCCTGACGTTTGCGAATCCCTTCCTTCCCATCCTGCTTTTCTTCTTTTTTCAGAACTTGCTGGTAGTAGTCTGTCACTCATGCTTTTAATTCGTCTTAGATGGTCCTAATTTTAAAATAAGTCAATTTAATGTTTTCTTTTTTCTTTTTTTTTGTTGTTTTTTAAAGATTTTTTTTTATTTTTTATTTTTTTAAAGATTTTATTTATTTATTTGAGAGAGAGAGAATGAGAGAGAGAGCACATGAGAGGGGGAAGGGTCAGAGGGAGAAGCAGACTCCCTTCTCAGCAGGGAGCCCGATGCGGGACTCGATCCCGGGACTCCAGGATCATGACCTGAGCCGAAGGCAGTCGCCCAACCAACTGAGCCACCCAGGCGCCCGTTTTATATTTTTCTTATAAGAAAAAACAGCTTATTTTTCCTGTTTGTCACTGGTTTCTCCCCTAATGTAAGCAGTAATTTTATAGGTCACCCTGTGCTGACAGCACCAGGAGTCTCCGTACACCCGACGACCTTATGTGAATTCAAAACAAAATCAAGTCGAAAAACGCTCTGTGCCTCTATTTTATTAGCACAAATAGAAATGTCCCTTTCCCTGTTTCTTCAACACTTTTATCCCCCTCAATCACAGAACAAAATTTCCCTTTTTTTTTTTTTGTTTTATATTTTGTTAGATTTTCTGGGCTGTTCAACTTAATTAAAACCAGTGATACTGGGCGCCTGGGTGGCTCAGTCGGTTAAGCATCTCCCTTCGGCTCAGGTCATGGTCCCAGGGTCTTGGGATCGAGCCCCGCATCGGGCTCCCTGCTCTCAGCGGAAAGCCTGCTTCTCCCTCTCCCACTCCCCCTGCTTGTGTTCCCTCTCTCACTGTGTCTCTCTGTCAAGTAAATAAATAAAATCTTTAAAAAAAAAATCAGTGATACTTTTGTCAGTTATACTTTCCTGTTTGCTGTGTCTCCTCTCGGTTGATAAAGGGCAACATTTTTTTTTTACTAGGAGCGTAGAGTGGCGGCTCTCCAAGAACTTGTTCGACTCCTGAGACCTGGGGGGATGGCACTCATTTACGTCTGGGCGATGGAACAGGAATATAAGAAGAAGAAATCCAAGTACCTTAGAGAAAACAGACTTCGCCAAGGAAAGGAAGAGGAGATCCACAGCGACGCAGCGGAGCCAGAGTCACTGGGGGAGCAGGTGCCTGACGCGGGCGACCAGGACGCCCCGTGTCGAGTCTCCGCTGCTACTGACGTCCGGGCGGGAGGGGGTAGTGCCAGCAAAGTCACTGATGCCAAGCTGCCTGTTCACACTAACAGGACTTCTTTTCGTTCTCAAGACTTACTGGTTCCCTGGCACCGTAAGGGGAACCCTGGGAGAGACGAGCCTGTCGGTGCAACAGAATCCCGTGCCCCAGGCCCCGTATTTCATCGTTACTACCACGTGTTCTGTGCAGGCGAGCTGGAGGAGGCCTGCCGGACCCTGAGTCACGTACGCGTGCTGCAGAGCTACTATGATCAGGGCAACTGGTGTGTGGTTCTTCAGAAGGTCTGACTGTCGCCGTGAGCATAGATGCAGGGAAGAGAGGCTCAGCTTGGTCCTTGAAAGGAGACTAAACTTACTGTCTTTTTCGTTAAAGAGAAATCTCGTGGAAAAGTACCAAAGGGGCATGCCTGAGAGAAATTCGGGAGCAGAGATTGGTTAGGACAAATCCAGTCTACTACTATGGCTGACCTCATTTTATCCATAAATGTAGGCTTCTCCTGAATGGGGAGGAACAGGGCCAGTTTGTAGAAGTGAGTGAAGTAGTCTGTGAAGTATTTGGGATCCTGGGGCAGGAATACAGCACGTGGAAGATAAACTTCTGCTGTGCATGTTACTAATTGAGCTAAGTCACGTAGAATCTTAATGATGTAATCGTACAACATTTTAATAAAGAAAGTATTCTTGGTCAGTAGAGAACTGTCTGAAGTTTTATCTCATTATTGACGCTGTAAAATCACAGTTGATAACCACTCTGTCCCCTCACCTTACTAACACAGGGCTTGACACATAGTAGGTGCCCAGTAAGATTTTAGTCCATCAGATCATAGCTACACCTTAGTAAGAGCTTCATCCAACAAATCCTCATCGAACCCCTACTATGTATCAGTTACTATTGTAGGGCCTGGGAGTGGAGCAGTGAATAAGAATAAAAGCTCTTGCCCTTCTGGAACTTCGTGGTAGAAGGAGGACAGACAATAAGCCAATAAACAGACACTGTGTGCTAGACATGGGGGAAAGTAAGATGAGAGTGGGAGCATGCACCTGAGAACAAGAGTTATTTTTATTTATTTATTTTTAAAGATTTTATTTATTTATTTGCGAGAGAGAGAGCATGAGAGGGGAGAGGGTCAGAGGGAGAAACAGACTCCCTGCTGAGCAGGGAACTTGATGTGGGACTCAATCCCGGGACTCCAGGATCATGACCTGAGCCGAAGGCAGTCGCTTAACCAACTGAGCCACCCAGGTGCCCAAAAGAGTTATTTTTAAAGGGCTGAGATAACCACTAATCCTGACTGTAGTTATTACCAAGAATTAATTGGTACCTCTAATGCATTGAGTTAGGTGCTAAAGGCAACCCCAATATGCTCTTGTAACTCCTTTGTTTAAATAGCAAAAGTTAGGCTTGTCAGTCAGACCTAATTATGCCCATAGAGCCAAAGCTATGGTGTCACTATTGGGTATTTCTGGTCCATTCATAGTTTGTTCTAGTCTGGGTGCAATCAGCAGTCTTTACCCACAACTATGTCATAGTGACTCAGTTAACTTACCATTTAGGTCAAGTTTCCAGGAGGAACAAAGGTAGAAAGTTGACCATAGGTCAAAACGATCACGCAGAAAGGAAAGGACTTTTTTTTTTTGACTACTTTACTGCCGGCGTATGTTGCTTTATAGTCGTAATGCTTAAGACAACTTCAAGAAAAATTGCTTTCCATGAATGATGATGTCCAGACAATTGTATCTCTTGTTAGTGTTAGTGATGTTTATTTTCAAGCATCAAGCTTCCAGAAACTGGTGGTGATCAATAGGTCTTAGGTGAGACAATGATTATTTTTGTCATGGAATTTCACTACAAGATTATAATTGTTCCCTCCAGATGAGTTTATAAGGTTCATGATATGGAAAGGAAAAATAGACGGCTAAAAAGCAGTTTTAATCTGATAGAAATTCTAGACTTCATATCGCAATTTGAAGTTCAGCTCATGCTAATACATTTTTATTTATTTATTTATTTTTAAAAGATTTTATTTATTTATTTGACAGAGAGATAAAGAGCACAAGTAGGCAGAGTGGCAGGCAGAGGGAGAGGGAGAGGCAGGCTCTCCACTGAGCAGGGAGCCGGACGTGGGGCTCGATCCCAGGACCCCAGGATCATGACCTGAACTGAAGGCAGCCACTTAACCGACTGAGCCACCCAGGCGCCCCGCTAATACATTTTTAAACTCTGGATGGAATCGATGATTTCCAAGGAAGACGCAAAAACCAACATTACCTCGAGAAGAGGTAGAAAACAGCATAAGAGTTCAGAACTTGGCTCTTGGATCAGATTTGAAGTTGAACTCTTGATCTGCTGTTTTTTTAGCTCTGGGACTTTGGACAAATTCCCCAACTTTTCCATGCTTCAGTGTCTCAGCTGTAAAGTTGAAAGATTTGTTATGAAATTAGCTGAAATAATAAAGAGCTGGTACAAAAATATAGTAAGCATTTGGGGAAAATGCTTTATTACCGTTACTCCCAAAGAAAGCCCACAGGAGTTTTAGGTATTAAGTGATGTCAAATCTAATTTGTTAATTGTATAATCAAAACCTATGTTTTTACTGATTTTTTTTTATCTGCTTTGTTCTTCTCAGGTGCAACAGATGAATCAAAATTTCCCGCTATGATTGTGGATTTCTCTATTTGTCCTTTTAGGTCTGTCAATGACAAGGCAAAACTGGAAAAAATCGAAATGTCCATCCGCAGTAGAGTGAGTAAATAATGGTCAATTCATTGTTACTGCATGGGTGACGACAGTGAATAAACTGTCCTTACAAGGTTCTTTATGAGTGGATCTCAGACACATAATGCTGCGTCAAAGACGTAATAACCATACGACTCCTGCAGAGTTCAGATGTGTCTCTTAAGAACCACCTTCGCTTCTGGCTCCAACTGCCAGTTTGGAGGGGCTCCCACCAGCACCCTCGGGTTTGATAATTTCCTAGAAATGCTCACAGAACTCAGAGACTGATATACTCATGACCATAGTTTATTATAGCAAAAGGATACAGATTAAAGTCAGCCAGGGGAAGAGGTGCATGGTGCCAAGTGCACGAGCATTACTCGCATGGAATTTCCAGTCGTCCACTTCCAGTGGGATTTGGACAGAGCTGACTTCTCCCAGCAAGATATATGACAATACACCTGGAGTCTTGCCACCCAGGGAGGTGCCCCGGAGGCTCGGTGTTCAGTGAGGGCCTAACTTCCACGGACAGGGTTGACCACACCTGCTGCTGACCTTTAATCGCTAGCTCCTCTGGAGGTCAGGCTGATAACCACTGGGCCCAGGGCCCCCAGGTAAGCAGATATTTATCAGGCAGGGTATTGCAAGGGCTTAGAGATCAGCTTCCAGGAGGCTAAGGCAAAGGCCAGACCTCTTTTTGGATAAGGTTAACTCTATACTACACAGTTTTCTTGAGGTGAGAGTTTAAAAAAAAGCAATATTCTACTTTTACAAGACTAGATAATAGTGAACTTTCAAAAAGAAGGAGTGAATGGGCCTTCTGGGTGTTCACAGTGTTCTTTCTCTGGGGAGCATTTACATGGGTGCTTGCTTGGTGTTACTCACTACTGAGTGTGTGATAAGACCCTTATGATTTGTATACCTTTATGTGTAACATAAACTTCAAAATTCAAAACAGTTTGGGGGCGTCTAGGAGGCTCAGTCGGTTAAGCGTCCGACTCGATTTTGTTTCAGGTCATGATCTCAGGTCATGGGATCGAGCCCCGCGTTGGGCTCTGCGCTCAGTGCAGAGTCTGCTGGCCCCTCTCCCTCTGCTCCTCCCCCACTCACACTATCCTCTCTCTCTCTCTCAGACAAATAAATAAATAAATAAAATCTTTTCAAAAAGAATTTAAAACAATTTGTAAAAGAAAGTTCAAAAGACACAGTTAAATGTTTCAAATAAAATATTTTTATGTCAACTTCTATGAGGTATAATTTGCATATAATATTAACTGATTTTAAGTGTATAATTTGATGAGTTTTGACTCATTGCAACAGATAGTCATGTGATCATTCCCACAATCAAGTTAGAGAACATTTCCATCACCCTATAACGTTCCTCCTGCCCCTTTGCTATCAGTTCCCCCTTATGGCCAAGACTAATCGGCCTTCTATCGCTATACTTTCGCCTTTTCTAGAATTTCTGGAATCATACAGTTGTAGACTTTTATGTCTTTTTTTTTTTTCCACTCAAGATGGTACTTTTGAGATTCATCTTTGTTCTTGCATATATCAATAGTTTGTTCCTTTTATTGCTGAGTAGTATTCTATTGTAAAGATTTATCACAATCTGGTTATCCATTCACCAGATGATAGACATTTGGGCTATTTCCAGTTCAGAACTTGTAATTTTTTTAAGGCTGCTCTGAACATTTAGGAGCACATTTGTGTGTCTATATGTTTTCATTTCTCTTGGGTAGATACCTCAGAGACGAATCCTCGGTCATATGGTAAGTGTATGTTTAACCTGATGCCAGCAAACTTTTCCAGAGTGGTTGTTCCAGTTTGGTAGCCCATCGGCCATGTTTGAGAGTTCAGTGACACCACATCCTTGCCAACACTTGTGTTATCAGTTGTTTTAGTATTAGCCATTCTACTCTGTGTGTGTAGTGGCATCTTTCCATATTTTTAATTTGCATTTCCCTAAACACAAGTGATATGGAGCATTTTTACATTATTTGCTATTTGTAGGTAGTCATCGGTGAAGTGTTGGTTCAAATCTTCTGTCAGTTTTTAAAAATTGAGTTGTCTTCTCTTTAATGAGTTATATAAGTTAGATATATTCTAGATAAAGGTGCTTTATCATACATATATTTTGCAAGCATTTTCTCCCAGTCTGTGGCTTGCTTTTTATTTTCTTAGGAATGTCTTTTGAAGAGCCAGCATTTTAAATTTTGATGAGACCCCATTTATCCATTATTTTTTAAATTTTATAGGTTGTGCTTTTTGTGTTCTATTTAAGGAATTTTTGCCCAACTCAGATCACTAAGATTTTCTCTTATGTTGTAATTTAGAAGTTTCATAGCTTTAGCCCTTACATTTAGGTCTCTGATCCATTTCAAATTAATTTTTGTATACATGTGGTAAGGGTTGGCTTACTTTTTTGCATGTTGCTATCCAGTTGTTCCAACATCATTTCGAAAAGATTATTTTTTTCCCCCAAATGAATTGCTTGACACCTTTGTGGAAAACCACTTGGCCATACAGATGTGGTTATATTTCTGCACAGGTTTTTTTTTTAAATGTTTGTAACAGTTTTTATGCCAATGCTTTACTGTTTTGGCGAGCACAGCTTTGTAATAAGTTCTGGAATCAGGTTCCCAGCTTTGTTCTTCTATGCACTTAATCCCAGCTTCAAAACACACAAAGCAGAGACTGATCTAAGTAAGTGCAGGAAACATAGACAGATCTGTAATTTTAGGTGGAAATTTCAGTGGCTGACAGAACGAGTACATAGAAAATCAGAAAGCGTAGAGCAGACATGAACAACACAACCAACTTAACTTTACTGATATTTATAGAACAGTCCAGCCAACAACAGCAGGATACACCAGAACGTTTACTGAGAAAGACTGGCTTCTAGGTCATAAAACAAGACTTGATAATTTAAAAGGATTATAGTCGTACGAAATATGCTCTCTGGCCACAGTGGAAATAACCCATAGATTCAGCAAGAATTCAAAAGGGAAAATAGAAAGTATTTTAAACTGAATGAAAATAAAAGCACAATATATCAAAATTTGTGCAGAGAAACAACAACAACAAGAAGAACACAGCAGGCCTGACATTGCTATTCTTAGAAAGACTTACTTAGAAAATTAGCACTTGGCTGGTATCTCTGAATTTGGATTTGGGGAGGGGGATTCCCCACTGCCCTACCCCACTGCCCTGACGGATAAGATCAGCTCCCAGTGACTGAAGTGTTTATACAAACATTATGGTTTGTGCTGAGCACCTGCTTTTCTTCTGGAAGTCTAGAATTTGGGTACAGGCCAGGCAGAGAGTGCCTACGTGACCAGCTCTCAGTAAAAAATGTGGGCACTGAGTCTCTAGCTTCTGTGGTTGGCAGCATTTTGTGCTAGGGGAATTAGGTATGTCCTGTGTGACTTTACTGGGAGAGGACTCTTGGAAGCTTGTGCCTGGTTTCCTCTGGACTTCACCCCGTGTACTTTTCCCGTTGCTGACCGTGATATATTTTGCTACAATAAATCTTAGCCCTGAGTACAATGATATGCTTAGTCCTGTGCGTCCTCTGAACGCACTGAACTGGGGATTGACGTGGGGCCTCCCAACATGTTGCTGAAGTAGTGCTTAGGGGGAAATTTACAGCGCTAAATGCCTATGTTAGAAAAGAAGAAAGGTCTCAAATACAAGAACCTCAACTTTCTTCTTACGAAACTAGAAAAAGAAGAGAAATGAAATGCAGAGTATGCAGATGAAAGGAGGTGATAAAGATCAGAGCAGAAATCAATGACACAGAAAACAAAAACAATAAAGAAAATCAATGAAACCAAAAGCATGTTCTTGGTGCCAATAAAACTGATAAACTACCCAGATTGAGTTGGCCAGGGAGAGAATTCCATGAATTTTATAATCGGAAAATTCAATTAATAAAACATAAGGTAGATTCTCATGAGCTCACTTTTAAAAGACTAATGGTGGAAAAAGGTTTATTATTCCATTAATAAGGCTTCCCCTGCCCCAAACGATTTGCAGTGGGATTATTTCAAATGACAACCCAATTTAATGATGCAGTTTTTCTATAATCCATTGAGGAAAATAAGACACTGTTTATATATGAAAGAAATGTGATCTTAGCCAGTTCCTAAATATGTATGAAGATTGTGTTTGAGAATTTGAGATTCCAGATAAAGCAAGTAAGCCATGCTGACTGACCATAAGGATAAAAATTCATTTAAAATGTATTATTCTTTTTGCTACTTTGAATATTTCTTTATTCCTTGACAGTTAAAAAAATTAAGAGCGATTCTCTTTGCATTATTCCCTTCATGGCTTTCCTGCTTTGGAATAGCAAGTGTGGCTGTCAGGGGTTTACTAAGCGAGTCTGTTGTTCATTGCCAAGAGCCTTAAGTCAGCCTCCTGAATGTTGTCCACTCACATGGTCTGAGAATGTATGACTTCTCTCTACACCTCCCATGTCCTGCTGCTTCTCAATTCCTAGCTTCATCTGTGTATTTTGTCTTCCCTTGAAGACGAAGAGGAGTATTGGAGGTACAGTCTTGGTGGCTTTCTCCTCAAAGAACCTTCTTTAGTAGAAATCTTGATCTTGTCATAAAAGATTCCCATATAGAAAGAGAGAATGTATAACATGACTGCCAATTAATGTTTCCAGCTATGATCCCGTCATTTTGAAGAATTATCATTCTTCGGTTAATGAGAGAAAGAATCTAAAGTTTTAGCAGAGGGTGTTGGGGGGATCCAAGATATAATGTGACTCACGATTCTTCCCTCTGCTGTTTGATCAGTTTCGAATGAAAATATCTGGGGGCTGAGGGTAGGGATTATTTGTGTAGAAATATTAGCTCCGCACATGTGGCTTCAAAACCTTATTTATAGTCAGGAAGATACCGTGTTCAAATCAGCACTAGATAAGATAGGACAAACACATAAGAAATAATAACGGAGCTCTGCTCTGATCTGCATCATATTTTCTATGCTCTAAGAATTATAGCCAGATCTTTGAAAATTAGCATGAAGAGCAGAGTGGGGTGCAACTCTGTGTCTATTTTACTTTTTAGGGTCCGCCTGGCTGAACACTCTTCCCTGGTGCCCTTCTGACCCGAGGCAAATGGGTTTAGTGGTTCTAGAAAGAATCAAGTGTTTTTAAGTCAGACATGGATTTGAAACTGAACTCTACTACTTACCGGCTGTAGGTCCCTGGGGAAGTATATATTTGTAAAGAGAGGGTAATAATACCTACCTTGCAGGGTGTTGGGTGGATTATGCATGTAAGATATTACAGCATAGATGATCAGTAAATGCCAGCTTGTTCCTTCCCCATCTTCTGCTCAACTGCATCCCTGAGAGCAAATCTGGTCTTTACCTTTTCTAATCTCTGTGTGTGTGTGTGTGTGTGTGTGTGTGTGTGTGTGTGTGTGTGGTCAGTTTGACACAGGCATTAATTAACTAGTTAATCCAGTGCATACTTACTGATCGCTTACTACATGCCAGGCACTGTGTTAAATAGTGGATGCATCAGTGAACATAAAGAGATCCTATGCCCATGGAACTTACCGTCTAGTTGGAGGGAGTAGTATCATGCATGGTGCGTGGTGGAATAGACAATAAGCAATAAACATAAGTAAGTAAGTAAACCATATATCATGTTATAAAGGGATGCGTTTTTTCTTCTGTAGAGAAAAGGAGTAGAGCAGAAAAAGAGGTGAAGGGTGGGAGGTCACATGGGTTCCGTGTTTTTTTTTTTTAAGATTTTATTTATTTTTAAGTAATCTGTACACCCAGTGTGGTCTTGAACTCACAACCCGGAGATCAAGAGCCGCACACTCCCCGGACTGAGCCAGCCAGGCGCCCCAGGTTCCAGTTTTTAAAAGGGTGATCAGGATGGTTGTCTGTGAGAAGGGGGAGGAGCTAACTGTGCGGATGTGGGGAAGAACATTCCAGGCAGAGGGAGAGACCAGTGTAAAAGCCTGCGGTGCAGGAGCGCCTGGAGGCCGGTGTGGCTGGAGCGGATGCGTGGGATGCGTGAGAGCCGTTGGGGGTGAGGTCAGGGTTACTCGGGAAGTGAGGCAGGCCACTCAGATTGTGCCGGAAGGTCTTTGGCTTTTCCTCTCGGTGGTTGTGAGTGGACAAGCAACGTAATCTCCGTTCCATGTCGGCCAGTCTGGCTGCTGTGTGGAGATGAGGCGGGACAAGGGGGGTGGCCGCGGGGGGACTGTTTGGAGGGCTGTGGCCAGAATCCGGATGGGAGGTGGCGACTGGCTTGTCCCGGCGAGGTAGCCGCGCAGGAGGTGGCCAGCGATGATAGGCTTTGGGATGTGTAATCTGAAGGTAGAGCCATCGGCACGGGGGACGGGTTCGCGGTGGGGTGTGGGAGAGTAGGGGACGCGAGCGATGCCCCCACTCGGGAGAGTGGGGCTGCCTCACAGTTCTCCGGATCTGTCCTCCAGATGCAATTTTGCTTTGTCTTTCTCTTCCCCCGCCTTGCTTGCAGGCATAGGTCCGTCATGGTGCCGCCCTGAGCATGTCTTCCTGGTAATCCATCTGCAAATAAACCCAGCAGGGACTTTCAGCTCAGACAGTGCACGCTCCCGAGCAGCTAGATGTTCAGTCAGTGAAACAGAAATAGAAAGCAGTGCAAGGATTGTCATCCTAAATTCCTTTAGGGGCCATTAGACTGAGATAAACACACACATCCAGGGATTCCAAATTAGTGTAAGCCATAGAAAGGCAGGTGATTGATGGCACTTTATTTTTAGTAAATCACTTGAGAGAAAATGCTTCCCCAAGAAAGAGCCAGGTGTGCTGGAGCATAACCTTCAAATGCCCTTTGCAGAAGCAAGGGGGAATAAATAGTGATGAAAAGAGGGAGTGAAGAGCTTTATTCTTGCCTTGCCTTCTCTTGGACCTCTATTTACAGGTCCCGAAAAAGCCCTGAAAAGCAAGTGTGAAAGAAGAAACAACAGGAGATATTCCATCCGAGTGCAGAGTCTCATTGTCTTCCCCCTTGCAAAAGCAGTTGGAGTTTGTTATTGATTAATGAGAAATGGCGAATAAGCCTCTAATGCAATTTTAAAGAATGTCCATTCTGGCTTTTGTAGTTGCAAGCAAGCAAAATAGGGCAGGTAAGGAAATGAAAGCCTTTAGAAGCTGTTTTAAAGGCTCAGCGTAAAAAACTAGAGAGGCTTGTAGAGTTAAGGAAGGAATTCTTCACCTATGGTCGGTGAATAAGCTTCAGAGTGTTTGTGGGTGACCCACACGGTATGCAAAACTGTGGGCAGGTGCATGCGGACCTCTTTCTTGGGGAAGGGTCTGTATTTTTTTTTTTCCAAAAAAAGTTAAAATGCGTCAGCTATAGACTCTAGGCAGTGACCTTCCCTTGCTCATGCTTGTGAGATTTAAAGACAGCCCAAAGTCTAAGCACTAGAGGCACTGGTAAACTGGGATGTAGAGGTGCCCCCAGGAGGTGTGTGTGTGGGGGGGCAGTATGTCTATATGATTATCACTTGAATCAGTCCTTGGTCCAGCCTTTTGAATACATATTTGGGTCCTATGTGGGAAAAAGACTCTAAGTGAAAATGAAGTGAGGGCATGGTACGTGATTAACCTGGGGGCAGGAATAGGAAAGGCAGGTTAGGTATTAACCAGGATAGTGGTTTTTTTTTCCTACAGAAAACTTCCTTGTTTCCTCTTGGACAATATACAAAACAAACCAGACTAGTCCATCTCCTTGTTAAAAAGAGCAATTGAGGGCACCTGGGTGGCTCAGTTGGTTAAGCGACTGCCTTCGGCTCAGGTCATGATCCTGGAGTCCCGGGATCGAGTCCCACATCGGGCTCCCTGCTCAGCAGGGAGTCTGCTTCTCCCTCTGACCCGCTTCCCTCTCGTGCTCTCTATCTCTCATTCTCTCTCTCTCAAATAAATAAATAAAATCTTTAAAAAAAAAAAGAGCAATTGAACCCATAGTAGTAGAGGCCCCACACTTTCAGGCAGAGACCAGTGGAAACATTAGCCAGTTCAAGGAGAAAACAAAACTATTGCCCTACAGATTGTCACTGGTTACTGGACCGTATAGTCATGAGCCTGGTGGTACAGGATTCTCTCTGATCTGCTGTACCGTCACCGTGACCAGGAGAATGGAGGGCTGATTGGCTTGGGTCTGGGTTTGGTGCAACTTTCTACACCTGTCACTGTAGCCAGAGGAATGGGATCCCTTGACAGCTTACACCCTCGGGGTCCTCCTGTGTATCTTTGGGTACATTCGTACTGCACCAACCATGGGACTGAGAATGGGGAGGAGGTTTCTCCCACAGGGAGTCTGGCCTGCACTCACCAGAATGACCATAGAGGCTGGGCTACAAGCAACAAGGATTTTATTGCTCTAGGTCCTCTCCAGAAGAGGGTGCAAATGAAGCCACATCATGCAGGTTCGCAGCATCGGCACCATGAGGCTTTCTGGCAGGCAGAAATGACGTGGCGGTATATTCTGGCCGGGACCGTTACAGCCGTGGGATTAACAGCGACGTCTACGGTGACAGGCAGAGCAACAGGAACTGTCCTGCTCCAAGTAGCAGCCGGAGAGCCTTCAGCGACGGCGGCAGGAGGAGTGGGGGCAGCGGGGGAACTCCAAGGAGATCTCAAATTTGTGAGGCAACTCCAGGATCCTTAAAGAGCTCTGTGCTCAGTCTTCTCTGAAATGACAAATAGAGCCGCTGCCAACAAACCCAGGCCCCCAAAGCAGTGGGGGTCATTGGATTCCTGGAGGGCAGGGGCTAAGTGGCTGCACCTACCCACCAAAGCAAGGCGGGTGCAGTTGCCATCCAGGACAGCGGAGTCTGACTCCAAGAAGCCTGTGGCTCTGGCGGGGTGTGTATGGTGTCCCTAGAAGACAACTAGATGAGAATCTGCTAACAATTTTTACTTGGATATGGTCAGCAGAATAGTTACAGGTCACGTCTGACTTGAATCACAGACACAGAGAGTCTCAGCCCCTCAGTCAATTCCCAGATATTAGCCAGTTTGCGGACATAGGGCCCCTTGAATTAAGAGGAGGCCAGCGCCCCTGGGGGAAGGACGCCGGCTCCCTGCTGAAGTTCATACTGCGAACCTTACCTTCAGCCTCCCTCCCACACAGCCCCTAGCCAGGCGACTGCACACTGGGGCAAAGAAAACAGACCTGGGGCGGGGGATTAGCGGCCCCCGGCTGTGAACGGCCTCCAGTTCTGGGAGACCTGAAATGGCACTATGGCCCCACAGGGAGACCAGGGGATCAGTGGAGTCTGAGCTCAGGTCCGCCTCAGCGGGGCCCCCGAACCCATCTTGCGCTTAAGTCCCTGCTTCTGGAAGGAATCGTTGGAATATTCATACCCGGCAGCTGCCAGAGTCCCCGCGTGGGTCCTCTGACCCGTGGAGGAAGGGCCGTCACTGTCGGAAAGGCCAAGTGCAAGCCACTAGCACTGCCTCCCCGGGGAAAACAGCAGCCCAGAAGCAGTACCACGTTCCCAAAGGGCTGCAGAGATCACGCCACCACCAAGGACTCGGAGGGGGCGAGGGCGGTGATGCCTGCATATCCCTGTTCGGCTGGCCCTTTCTTTGGCTGGGGCAGCAAACAGACGGGCCTCGAGGAGCGATGGTGGGTGACGGTGAGCGTACCCAGGTGGCAGCTGCACCGCAGCTGCTGTCTCAGATGCGGGCTGATGGCTTGGCCAGTGAGCACATCCCCTGGTACCTGGCGTGCAGCTGCGTGAGCTACCCAAGTACATTTCCAACTCCTTTTACTTTTTCTTCAGTCACTCTAGCTGCATACTGGTTGGCTGGAGTAGTTAAACATACGCAGTGACTTAGTCCTTTTAATAATGAGGAGCAAGCAGCGCTTTGGATTCCCAGTCTGCATTTAAATGCAAAGCTTGGTTCTTTAACACGGAACTTGTGGTCGGACTCAGCAGGAGGCTTCAGCTCAAGCACTCACAGAAGGCACGGCCTAGTTCATTCCGACATCTGTCCCGGCCTCTCCAGCCCCTTTAAACCACTCCCTGCCCAGAGCTCCATACCACATGCAGCTCAGGATTGAGTCCTGCGATTGATTCTGCCCTGTGCCGCTCGGTCACTTCTTGCATTTTAGGTCACCGAGTCCTTCTGATGCCTACTCCTAAATATGCTGTGCATTGATTTCTCCCCTGCCCTATGCCTCACCTGTCTTTGATTTTCTATACTGATGCCAAATCGAATTTTATAAAATCTGAAGATGTTTCTCCTTAATTGAACTCCATCAGGGACTTTTAATTCCCAGGAATGAAACCCAAGCTCCGGCATTTATCAGATGTGACTCTCTATAGCGGTCCTCTGCTGGGTCTGCCTTGTCAATTCTCTCTGCCCCCACCTCACTCACGCCCAGGGCCCCGTTCATACGGAATATCATGCTCCTTCCCATGCATGCCTCACACTCTGCCCGTGTTGTTTACCGATTCTTTCTCTTCCTGCGCCCAAGATGTTCTTTTCTGCTATTTTTGCATGCTCACATCTTACCGATAATTTAAGGCCTACTTTGAATGCTATCTCCTCCATAAAGCTTTTTCCAATCCCTCCCTCCAGATAAATCCATCCCCCCCTCTGAATAATATCTTTTTTTTCTGATTTCCAAAGCGTTTTACCTGGGATGCTCTTGTTTATTCCTTTGTACCTTATTATATTCATTGCTATACATGAATGTAAGCTCGCTAACAATAAGAACATAGGGAATTAGTACTTCTTTGTTGAAAGAAATGTCATAATTAAAAATATTCGAGCTAAATTTTGAGAAGGAAATATTAATAAATTTGATATCTGTTATACTTGTATCAAGTTTAATTATCTCTCAAGAAACTCACAGGTGTGGAAAAATAATCCAATGTGATAGAGGTATAGTAATAAGGTAAGAGGTATGTATCATGCCATTGGGTTTTAAAAGAGGATACGTTGATACTTTTTTTACTTCATTTCTCAGCTTTATTCCATTTTCTTGTGAGTAATCAAATCTATTCTATTCTTATGTACATTGTCACTCTTAATGCTTGTACTGTACTGCTCATTAGTTTGTTCATTATGCAGTGGGTAATTATTGAATGCTGGCTCTGTGCCAGGCCCCGTGGTGGTCCTGGGTAATACACTGCTGAATGAAACAGACCTGCCCTTGCCTTCCTAAAAGCTTAGTATCGTGAAAAGGACAAACAATAAACAAGTTAATATGCAAGTCATTATCCTGTGCTCTAAAGAAATAACTTGGATCTGCTGATAGAGAATAAAAGCAGGAGAGCTCCTGCAGAATGACGAGAAGTAAAAGTAAAAATAAATGCATTTTTTTATTTTTTATTTTTTAAAATAAATGCACTTTTAATTTGATATTGTAAGTTATATATTCACATGGTTCAGAAAATTTTAAATACTAGAAGGTGTTTCATTGCTTCACCACTGAGTAACTTTTCACTAATAACTTTTTTGTTATTTTAAAATTTCTGAACCCTGCCCAACACCCTGTCATCTCTATGCTCAGTTCCCAACATCTTCCTGTTTCTGGTGTGGTGGCAAATAGCGTTGACCACTCCTACTTCTGGTATTCATGCCCTTCTCTGACCCCTAACTTTTGCATGTGGGCCGGACCTTGTGACTTGCTTCTGACAAACAGGATGGCAAGTGTGATGGGATGTCGCTTCCATGATTAGGCTAGAGGAAGTGACTTCTGTCCTGCTAGCAGACTCTCTTCCTTCTGGGCTATTAGGCCTTGGTGATGGAGCCACCATTCGGGAGAGGCCTTGTGGCAAGGAACTCAGGGTAGACATTGGCCATCGGGCAGTGAGGAACTTAGTCCAGCACCCTTGAGGAACGGATGCTGCCAACAGCCACTAAGTGAGCTTGGAAGCAGATTCCTCCCCAGGTGTAGCTTCAGATGAGCCTGCAGATCCTGGGTCAGCATCTTGACGGCAGCTTTGTGAGAGACAGTGAGGCAGAGGACCCAGCGAAGCTGTGCCCAGATTCCTGACACCCAGAAACCAAGATTGGAAATGTGTGTTTTCTTAAGCCTCTACGTTTGGGGATAAGTTGTTATGCAGCAGGAGGCAACTAATATATCTATTCTTAGCTATTATAAAAACGTGTATCTACCTCTGTACATTTGTGTATTCTTCAATAATATATCTGTAGGAACAACCCCAAAGTGTGGGATTGCTGGCTCAAAGAGAATGTGCATTTTGTAAATTTGTTTGCTATTTTCAATGACCCATCACATAATTCATACTGATTTATAATCCCACCAGCAATATATGAGAATAACTCATCTGAATTTGTTATGAAAATGTTGGATTTTGCCATTCTGATAGATGGACATCATAGCTCAGGGCATTTAATTTGCATTTCTCTTATGAGTGAGGTTGAACATACTTTCATGTATTAAGTCATTTATAATTGTTTCTGTGAATTGTCTCTTCATGTCTTTTGACTATTTTACTGTTGACTTAAGTTTTTCTCTGTTGATTTTTAGGGATTAGCCCTTTGTAAGATGAGTTGCAAATATTTTTCCTAGCTTTTTATTTGTCTCTTTAGTTTGCTTATGGAGTAGGTAGGAAATATTTTTTCCAGCTTTTTGTCTCTTTAGTTTGCTTATGGGGTTTTGGTGTCGATCTTTCCTTTCATGGTTCTGGATTTTGAATCAAACTTAGAAAGATCTTTCCTACCTGAAGATACTAAGGAACTGTCCCATTGTTTTCCATTCTCACTCCGCACTTAAGTTTTAGTAATCTTGGCTTGATTTTTTATGTTTAAATATTTGATCCATTTGGAGTTTGCATGGTGTAACATAAAGGTTAAATGTATTCATTTCTCCCACACAGCTACTGGGTTGACCCAATACCGTTTATTAAATAGTCTATATTTGTCTCACTGGTTTGGGACCTCATATTTCCCACATATTAATCTTCCGAATGTAGGTGGATGTATTTCTGTGCTTTCTAATTCATTTCATTGTTTGCTAAGTCTGCTTGTGTACTAGTTCCGTGAAGTCATTGTTGAAGATTTGTTATATCTGGTGAATCTGGTCATTTCTTCCTCCCCACCAATTGCTCTTATTCAGAGTTTCTTGCCTGTCTTTTATGTGTGTGTGTGTGTGTGTGTGTGTGTGTGTGTGTGTGTGTGTGTGTGTGCTTTTGAATCACCTTAATTTTAAAAACTTATTGGATTTTAAATTTTGATTGTAGTAAATTTATATATGAACTTAGGAAGAGTTGGTATTTTTATGATGTTGAGTCCTCCGACCAAGAACATAGCATGTATTTTAACTAGTCAATTTTTGTGTTTGGGTATAATGCTTAAAGTCTGTGGACTAATTTCCTACCTTCCAGTTGTAATTTCCAATGAGTTCTTTTGTTATTCCCATATACTCAGCACATCATACACAAGTAGGATAGTTTTAACCCCTCGCTTATAATTTTTATGACTCTAATTTCTTTTTCTTATCTATTTGTGTTAGTATCTCCAGTACAATGTTAAATAACAACATAGTGATTATCTTTGTCTTATTCCTAACCTGAGAGGAAACGATTCTTGTGATTTCCTTTAAGTATGTTACTTGCTTTGAGGCTGAAATGGCTGAAATTTTATTGTGGTATCAAGTCTATCCCTATTTTATTGACTTTTGTTTAAACAAGGATGTCATTAACTTTTTAAAGTACTATTTTAGCACCCAGGGACATAAATGTAATTATTTTTCCTTAAATCCATAAGGTGATAAATTTTATTAGTAGATGTTTTAATGTTGAATCATTGAAAATTTTTCAGGTGAACCTCACTTGCTCATGTATGTTTTGTTTTAATAGCCTACTATTTTAATGAGGATTTTGGCATTGTTATTCATGTATGAGAATTGTTTATAGTTTTCTTTGTGGTCTTTCTCGGGTTTTGGTGTCAATGTTAGACTCTTTTCAAAAACTACTACAGAAGCTTTTTTCTCCGCCTGCCCACTCCCCTCCACCTCCCTCAAGCTCTGAGATGGTTGCGTAGCATTGGAGTGAACTCCTTGAGGGCTTGGTCCAACTCTTAAGAAGCACTCTGGGCCTTTCTGTTTTGTTTTATTTGCTCTGTTGGGTAGGGATAGCTCTTTAACAAGTTCTCTATTTCTTCAATGGAAATGTAATTAGATTTTCTGCTTCCTGAGGTCAGATATTGTATCTAAGAATATTATTGCTTTTACCCCAGTTCTCATAATTGCTTACACAGGGTTGAACAAAGTGATCTTCTAGGATTCTTTTAACTTTCTTTTCCTGTGGTTACTTTTCTTTTTTTTTTAATTTTAAAGATTTTATTTATTTATTTGACAGAGAGAGCGCGCACAAGCAGGAGGAGCAGCAGAGGGAGAAGCAGGCTCCCTGGGCGCCCGATGCGGGACTCGGTCACAGGACTCTGGGACCATGACTTGAGGCAAAGGCAGACGCTTAACAACTGAGCCACCCAGGTGCCCCTATGGTTACTTTTCTTATCATTTCTTACTTCCTGTTTCTGTGCTTTGCCCCATTAGCACTTGAGTAGTGTGTCCAACTGTCTCTTTAAAGAATTAGCTATTGGATTTATTCCTTAATACTGATTTTCTATTTTCTGATTTGCTGATATTCTTCCTTCTGCTTTCCTTTGGGAGACACATGCTTAATTCATTTATTTTCATTTTCCTTTTGTATTGATAAAAGTTTTCCATTGTCCTTTAAACTCTTCTTTAGGTTCTAATAATGTCATGTTTCCATCATGGTTGATTTTAAGAAATCTGGGAACTTCCATTTGTCAAAGAGTTAATTATATCAAAGACCTTTACATTTTCCAGGCACAATGGAAACTTTTCTGATTTTATAATAAAATTTTATTTTATTTTTATTTTTTTTAAGATTTTATTTATTTATTTATTTGAGAGAGCGAGAATGAGAGAGAGAGAGAACATGAGAGGGGGAGGGTCGGAGGGAGAAGCAGACTCCCTGCTGAGCAGCAGGGAGCCCAGTGCGGGACTCGATCCCGGGACTCCAGGATCATGACCTGAGCCGAAGGCAGTCGCTTAACCAACTGAGCCACCCAGGCGCCCTATAATAAAATTTTAAAGTTACCTTATTATTCTCCTTTTACCGCATTTATGATCAGAGAATGACATCTGAGCTGTTCCTACTTTTCGGTAATTTGTTAAGGCTTGGTTTGCCGCCTAACATATAGTTTGTGTGAATGTCTGAGCATCTGAAAAGAAAGTGTTTATTTTAGGGTTATAAAGTTAGATCTGTATCGGTCAGCTCTGCCTTAGTTGTCATCTTATTTGAGAACTCTTTTTCATTACTTTCCAAATTTGATGAAAGGCAGCCCTAGTTTCTTTGCACCAAGATGACTATGAAGTTCAGGATTGTTAGCCACAGTCTGTGTAGGGGTTGCTGTCTGTGTAAGTCAGGCTCCAGCAAACAGCACAGGTGACACAATCAAACAGGTGTTAGGGGAAAGTTTACTGAAGGGACTGGTGACAAAAGTGTGGGCCAGGTTAGGGGAACCCGTCAGAGAGAAGAAGCACCCGGGGCTGGCAACAGCTAGGAGGCATAACTCTCCCTAGGCCTGAAGTCACAAGAACAGGGGTAGGGGTAGTTTTGGGAGCCGGAGAGGGTAGATGTGGGAGAGGGCTGCCTGACAGCAGCAGGGGCCTTAGAGAGAGGAACACAGACTAGTTAATCTACAACCAAACAGGTGGGGGGCAGGGGAATCAATACCCCTACTTCCTCTTCTTTCTCCAGTCTAATGCCTGTGCCTCTCGCTGGCTGAACCCAAGAGGAAAGCAAAAAGCAAAGGAGCCCAGGGATGCAGTCCAGGAAGGGCAGCTTCCTGGGGCACAGAGTAGGGGGGAAAAGGTGTGGAGTGCATTTCCCCACGCCCGATTAACAACTAACTCCGCTTTGGCTTGAAACCCCTAAATTCACTAATTTCCTACTTCTCTTTCCCAGGAAGTAAAAGGCCTGGATATCGTTTTGAGAGCGGGGAAAATTCTTTTCAGAGAGAAAGACACAGCACTGGGTAATTTGCCAATACCCTGTAAGCTTATCCTTGTTATTATTGTTATAACTGGCCAGACACTCCTGACCTTCTTAAGAAACCAGAGGATTGGGAAGGGCGAGAGACAGAAGTGTTTTGAGCTCTAAAGCCAAGTGGCGCTCAAAAGAGTAGAGAGCCTTATTTTAAAATTCAGTTTAAACTAGACACAAGGGCTCACCCGACACAGTGTTGTGTCCTTTCCCTACATAATGCTACCCTGGTGAGGGAAGATTCCCTCGAGGAATGAAAAATCTTTTGCCTCCAATTAGAGAATAACCTTTTTACAAGTCCTACCCAAGTAATCTTGGATTCCACGAAGTTCTCACACAGAAGTCAGGATATTGTTAACATATTTGACCTCCAGAAGAAGTTTCATGCCAAAAGGCTAAATGTCAGTTTTTATTCTTGCTGATCCTGAAAAGATGTTTTCTTCAGAATGTCAAGGTTGTTGTAAAATGGTATCATTTAAAATACTGGAAACTTTCCCCACAGAAGCATGTGGTCCTGTTTCTAATCTAGGCAGAGGGCTCCCCCCGTCCCCGCCCCAGGAAGCCATAGAACATTACCCAAGTCAACCGAATAGAAGGTCAGTGAAGAGTCTCTCATGAGGGAAATTTGGTTTGAGAGTTCTGAGCCAATTGAGTTTCCGCAAAGCCCTTCTGGAATGAGAGATGCTACAGGTGACCTCTGTGCTTCCCAGAGGAGGACTCTAACACAAGCACACCTGTCATAATTCAGAGGGAGGAGGTTTGCACTGGCCACCAAGCGGACATCTGGTCTACCCACTCTCTGCTGGTCTGGAGGACTGACAGATGTGGTTTTAAAGAAGCAACTTTCACAATTACAGAGAAAACACTCTTGGGCAAAAGGACTGTGATCTCTACCAGCCAGAACCTGTTTTTCCCTCAATTAATTCTTAATTATTGTTGAATTATCGTTTTATATGGGTAATATGGCCATTTGGAAGTTTCCCTACAATCTCCATATGGTGTGTATTCACCTAGAGCAGTTTTTCTCAAAATGTGGTCCCTGAATGCCTGCCTAAGAATGATTTGGTGGTGCCCGTTGGAAGTGCAGGTTCCTGGACCTGTGCAGGTAGATGAGCCCCAGTCGGGGGAGGCTGGGACTCAGGTGTGTGCGCATTGATGGGCTCCTTGAGTAACATTTGTACATTGTAATGGTAATGAGGATTTGATTCTTTTCCTGTTTTAAATATTTCCGACCCAATCATTAGGCTCAGGAGACTCAGGCTCAGCCTATGGCTTTGTCATTTACCAACTGTGTGAGCTTGGGGGAAAAATTCACACTGTCTGAACCAGAGTTTCTTCATCCATACATTGGGGGAGATAAAGCCTCCATTATACAGTAAATTAAAGAGACTAGAGGAGAGATTTGTGGAAGAACTTTGTGAACTGCTGAACCCGACATCAGTTAGAGTTGATAAGTTATAACATAGGAGATTGTGTAAGTGGAAATATTGGCGTAAGAATTTAGAGAAAGTCTGAGCTAGAGGAACTGGGCAAGAGGTTCATGGGAGGGGTGGTGTTTTAGCTGCACTTTGAAGACTGGGTAAGGATTTCCATGGGTGTAAATGGGCTAATTACAAAGAGGTGAAAGCAGAAATGTACTCACTTCTGCATTCAGACTCTGGTTTGGCTTCTCTGTACATCAAGATCACTTAGGCAGCCTTGTAGAAACACAGAGTTCTGAGCCACCCCACCCCCCTGGCCAGTTAAAGAAGGACCTCTGAGAACTGGGGCCCAGGCACCCTCAGGACTTCTAACAGGAGCCCGGGTTGAGAAGTATTATCTTCGACAGCGTTGACTGCATGGGGGTGAGAGGAGTGGGCAGTGAGGTTGGAGAGAGAGGCTGGGATAAGAATACAAAGGGCTTCACATGCTGGTTAAGGAAAGTAGAACTTACATAATAGGAACAAAGTCCTGATAGTTTTCTGAGCAGCAGAGTGATGAAGTTAAAGCAGCAATTTGGGAAGCCTATTCCGGAGGAGGTGTCGCAATCAGGCTAGGGTGGGAGGAGGGAAGGGGGAAGGCAGAACAGGGCGCAGGAAGACTAGTGAGGTGGCCAGCAGAGTCGTCCGTGAATGATGGGAGAGAGACACATATAAGCCTCTCTCAACAAGAGGCAAGATCAGAAAAATGAATTTCTTCTTTAAGGAAGATGTGCCGCTTCAAAGCACCGTAGTGCTTGACAGCCAGACTGAAGGTTAAAGAAAACATGTGGACACCAAGGTCAAGGTATTTTTGGTACCTTTTCATTATAATAATTGATCTGTAACTTCTCCCTCAGAAAGAAAAGAAAATTCTTCTAGCACTCAGGAACTTGATGGTTTACTAGTTTTGTTTTTCCTCCTTCCCTCCCTCCAACAGGTCAAAGATCGTTCATCTCTTGTGCCCTTTAAATGTTTCAAATGTTTTTTAAACATTGTCCAGGTAATTATACTTCAGAAAACAGTTGTAAATGTGAAAATTAAAGGTGATTTTAAAATGTATTTATTAAGAAATGTAAAAACTAGGGCACCTGGATGGCTCAGCTGGTTAAGCCTCCGACTCTTGGTTTCGGCTCAGGTCGTGATCTCTGGGTCGTGAGATCAAGCCCTGCGTTGGGCTCCATGGTAAACAGGAAGTCTGCTCGAGATTGTCTCCCTCTACCCCTCGCCTCATTTGTGCATGCTCTCTCTCTCTCTCTCAATTAAGTAAATCTTAATAAAATGTAAAAACTTACTAAGTTTTTTTAAGAGGCAGAGTATTCAGAGCTTATAAGTTTCATTTGTCTTTGTGGTATTCAGTGAACAACTTATCACAGTGGAGATAAACACTGATTTGAAAAGTTTTCCTGAATCTTAAATAGTAATGAAAATTTTTGTTTGCCTAATTGACTTTGACAGTGAGGTGATAAGACAATGCTGTGGTTGGGTGGCAGTGGGAAGAAACAGGAAGGAATGGTTGTGAAAATCCTATAAAAGAAGATGTAACCACTACTTTGATGGGAGCTCAAAAGAGAATTACCCTCGTTAGTGTCCCTGACAGAAGCCCAGAGATCTGAAGGAGACGTTGACTCTTGGGAAAGATAAATCCAGTGTCACTTATTTGTGAGTGTGAGGTACCACCCTCTGTTCCTTCTTCCCACCTCTACCTCTTCTTCATTCTTGGGACAGCTAGAGAAGACAACCCCAACAATTACAATTTCATTGCCCTTCTGTTGCTAGGAAAACGGAGGATCATAGGGGAAGGGAAGAAAAAATAAGACAAAAAAACAGAGAGGGAGACAAACCGTAAGAGACCCTTAACTCTAGGGAACAAACTGAGGGTTGCTGGGGGGGAGGGGTGCGGGGGGATGGGTAACCGGGGGATGGGCATGAAGGAGGGCACGTGATGTGATGAGCACTGGGAGTTATATGCAACTGATGAATCACCAAATTATACCCCTGAAACTAATAATATACTAAATGTTAACTAAATTGAATTTAAATAGAAAATTAAAAAAGTAAAATATTTTCATCCCTCAAGCCAGATTTCCAGAGAAGTAAGAAGTACTCCTGGGATTTTGGCATCCTGCTTTATTGTACATTTTCACTTAAGCTAGACATTTCCTCTACCAGTGCTGTCCAGCAGAACTTTCTGTGATGATATAAATGTTCTCTTTCCTCTACTACTATGGGTTCAATTGCTCTTTTTTTTTTTTTTTAAAGATTTTATTTATTTATTTGAGAGAGAGAGAATGAGAGATAGAGAGCACGAGAGGGAAGAGGGTCAGAGGGAGCCCGATGTGGGACTCGATCCCGGGACTCCAGGATCATGACCTGAGCCGAAGGCAGTCGCTTAACCAACTGAGCCACCCAGGCGCCACGGATGAAAGTATTTTAAAAAGCATCATTACCCTACACTGTGCCGTGTTGTACCTCTTACGCCCTCCCCCACCCTGGCCGCCCTTTGGTGAACACTACCTTCTGTGGTGACAGTTGTGCAGGAAAGCACTTGGCTGTCAGCCGCAACACGAGCTCTCAGTCTACACTGTAATTATCTCACGTGGGCAGAGGCACCTTGAAGGGAAAAGGTACCAAATCCTAGCAAGTGGGATGGGGTTTTCAGAGCAGAATCCATCATAATGGGTATGGTTATTCTTATTAAATGCACTCCATTTATTTTCTGGAGATATCTTGACACAATGGATTGTGCAGGTTTGGGGGGCCCGTGGGAAATCGTTCCATAAGAAATCAGTCCAAAGGAAAACAATGCAGACCTTTGGACTTTCCCTCAAGAAGATCAGTCGTGATGAAAAGAAAGCTAGAGCTTGAGGAGAGAGGCAGAAGCTGCGGAGAAGTGATAGCACTCAAGGCTCCTAGCTCGGGCATGACTGTCACACTGCAGGCTTCCTGTCCCTCGGAGAGTTGCCTCTTTGGATTACAGACTTACTCGGGAATGGCCATGTTTGCTTAGTGAGATAGCTAGCATCTGTTTGCTCATGGCACTCAATAGAAACTGGTGTCAAGTGGGGAGTTAAAAAAGTTGTTGCAATGATAGAACAACGAGGCGACTTGCTGCCCCCCAGACAGGGCCTCCTCCTTGAGGTGGAGGGGGTGCTGGTGATCATCACCGTCCAGGTTTTGGACTCAGACTTGCAGGTCCAGAAACTCAGTTTTGACCAGGAGGCCAGAGTTGATCAGGAGCCATGGACTGAGTCTCCGTATCCGAGGTCCTAAGAGACTGATCAAGTCTCCTTTTGTTCCTGTCTCATGGAAGACTTTTCTTTCTAGAAACTAGATTTCAACATGTTATATGTTCTTACCTGAATTTCCAGACACTCCCTCGTCGAAATTCAGGTTCTTAGGAGGTAGAGATTGTCCTGAAAAGATGCTTGGGGAATCCGTAGAATGACATGGAAGTGGTGTCCCCCAGATGTGTGCCACGTGATGGCCTGGGACTCACAGCGCGCATAATGTCACAGCTGTGATAAGAATTGACGAGAGACGTCGGCAGATCACATTGTCGTGGTGATTGAAATGTCAGAGTCTTCTATGCTTTCTCCTCTTGGACAATGGCTGATGTTTGTTCTCAGCCTTTTCCTTTTCTAGGCTCCAAAAGACTGTTCCCTTTCTAACACATGGTTTTTCCTCAGATGTAGTTCACGTCCACTGAGGCGGGGGCATTTATATAAAACATAACCTGCTATGACCTGCTGTTGTATGTAACCAGGACTGGGCTAAAATGGAGATGGAAGTATAAATGTGTTCTCCACTGTCTACCCCTAGTTGCCATTTAGCACTCAAATCATCTATCCAAGATTCAAAGGGCTCAGTCACTGCAAGAAATGTTTTTTCTTCTTTGATGTTCCATTAAAGTTATACTTAACATCGCTGCCTTTTCTACTGTGGAAGGCCGTAGAAAATAAACAGTGGGGAATAGTGCTGATGTTCAAATCAGATTATCCTGGATTCTTATGGAACGTCCCCTGTCTGCATTGCTCACCTGTGAAATGCCTTCCTCTCCGGGGTCGTTGCAAGGACTCAAGGGGTTAATGCGCATAAGTTGCTTAGCCCAGTTCTTGGCATGGGCAACACACTCAGCAAATGTGCACTTTGCCCCTCTCCTCCCCCCCTTCTCTTTCTTTTCTTTCCCTGCCCTCTCTCGAAGCCTTGATTAACTTTTATTTTAAAATTATTTTCACTATGAAGTAAACAACCATAGTGCCTAAACGTGTCAACATTGCAACAGGATGTCACAATAAATGTGTTCTCTCATTTTTTTTCTGCCTCTGTTATTCTTCTGTGAGTATTTCATTAGCATAACTGTCCACATATTCAATGCCTCACTCCAAAATTACACCCCACTTCCACCCCTAATTCCACCATATGCTCTTGTTGCATGATATGGTCACAACTGACTCTTCACAGATGTATGGGATTTTTCTATAGTAAGCATCTAATCAAATATCTAAGCCAAGACTGACTGCCTCTGCCACTGGAAAAGCTTTTGTGATGTCTTCTCCTATGATTATAAGGCTCAGTGCTCAGGGAAAGCAGACTCATTTCAATAAAATTACAAACACAGGATGACTAGCAAAGTACATCTGCTGCTGGGGAGAATAATTATGCTCCAAAACATATGTTATTTAGAACAGTGCTCTATAGAAATATGTCATTACTCCCTTCCATTACTATGGATAATTAAAAGTTGATTGGTACTTAAAACACAATGAACTTTATGCATGGGAAATGGAAATTAATATTTTGTTATTCTCTGCCTTTGTTGCTTGCAGGATTAAAAAATCTGCTGACTGCAGGCTCAGCCAACCCAGGTCCTGAACTCATGAAAGCCTCATGTGGCAAAACAGTGGAAGTCTGAAGCCCACTGAGATGCGTGGGATCGGTATCTTGACCCGTAGTCACACCGTACACCAGTGTTTCTATTGAGTGTGGAGCACAATGGAATAGTAGCAGGATTTGGGAGAAACTATAACAGGGGCAGAAGATATGGTCACCTCCATGGAGAAGAGATTTCTTAAATCACCAAGATCAAAGGAATTTAACCAGTTCTGCTCTGAGTAGGGCAAAGGTCAATATCTAAGAGGTTTGGGCCCAGGGGGAGACAATGGGGAATCTTAGTTATCTGGTAGGGATCAGGATCATTCAGGTTGGGAGATCCTTTCAAAGTAGTGTGAGGTAACTAGAGGAGGGTCTAGCCCCAGGAAAGAAGCTGGCAGGAAAGGGAGGTCCGCCTTCCAACTGAGCTGAGGTGCAGAACCAGGTTCCCATCCTAGAATCCAGCTCAGTTTTACCCCAATAGAAGAAAATCAGAAACAGAAATATTGGGTGGAACCGAACTTGTCAGGTGGGAGACCGCGAATGTTCACGGCAGTCAGGACACATCAGACGGGGAGAGTGAATATTTTCACAGTAATTCTACTAAGGCATCAGACGCTAGTGAAAGACTTCATCATGGTGACATCTCTCATCTTAAAGATCAATTCTTAATTAAGAATCAGTGAAGTAAGATTAAACACATCAGTGTTTAACTAATGTGGGCCAGGTGAGGTGAAGGTGATTGGGGGCCACAGGGTCTTGGAGAAGCTGGCTGCTTTGTCCGGTGCTCAACTAGAGGAACAGTGATTGCCAATTCTGGAGAAATCCTGGCACGGTGGATTCACTGAGAAATGGTTTTCTCAGTTTCCCACAGGACTTGTAAATACGAACGCAATACATCCAGCCAGCATCCCTGCCATAAAGATTAGAGAGGAAAGAATGGTTTAGCGTGGTATCTGACAAAGATATGATGAAGTCTAAAACAATTATTGCTGACATGCACTGAGCACTCTTCTCAGGTTGAACTTATTCTATGTCTCAATGTTTAACTCATTTAATTCTCACTGAAGTCCTGTGACGTATGTATTATCATTCATTATTCCCATTTCACAGGTGAGGAATCAAGGCACGAAGCAGATGATGTCCCCTGAAACAGCTAGTTAAGTGCCAGGGTTCGTATTTAGCCCAGGAGACTGGCTTTAGAACCTGAGCGTTCAACAGCCAGCTAATTCTGCTAAATTATTACAGTCGTGGCTGGAAGACAGGGAGATTTAAATCTGTGTTATGGACTTCAACATATTGTTAGAAAAGACTCTTCAACCCTACCTTCATCTGAAGATAGGCAGGCTTATGTTGAAAAAGAATTAAGATCTTCATGGGAGAGTGGCCGTATGATATATCATCTAAACTGGGACACTTCCAAAAGGAATAAGCTAATAATAACTTCACCAGGAAAACCGGGACATATGGTCATCCTACTCACAGGACAAGTTTCAACCTTCAAGACCTGCAGAGCACTGTGGAAGTTGTAGATCGCTGTACCTGTTACACATGAACACACGTGTACTGCTGTTGTCTTCTCTAGACGAGGTGTCTGTATTTGATGGGCAACTTGAAGGATTTCCAAGGATAATTTTGGCTGTGCCTGCCTTACCCCTGGGTGATAGAATTTAACCCCTATACAGAAACCATCCTATAGAGGCAGGTTAAGCATTTTTCTAACAAATTCTCTTTATGGAGCTGGTTAGCCAATTTGTAGAAAAAAACGTTTTTGAGAGATTCTGTATGAACTGATAACTTTTGATTTCCTTCAAGAATTAGTATGAATTTCAGACAAATGAGGTTTGCAAAGAGTTTTTTTAAAACCGTAAGTAGATTAATACATTTCTTTAGATAAGGTCCTCCAATCACTGAATTCTTTGAGCTGCCATGTGACAGACACTTTGCTAGATGCTGGAGATATAGTAGGAAACAAACAGATTGGCAAAAACAAAACCAAAAAACCCAACCAGTCAGGATAGTTGTGCGTAGAGGGAAGCGATAGCATGAATGTAAAATGGAGGGGTGTGTGACACTAATTGGGGAGCAGTGTCAGGATAGGGAAGGTGGATTGTGTGGTCGGGGAATGCATCTTCAAGGAAGGGACATTTGTTCGGAGACATTAACGACAAGCCAAGTGCAAAGGCCTCCTGAGGGAACGGGTGCAGAAAGGAGGCTCCTGTGACTAAGGCACAGGGGTTGAGGGGGTGTGGGGAGGGACAGAAGAATGGAAGCCATGCAGCTCCCGAGCCCTGTTCTTGTCTGTCACTCACGCAGATACCAGATTTCAACATCCAATTGTTCCTTGAGCATTGGCTGTGTTCAGCGAGGGATGGGAGCGGGTAATGTCAGGATCTGGCCGGGGTCAGGCCTCACTGGGCTGCATATCCCTTTCCACAGTGGCGGGCCGGGGGCGGAGCCGACCCTGAGAGCAGGTGCGGGCAAGGCGGGCCGCTCTGATCTTCGCCCGTAACAGTATCAGGTGGCCCCTCGCCCGCCTTGTGTAGGCGAAAAGGAGCGGCAATAAAGGAGTATCAAGGGCGCCTGGGTGGCTCAGTTGGTTAAACGACTGCCTTCGGCTCAGGTCATGATCCTGGAGTCCCGGGATCGAGTCCCGCATCGGGCTCCCTGCTCAGCAGGGAGTCTGCTTCTCCCTCTGACCCTATCCCCTCTCATGTGCTCTCTCTCTCTCAATCTCTCTCTCAAGTAAGTAAATAAAATCTTTAAAAAAAAAAAAGGAGTATCAAAAAATCTAGTCTTTCTCTTTCCTCCTATGCCCATTTCCTGTGAGTCTTTCAGTAGAAGGGCTGTTTCTTTCTCCACAATAAAACGACCTTCGAAAGCCCTTCTGACTGACGGAGATGCATGGTCACTGTATAAACCGTTCGGGAGAGGTGACCCATTGGCTCTGCCTTGGCCGGTTACCCTGACCTGAGATGCGCAGCCTCCCTGATCCAGGCAATCAAATCAGACAGTCTTCGAGACATCACTCTTCTGGGTTGTAACCTATCTTGGAGTTTAAAGGATGGAGTTCACAGCCTAGAAAACTGAAAACCACGTGGCTTCTTGCAGACTCTTAACTTAGACATGTAAGTCCAGCTCCCTATCAGATCTCTCCCCTTCGATGTGTATGTTCCCGCTATCCCTGAGTTACCCAGAGGCACAAAGGAGAGGGAGCAGGTTTACCCGAATCTTCCTTAATCCGCATACGTGGGCCAGCTGCATAAGCACAATGGCCAACCTCCTGGGCAGAGACCTCTTTATGGGGAAGGTAAAGGAGACAAAGAAGGAGGGCCCCAGGCAAGAGAGAGTCTCACAACTGGGCCATCTCTCCTGAGGCAATGGAAACTCCTTTTGTACCCAGGCTTGAGCCTCACGAGACCTTCAACCTCTGCAGCGTTTTCAAGGAAGAAGCCCAAGGGTAGAGTTAAATGTCTGTGCCATTCAGAGAGGCAGGATTCTTCCAAAATTGCTCCATTAGAAAAAGGGACCATTCTAATTCACCCCTAGCTAATGTGTTACATGTGGGGGCAGCCAGTTCACTGTCCTCCCCCCTGAAGGGGTCATGTGGTCTTGTGCTTCTGTTCATTTAGTTATGCTGTGCTCTCTGCCCAGAAGTCACTCAGGCCCTTTACTCTGCTCTTACAAGTGTTGCAAGATTCACTTTAGGAATAGTGACTATAGGAAGCCTTTCCAGAAGTCTCAACACTGACCTGGGAGCATGCCACACTCCCACCCCACCCCCTGCAGTCCTAATCACCCCAGGGATGCCTCTACAGGAGCCACCATATGCCTTGAAATTCCAAGGAATATAACGCTGCTATGCAGCTGTAAAAAGGAATCAGGAAGAGATGTACATCTTGTTCTATAATCTCCAGGATGTAGTAAAATTCTGGATTTGTTTGATCACTTCCGTGTAATGTCACTTAACTAGTTTCTCTAGCTCCTGTGTTTTCAACAAGCTAGTTAGATCTAGAGGTTGGATTGAATTCATGGGTTTGTCTGTTTGGCAAAAATAACTTGTCAGCAATGTATTTCCTATTGTATCACATCATAAGGCACGTAATATCTGGTATGCTTCATTTACGCTTATAGTTTTAAATCGAAACTGAAGAAGGTTAACCAAAGGCTAATAAAAATTATTACCTATAGAGGAGTAAGGGAACGGGGATATAAGTAAGACTTCTCTGAGTGTGTCTTGTTGACACTGTATAAATATTGACATTAGAAAGAGTAATCCAGGCTGAGGGACTAGCATGTGCAAATGACCTGAGACAGGCACATGCCTGGTTCCTTTGAGAGAGATCGAGGTCAGTGAGTAATTTCTGATTGACTTGTTTGCCTTCCCTGCTAGACTGCAAGCTGTTGAAGAAAAGGACCAACGGCTTCCATGTTCGTAGGCTCAGCTTTTGCATAGTGTCTGTCATACAGTCTATGTTTGATGCAAATTTATTGAATAAATGAGCATCAATAAAGCACTCTTGGGATCTCATTGCCATAAAGTCACAAATCTATAATTTTCGTCAGTCTTCTCTGATGAATCAGAGGAAGGTTAGAAAGTTAAAACAGGACGAGGCAAAATATATATATCGAATATTGGAACGCTATTAAAGATCTTCAGCGTACATGGAAACCCACAAACCACACCATTCCTCCAAGCGTAACACTTCAGAGCAATCTTTCTTTTTATTAGGCATGGCCCTGTTTTATTATCACAACTGTTGAAAGGCAACAATTTAGCAAAAACAAAACATAAATACTTACCTTCTAAATAAAAGTAAACTAAATTTTTAAATAAGTAAGTTAGAATGATACATACATAATAAATCAATACTTTAAGCAAGTAATTAAAAACCATAAATAATTTAAATACATAAATTCATTTATTTACTAGATGAGAGTTAAACGAAGATCTCAGTCCTCTGCTCTCTCTATCCATGTGTGGGTCCATGTATGTCATCCCTACATGTCTGCCTATTTTAGAGAGGCTTCAGGTGGACCCACAAGTCACTGCTCTTCCTTCAGCTTATGTCTTCCTGTGTTGAGGCACCCAACTGAATGCATAAAATATATGCAGAATAAAGTAAGGGGACATTTTATTGGCCTCTGAGGGGTTGGAGACGCATATTTAGAAGGCCTTGTTACAGTATGTAAGGAGGTCATGAGCAAGTCTTATCTAAATCACTTGGGAAGAATGGTTCTTTAGAGTAAGCCTATTTCCTGGAACACAAGAGGGTGGGCAGATTCCTATCCCCGACCACTAAAACAACTGTTTTCAGGACCACAGGGCTTGGGTAAAGCTCAAAATTGTCAAAGCCAAGATCTGGGCACTAGATACGGTCATTAACATTGGGGCATTGCTGTTCCCAGGTCCTCTTAATGGACAGAGGTAGGGAGACAGATTATATAGATACAAAGATACAGATACAGATACACAGAAATGTCTATTTCTCTATCAACCTGTCTATATTGAAGACATGAGTTCTTACAGATACCTCCAATTCCAATTCAACACCACAGGGTTCATTCCAGTTTGCTTCATTTCCATGTTTGAAACTCCATTCTCCAACAGGGATATCAACCTAGTATATCAACTTCTTCGTGCAATCATCCAGGACGTAACCAGCATCTGCTGCCCTGCCGGCCCCCTTCCTGGCGTGGATGTCCTCCTCACCGAAGCCCTGACATCCTGTGCTAGGTTATCGCACTCAGGCTCCCTCCCACGCGGATGCACCTCCTGCCCTGCTGCCGCTCTGCCACGGGAGCACCCTTCTCAACCCCTCTGTGCTCAGAGCACTCCTCCCCGCGGCCCCTGCACACATGCACACTTTCCTCAGGCCACCCAACCGATGACTTGGGCCTGAATTGTACCGCAAGGGAATGAAAAGGAGAGGAATTGGGAGAGAAAGACGACCTAACAAGGCCCCGATACCAATTTGATGTCCTTTCTCTTACAACCGGGTCCATCTTCATTCATTCTATTTGTTACATAACACACAAAACACACACAAATTCCATTATTATTTATTTTAGTTTAGTTTATAAATGCAACTTTTACTTAATGGAATAGATGAACAACTAACAGGTGAAAACGATTTAAAAACACTACATAAATTATTTACTTGCCATATTGGGTAACATTTATTTTTGTTCTCAGTAACCGATCTTTGAGACGAATCTCCATGTAGGATTATTGATGCCACATTTATTTATAATTATGAAAAAATAAATTGAAACAAAAGTTAAAAAAGAACTGAATGGATCTTTCTGCCTGTATGCTCCAGGTATTTTTCTCCCTTTAATATCCAATAATTTTACTAGACTAGGTCTCCATGTTGGCCGCCCTGGGCCGATTTTCCCCCGTTCACGGCGCGTACTTTTAGTGTGTAGGTTTAGGGCTGCTTTTTATTTAAACAAAGTTTTCTTGAATTGTAGCAAAGCAATTGGTCTTTCCCTCCCCCCTTCAGGACATCCCTCCACCACAGGGAAATTCTTTGCCCAAAAGAGCACTTTGGTGGAAAATTTCGAGATGTACGGACTGAACTTCGACGAGCTTCTAACTCGTAGACTTTGAGGAAACAGGTGAGAATGCCGTTGGTCTCGTGCAAGGCCCGTAATACATGTAGAGTGACGTTACTCCTGTGGCGTCATCACCGAGCTTTAAGCGTCGCTCACATTCGCGCATGCTCCGTAGGCGGAGCAGCGCCCCTCCTACCTCTCCAGGCGGAAGTCCCCTTTTGTTTATTACATTACGACAGTCGTAAACTGAGTTTTTTTTTTTTGTGCCGGCTTCCTGGTTTTACGACAACAACAATGGCGGCTACCAGTGGTAGATTTGAAAGTGCGAGGAGTATCGAAGAACGAAAAGAACAGACCAGGATGGCCAGGGCCGAGGTGCTGCGCCAGGTATCTCCGTTTTGGGGCGTTGGAGCCATTGAGAATCGTGGGAGTGGACGGTTCCTGGGAGCCAGGCCTGCTGGCTCTCCTTCACCGCCCTCTTCTCTCGCCTCCTCTGTGTCTCACCGTACCTGCCTGAGGGTCTCCCTTTGGGATGCCCGGACACTCTTGGTTATTTCTCGCCTCCCGAGACGCGTTGGCAGTCTCCAACTGCTCTTTCTCTTCTTAGGAAGGCCTGTTTCTTTCTTGAGGTTCCTTACTTCTTAATTTATCCATTCTTGGTATTCCCGTTATTGGATCTGTGCACTTTCGAGGAAGTCCACCACGAATGACGACTCTGCCAGCGCAGTTGACAGCCTCCGTCCTCGCTCTTTCTGTATCTGAAATAAACATTTCCGTTCTCAGAAACACACGTGAGGCACACTGGAATAGACTGTGTGACCGTTTCCCTCGCTTGTCTTATTATTGGTATCGATTCCAGGGTTATTGTAAATCCTTACTGACCCATACAAGGGTTGACAGAAGAGGCTCAGAAGATGTAGTCCCTCGAAAAAGGTTAAGAAACGTTGTGTTTCTCACCAAGACTGAGACGTATAGCGGTAACCTATAAGGAATGGGGGAAGTAAACTGTATTATCTGACAAGATGCGGGAAGTGTGGCATTGAAGGGGAAAATCTGTAGCTGGAGAGCAACTTAGGGTACAAGTGAGGGTTTTTGTTTTTATTGGTTTTAAGACTGAAGAGTTTTATTTATTTATTCATGAGAGACAGAGGAGGAGAGAGAGAGAGAGAAGCAGAGGGAGAAGCAGGCTCCCAAGGAGCAGGGAGCCCGATGCGGGACTCGATCCCAGGACCCTGGGGTCATGACCTGAGCCGAAGGCAGACGCTTAACCATCTGAGCCACCCAGGCGCCCACGACTGAAGAGTTTTAAATAAATGCAGATGAGAAGGGGCTGGTAGAGGAGGCGGGGAGGCATGATGACTATGCCCAGAGTTTAAGGCGAAGAGTGGGCGATTAGTATTGGATAGGTGAAAGGTTGGTATTGTTCTCTGATTTCAGTATATCTAACCCATATGCATAATAAATATTCTTCGTCCTTGCCTTTTTGGTTTTTTAGGCAGTTTTTGGAGCGAGTTGGGTTTGAAAGCTAAGGTAAAGTTTATAGTGGAGGTATGCATAGAGTTTGGGAAGGACCAAAACCAGCTTTGGAGTTTGGAGAGAGAATGAAAAGGCAGAAGCAGCCTCCTAGGAAGAACTTATTTTATTTGACTCTTGTTGAAAGGTGACTACAAATTAGCAATATGATCGTTTGGTTTTAGAAAGATGATTCTCCCTAAAGCATTTTGGGGGCTTGGGTAGAAGGATATGGGCACTGCAGATTGAAGGCATGGTCAGTCTCCTGACAGTTATGGAAGTCTCAGGCAGTAGCAGTGGGATGGTGAAGGAAAAAGGAGATTCATGTCCTATTTAAGGTAGGGAGCTTAGGGAGAGGGGAAGATCTACTATAGGTCCCAGGATTCGTCCTTGATTCACCAGAGATTGGTGATGTGATTGGTAATGTGGAAGGAGAGTTTTGTTCTGTTTTTAATCTTTCCTACACTTTGGTAGAAGCAAATTCTTGGCAAGGGACAGACAATGACTGATGAGACCTTATATGAAAGTGGAAAAGGGTTTTGTTTTATTTATTTTTTTTTGTGAAAAGCAATTGGATAAGTCATTAATTTTTCTTTTTCATTGTTTCAGGCTAAAGCCAATTTTGAAAAGGAAGAAAGGCGTAAAGAACGTAAACGACTTCGGGGTGAGGCTACATGGATGCTACCTGATGTGAATGAGCGAATTGAACAGTTCTCACAGGTGACTACTAACAGGTTCACTTGATGTAACAGATCTGTCTTTTTTTTATTAATATTGGAAGAGCAACTTTATGTTTCTATTTTGAAAAGTTACAGAATGACTATCACATAGGTGGCATTGCTGACCAATTTTATCTCTCTGGCAGAAATAATCTATTTTAATATTTTGGACATTATAACATTGGGCGGATTTTGTTACTTGAGTTGACTGGTAGAAAGCTTAGCAAATTTCTGGCGCACTTGTATCAAGCTTACGGACCTAAAAAATTATGCATTTTAAAGTTTAATGTCATGTTTTTTTTGGTCTGAATTCTTGTTTTCCATTTCCACAATTTTAATTTATACTGTCTTGTTATATTTCATATGACCCAATAATCTTTTATAAATTCTTTAGGGGCCACAGAGGATATATGTATATATATATATATATATATATACATACATACATATGTATGTGTGTGTATGCATACATTTGAGTATAAATGCATTTATTTGATTTTATCTGTCTGTCAGATGAATCTGTAAATAAATTAAGGCTACAACTTCCCTCATATTTTTCTGAAAAGATATCTCAGCTATATGATCTAATAGCGGTGCATATATTACAGAAACCTGTTAAAGTTTTGTAGAAGATTTTATTTTGTCCTATGTATTGTCTCATTTCATGAAAATGTAGTTTTTGGATTACAGATTTTTTTTTCTTCAAAATATTTGTTTTAAAGTAAGATGAAACCAGATTCCTTTCTTACCTCTTTAAAACATTTATAGGAACACTCTCTGAAGAAAAAGAAGAAAAAAGACAAACACTCAAAAAAAGTAAAGAAAGAGAAGAAAAAAAAGAGTAGGAAACAGAAGTATGAAAAAAACAACGAGTCAACAGATAGTTCCTCAGTAAGTATGTGTTAAAGCTAACCAAAGCAGCTACTTGAGAAAATTGTATTTAAAGGAGTCATGTATAGGAATGTAAAATATATGAGAACTTAAAAAATATTACTAGTTAAGGTATGAAAATGCCTGGGAAACATCTAGTGGGAGGTGTCCAGGAAATACTGGAAACATGGATCTTAAGTTACGCGGGAAAGTAGGAGGATGGGGACACGGGTCAGGAGTCATTGCTCGGGGCAGCTGTTCGAATGGACGGATTGCCCAGGGAGGTTGAAAAGAAAGAGGAACATCAGGAACCAGACGGGAGTAAAGGCCATCAAGTAGAAGTAGTTGGAAAATTGGAAGGAGATGCAAGGAAAGGACAGTACTGAAAAATAAAAGAGTTTTAAGACCTTTAAGAGTCTAGGGGCCCCTGGGCGGCTCAGTTGGTGAAGCGACTGCCTTCGGCTCAGGTCTTGATCCCAGGGTCGTGAGATAGAGCCCCACATCGGGCTCCCTGCTGGGCATAGAGTCTGCTCAAGATTCTCTCCCTCTGCCCCTCTCCCTGCTTGCGTCCCCTCTCTCTCTCTCTCTCTCTCTTAGAAAGAGGGACATTGTGGTTAGAGAGTGATGAGCTAGAGATGTTGAGGGGTAGTTGGTCTCCTAGGTATGATATTCAGAGGGTTGTATGTGCAGTTGAATCACCAGATTCCAAAGTCTGGTCCTTTTGTACTTCTAGGAACTGAGTGTTTGACAGTACACCCTGAGATGATAAATGGCTCATGAAAGCCTATGTTATATGAGAATGCAGTTTATGAATTCATAGTGAGAAATACAGCTGGATAGTTTTGTCAAGGAGCTGGCATATTTTTGTAATGGTAGGAATATTTAAGTTATATAGAAAAAAATTGTTAAGTGTAATTCAGGACAAAGTGAATTAGAAAATCTTAAAGTGAAAAGAAGGTAGAGGCACTGTTTCCACAATTGTGGATTGAGTTGCTGATCCCATTGAGATCCTAAAAAAATTGTTATCCTTTTTCCAAAAAGAAATTTATATACAAAGTTGTTTATTTCAGTGGGATTTATAAAACTCCCTGGAGTTTAGGCAGAGATCACAGGTTAAGAATCTCTGTCCCGTGGGAGTGCCTGGGTGGCTCAGTTATTAAGCATCTGCCTTCAGCTCGGGTCGGGATCGAGCCCCGCGTCGGGCTCCCTGCTCCACGGGAAGCCTGCTTCTCCCTCTCCCGCTCCCCCTGCTTGTGTTCCCTCTCTCGCTGTGTCTCTCTGTCAAATAAGTAAATTAAAAAAATAAAAATAAAAAGAATCTCTGTCCCGTGGGGACAGATCTGCTAGGCTGAGTAAACATTTATGTAATTTGATTAAGGGTACTTGCTTTCCCTTATTAGAGACACATTGTCCTGTTATATTTCTTTGTTCTTTCCTGGAAATACAGTTGACCTTTGAACAACATGGGTTTGAACTTCATGGATCCACTTATAAGCAGATGGTTTTTTTTTTAAAGATTTTATTTATTTATTTGAGAGAGAGAATGAGAGAGAGAGAGCACACGAGAGGGGATAGGGTCAGAGGGAGAAGCAGACTCCCTGCCGAGCAGGGAGCCCGATGCGGGACCCGATCCCGGGACTCCAGGATCACGACCTGAGCCGAAGGCAGTCGCTTAACCAACTGAGCCACCCAGGCGCCCTATAAGCAGATGGTTTTTAGATAAATACGGTACAGTACTATAAATGTAATTTCTCTTCCTAATGATTTTCTTTTCTCTATCTTACTTTATTGTAAGAATACAGTGTATAATACATATAGCATACAACATACATGTTAATGTTTTTAATGTTATCATTAAGTCTTCTGGTCAACTGTAGGCTATTAGTAAAGTTTTTTGGGGGAGTCCAAAGTTATACGTGGATTTTTGACTATGTGGGGAGTCAGCGCCCTTAACCCCCTCGTTGTTCAAGGGTCGTCTGTACACATAAGTCTTTTTGTTGCAACTCATGAATGGAATTTTAAAAAATGAATAAACAGGAGAACCAGAACTATAAATATGGAAAACAAACTGAAGTTTGCTAGAGGGGAAGGCTCTGGGGGTGTTGGGTAAAATGGGTGAATGGAAGAGGGAGGTACAGGCCTCCATTTATGGAATGAGTAGGTCACAGGAATAAAAAGCAGAGCATAAGGAATACAGTCAGTGATTATAATAGCAATGTAATGGGACAGATGATAACTACATTGTGGTGAGCATAGCATAATGTATAAACTTGTCAAATCACTAAGTTGCACACCTGAGACTAATGTAACATTGTGTGTCAACTATACTCAAATAAAAGAGAAAGAGGAAAAACCTCTCAAATGTATAGGCTAACAATAAAACCCCTCTGAATCTTGGACTTCAAAAACAGAATTACCGAGATTAATTTTATGGCCTAGCCTGTGATCAGTCTTGGTGAAAATTCCACGTGTATTCGAAACGTGTATTCAGCTGTTAGGTGTAGTGTTCTATAAATGTCAGCTTGGGGAAGTTGATTAATAGTGTTAAGTCTTGTATTCTTACTGATTTTCTGTTTTCTTCTATCAATTACTGTGAGAGCAGTATTAAAATCTCTAGCTGTAGTTGTAGAGGTTTGTCTATTTCTCCTTCAGTTTTGTGTTTTTGCCTGATGTATTTTGAAGCTTTTTTTAAAAAAGATTTTATTTATTTATTTGAGAGAGAGAGAAAATGAGAGACAGAGAGCACGAGAGGGAAGAGGGTCAGAGGGAGAAGCAGACTCCCCGCTGAGCAGGGAGCCCGATGTGGGACCTGATCCCGGGACTCCAGGATCATGAGCTGAGCCGAAGGCAGTCGCTTAACCAAGTGAGCCACCCAGGCGCCCTGTATTTGGAAGCTTTATTAGGTAGATACACATTTAGTACTATTATATCTTCTAGATGAACTAGCCATCGTATTATTGTGAAATGTTTCTCTTGATCTCTCATAACATTTTTGTTTAAGGTCACTTTGTTTCATATTGATAAACTCTCTTCAGTTTTATTGTTTGTTTTTTTCATGGTATATCACTTTTTATTCCTTTAGTTTTAATTTTTCTATTTTGGTTTTGTTGAATGTATTTCTTGTAGACTGAATATTTGGGTCTTGCCTTTTTTTTTTTTTACCTAGCTTATCAATTTCTTCCTTTTTAATTAGAGGATTTTCTGTACTAGGTAATATGGTAGCCATGTGTCGCTTTTAAAAATTTAATTAAAATTCATTAAAGTTATATTAGGTTGAAAATTCATTTCTTCATTCTCACTAGCCAAATTTTTTAAGTGCTCAGTAATCACATCTGGCTAGATTAGTGGCCCCTGTACTGGGCAGTGTAGGTATAAAAAAATTCTGTTAGATAGCAGTGGTTTAGATCATTTATGTTTAATGTAATTATGGATCTTCCTGAATTTTCGATTGGGTTATGTCCCAGTAAACCCATTGTAAGTTAAAAATATTATAAGTCAAAAATACATTTACTATACCTAGCCTACTGATTATTATGGCTAAGTTTAGCCTACCTTAAACATGCTCAGAATACTTGTAGTAGCCTACAGTTGGGCAAGATCCTCTAACACAAATACTGTTTCCTTAGCTCAGTGGGATTATCATATTTAGCTTGAGTTTCCCTTCCTTGTGCCTTGGTCTGGGAGGTGCTTCAAGGCAAAAAGCTGTTGCATTCACCCCATTTGTTTCCCTTTTCAGGAATCACAGCCCTGTATTACTGAGATTCAATGTTGTGAGAATAGTTTCAGATATTTTCTATTATTGCTTCTATTTCTATGTGTTTTTAGTCTGATGCCGTTTATTTTGTCATGGTCAGAAGCAGAAGTCCTCAAGTTCCTTTGATTTTTACTGGCAGCTCTTGCTGTCTTCTAGATTTTTTCCTGATATGATTAGGGCGTGGTTATCATGAAGGCCGCACAGGAGAGGAAGAGTTCCGGGAGCTGTGTTAGGTCAGGAGGCACATTACGCTTGATGGTGTATGAGTTCTTCAAGGCAAGGTGGAGGATTGAAACTAAAATCAGCAAAAGAAGTGAGGTCATAGCATATTTGGGAGGAGGAACAGCAATTGTGCAAAAGTATTGAGGTGATCGTACAGTGGTGAAAGTGAGAAACAAAATTAGTAGAAAGGGAGTGAAGGCAGGCAAGTTCCACAGAATTGTCCAGGTTTCACTGTTCTGTGAATGAATGATAAGAATACTAAGTGTATCACTGGGGTTTCTTTCATTCAGTGCCTGGTATTTGAAATGCTTGAATGCCGGCCGCTAATTCAAGTTTCTGACGAGGGCTGTTGGAAGATCAAAAAAGAGGGTGTAATTAATTTTAGTGCACCTACTGCCTGTCAGCTTGTCCTCAGACTCTGGTGCAGACACAGGGCATATCAAAATAGAAGCTTTTTTCAGGCCTTTGGGGACTCATTCTCTAGTTAAATAGATATGTAATTTCAGTATGTAATCTCAGGATGCCAAGGCAGAACAGTATAGTCATTGGTTAAACAAGATAGTTAACTTTTCTCTCCTATGAAAGAAATCAGGTAGGCAGTCTGGGACTAGTGTGGTCTTCTGGGACTAAGGCTTCTACTGTTTTGCTACTCCCTCAGCATTACAGCCTTACCTCTTAACCAACTGAGCCACCCAGGCACCCTTTTTTTTTTTTTAAGATTTTATTTATTTGAGAGAGAGAATCAGCCTTACCTCTTAGTCTAGATGACAAGACAGAGGATGCCCTCTCTTTCATAATTTGACTTTCAGAAAGTCCCACATAATACCTTTATTTCCATGTCATTGGGCACTTGATCATAAGTCTTCACTTTCCAGCAAGGGAGGCACATTATGTCTCCAAATAAAATAGGGTTCTTTTGGCAAGAAAGAAGAGGAGCTTTGTGACAGAGAGCCATAGAAGAGGTCACATGTGTTCTCTTTATATTACTCCCAGGTGTATTTAGGGTGGGGGTTGGAAAAAAGAAGGGGAGCAGGAAACACTGGAGTCCAGGAAACTAATTTGGTTATTCCAGTTGTCTAGGTGAGAGATAAGAGGATGTGATCTAGGATACTTTAAGGGAATGGACACGTATTAGTTGGGGCTCTGGGTTACAGGTAATAGATTAAACTTAAATTGGCTTATTCAGAAAAAAGGGGCAATTTATTATTAGAGTACAAAAGTCTCCTAGGACATGTAGGTATGGGAATGCAGCTGAGTTTCAGGAATGGCTGGAATTAAGAGTTGTGAATACTTTTATGAATCATCTTGCCATTTTCCATGTTTGTTTTTCTCTTAGTTCAATTTTTTTCTTGGTAACAGATCAGTTTTTTTGCTGAATTCTAATCCTCATGACAAAAATAGCTTCTGCCAAAAAATTTCCATTTCTGTTTAGTTTTAGAGCAGCACCATTTAGTCTTGATTTCAAATTCCTGGAGAGTAGCTCAGATTCATATGAATTGGGTCAGATACCTACCTTTGAACGAATCAGCTGTGGCCAGGGATGGAAGTGGGCTCCCATGGTAGGCATGTGGTGTTCACTCTGTGATGTATTTGAGAAATACTTTGGAAATGAAAATAGTAGGTTTAGATGGGCAGGGTAAGTTGATCCTGAGATTGTTGACTTGGATAAGTGGGTGGTTGCTGGTACCATGCATGTCATTGAATTCAGTAATAGAGGAGGACGAACAGGTTTTATGGAAGAGATGATGGGTTAATTTTTATGGAAGAGATGATGGGTTCTTAGTGAGTTCAGCATGGCATCCAATATAATAGGTAGTTGGTTAAATCACTGAAACTTTGGGTAGACAAATTTGAAAGATACCAGCACAACGGGTGGTAGCTCGAGGCATGAGAGTGGTTTTAATGGCCAAGGGGGAATGTTTAGAGATTAAAAAATGTAGTGGGCAAAGAATGGAACCCCAAACAACATTGATATTTCAGAGCTGAGCACAGGAGGAAAAGTGCATGAGGGAAATGGAGAAGAAACCACGAATTCTAGGAGAATTAGGAAAGGTCCTGGAGGTAGAGAAGGTGAGTTATCCAGAGTTATATTCAGCAGAGGTCTAGGGAGATAAAGACAGAAACATTCCGCTGCATTGGGCAAAGTAGAAACCAGTGGTGACCTTTGAAGAAGTTTTGTAGGTTAATGGGGACATTAGCCGTATGATACAGTTTGAGGATTGGGTGACAGTGAGAGGGGATAGACTGCTGTTTTACGAATTTGGCTTAGAGTACAAGTTGGAAGATAAATGGCTGCTAGAGGGAGACATAAGGGCAGTTAGGGTTTCCCTTCTTCCCTCATTCACACACACACGCACACGCACGCACACACGCGCATGCACACACGCGCACGCACACACACGCACACAGGATGAGGAATACTTGAGCATATTTCTAAGCCAGTAGAGAGCTTCGGTTGAAGCTACAGGAGGAGACAATTGATGGTGCATGGTCCTAGAGGAACAGGAGTGGTTGGGGCCAAGATCTGTGGAGGAGGACCTGCGTTGAAGAGGAAGAGTTAACAGGAGATAGGCACAGACATAAATAGTTTTGTTGGAGGTTGGGAGGAAGCTAAAGTGGCTCCATTTTTATTGATCGAGAAGGAGGAGAGATCCATTTGCTGACTGTGTGGGGAATGGGAGTTGGTAGAAAACTTGAGGGAGTTGTGTAAGAAGATGATGAGCATCACCTCTCTGCCAAGGCATTAAGCAGGGTCTTGGGGATACAAAGTAGGCAAGAGCAGATGTGGTTGCTTTCTCCTAGAACTTACTACGAGACATTAATCAGATAGTTACACAAGTAAATGTAAAACTGATAAATGCTTCAAAGGGGAGTAAGCCAAGGGAGTGGAAGAGAGAGCTGACCAGGGACCAGTAAGAGGAATACTAGTTATAACTGAGAGTTTAGCTCAACTGAAGTTGTAAAGGTCATGATGATTTGGGTTTATGCAGGGGTGGAGATGGTTTGCAGCTGTGGTGGTGAAGCAGCTGATGGCCCTGATCAGTGACTTTCAAGTGATGGGTTAACATCTCAGAGGATAGAGAGAACCTGTAGTTTCAGAAGAACGCCTTCGAGGGGTGCCTGACTGGCTCATTCAGGAGAGCATGTGACTCTTGATCTTGTGGTTTTAAGTTCAAGTCCCACGTTGGGTGTAGAGACTACTTAAAAATAAAATCTTAAAAAAAAAAAAGAAAAAGGCCTTCACCAGAATCCTGTGGAACACTAACGTAAACTCTTTTTTTTTTTAGCATGATCTTAGCAAATTGGCACTCCCCCAAGGAATGTGTTAACTTTTCAGATTATCGACTCCCTTTTTAGTGGATAACAACCAAGTGGTAGGAACCAAGTCTTCAAACTGATTTTTTGAAAAAGTTTTTATTTAAAGTCCGTTTAGCACATAGTGTTATGTTAGTTTGAGGGGTACAATATAGTGATTCAGCACTTCCATACGTCACCCTGTGTTCATCATGACGTGCAGTCCTTTCAAAATTGATTTGACAATGTAAGTATGAGTAGGCCAGAAACATATTTATAGTGATTATCTTAAAAATTACAATTATATATGTAATTAGCTAGTTCTAATGTTTCTATAACTCCAAATCAAAGCCTGAATGAATGAATGAATGAATGAAGTCTGCTCTGCATTGGGAGACAGTTGGCACTTGAGGTGCCACAGCACAAATGTGTTTACTCCACATGGATTATACCTTTTACCGGACATATTGTTGTTCTCCAGTTAGGTAATTATCAAGAACTTTGTGGAATGAAGGAATATTGTTCTCAGTCAGGAAATCCTCTTTTTCTTCCCTTGGCCTCCAGGTTTCTCTGCTGTGCATTAGCCAGTGTTGTATGCTAGGTAATTTCTAGGATCTTTCCTACACTTACATTGTACGGCTCCCAAGAGTAGATGGTAGAGCCAGAAAGATCTAGATTTCTATTCTGGTTCTCCTACTTGGATACCATGTAACTTGGGCAAGTTTACCTAATTTTGGGAAGCCTTTCTTATCTCTAAGACCAAATAGTATTTTATGTAGGGTAGTTTTAAGGAGTCAGCTTGAGAATATATGCGAAAGTACTTATTACAGTACTTAACATAGAAGGAGTTGATTGATGTATTTGTGGAAAACAGAACCCAGAACTTGGCATAAGGCTGAGCACATAGGGGATGTTGGCTAAATACTTTGTAGCTGATTTAATAATCTGGTATTTAAACACAGTAACAAAGTGCTTTACCAGCCTGGCTGTTAACTGAGATCTCTGCATTTTTAGACCCAGGGAAATTTAAAAATTTGAAACTTAAAGGCAAAGTCATTTACTTGAGTGTTGTTTCCTTTGTCCTAGTTAAACAAAGATGTCAGTATTGCTTAATGTTGGTAGGAACCGAAGCTCTGTGTTGAAGTGAGTTCTCTGCTGTCAGTTCTAATCTTTTGTTTTCGCTTTCCCTCGGCATGACAACAGTCATGGTGTTTCATGGGCTTATCCCAAAAGAGTGGGTTTACATGTTCTTTGTTCAAATTTTCATTGTAGCTTTTTAAAGGGGAAGCCTACTCTAAGGATTTTTTTTTTAGGGAATCGAGTTCACCATTTAACAGCACAGAATTTTTATATGCAAGTCTGCAAGTTTGAGAATTTCACTTATATGCTAAATATTCTTAGAGCTCTGAAGACGAGTGGGTTGAGGCTGTCCCATCGCAGATCCCTGGCAGAGAAAAGGCCTGGAAAGTGAAAGGTGAAAATTCAGAAAGAGAAGACAACCCAGTTATTCAGGTAAGTCACCTGATTTTAAAGAAAGAAGTGTGAACAGCTAAGAATAGATGAATGTTAGAATGACAGATGGTTAAAATTGCTTCAGGAGAAAAATTAGACTTTGAAAACAGTATATTCTTTTATGAATAATTTTGGCAGTGATGCTGTTTGCTTAGTCTTTGTACTTCCGTTCTTCTTCTGTGAGAAAGGGAGTACTGACCTCTATTCTGGTTCCACAGAGGGTTTCCTCCCATTAGTTGTGGCTAGAAAAGTGTCACTTTCCTCTCCTGTACTGAAGCTCTGTACGGTTACCTGTATCTGAGTGGGTAGAGTTTGGCCACTTTTTATTTCCCTTCACTGCATCATGTCATAATTTTGGTTAGCAGTACTTAAGAGTAGAAGAGTTCACAGATTTGGGGCTGTTGTTCATTTGCTGCCGTGGGAATACGGTTTATATGCTGTTAGCTGCGGCGCAGAAAGGTGGAAAGGACTGGTGTTCGAGTGCCTGTTCCATGTCACGCACCAGACTGTGCCCCTTAAGTCTGTTCTCTGGTTGACTCCTGGTTGATATACCTCTAAAAGGTATGAATTTTATTCCATTTTACAAGAGAGAGACTAAGGCATCGAGAGAATAAAAAACTTGCTTCAGGGTGGGCAGCTGGAGGATTTGAGCTGGGTTTGCATGCCTTCAGAGACCCTGCTGTTATTACCAAGTGTTTATTGTTCACTTCTAATCAATTTAGATTGAAATAACCTTTTTTTTTTTTTAAACAGAGAGATGAGTGGATGACGGTTGATTTTATGTCTGTTAAAACTGTGTCCTTATCATCACTCAAAGCTGACAAGGCGGCTATGAGGAAAACAGAGCAAGAGAAAACCCAAGCCCTGGAACAGGTAAGAGTATTGAAAATGCTTTAACTTCCAATTTGCCTTTAATAAGCAATGAGATATTTATATAAATGCAGTTTTACTTGTGAAATATTATATTCTCTTTTGTGGTATTTAATAACAGTGGGGATAACTATGAAATGTGGCAGAAGTTCTTAAAGATGAATCTCCTGTAGGAAGCCAATTTAATGCTATACTAGATTGATAAATCCAGGGCATATATAGTTGGAGATACTGAGTTTGGTTCACAGCTCGGATTCAGAAGAGTTTCGGGCTTGAACTGTGCTGCCTGTGTGGTCTGAAACTCTTCAAGGTGAGACTTTATTTGAAACTATACTCGTGTTGATAGGGCTTTGAAGTGCTTGGCAGGAGTGAATGCCAGTGCTTTGTGGAGGATCACACTGTCAGTTTAGGCATCACAGGTTTTCCAGAAGAAAGCTTATAATCTAGAATCACAAAATACATGAAAATACAAGGATAGTTCATAAATGGCAGTCATCTGAAATAATGAACAGTAGAATCAGACCCACAAAACCTTTATCTGTTGGGAGTATTTAATAGCTTTATACAGTATGGAAAATGTAAGAAATAAAATATTTTTATGAAGGCTGATCTGGGAAAGAGCCAACAAGAACTTGTAGAAATAAAAAATACCACAATTGGAATTAGAATTAGAAACTCAGGAAATGAGTAAACAACAGATTGAATATAGCTGAAGAGAGAATTAGTGAACAAGAAGATCGTCTTTAAGAGTTTACCTTGAACACACCATAGAGGGACAAATAAATCAAAAAGGTGAGAATGATCATAAGTCCTGTGAGCAATGTTGTTTTCTGTCTGCCCTCCCCCCTTAATTTTAATTCTGAAAATGCTGGTGTGGTACATGGTATTGGCTTATTAAGTAAGCAGCTATTCATATGGAACATTTGGAGGGCAGGGATTTTGGTAGCATCTTGACTAAGCTCTGGAAGGTATCTTTGTCTCTGAGACCTGACGGAGTCAGAGTCATTGTGTTCAGAGAGGAGAGGGAGAGTACATGTAGCAACAGGGGATGACCAGTGTGCATGGAGCTGCGTGAGGTCTGGAGGTTGGGATTACCCAGGCCATGACAAGCTTGCTTCTGAAATCCTGCTCTGCTATTGTTGGTCATTGATGTGTTGGCGTGTTAGGGTTACCTGGCTTGTGGTCTTATGTTTTGTTCATATCCTGTTTAGGCCTGTTCTCCATATCAAACCATAGAACATAGTAAACCCTTGAATATCTTTAGCAGATTGAAGTAGTGACCAGTTACTCTTAGAAATATGATTACATAAAACCATCTTCATTTTCCTAAGAAATGGTAATAATTTTTTCTTATCTTACCACCTGTCCAGCTTTGAATTCCAGGCTTTCTAATTAACATAATCTTTTCTTACAAACACTTACATGAACTTGTCTGATTCATTTGAGCCAGCATCCATGCATCTGCTCCGTTGCCTCTAGAGTTTTTGTCTTTTGCATGTGTGTCATCTTTTTCATTCCTGCTGGAGTGCCCCTTATTAGTTGTGTGTCTTCTCTGTGTGCTTCAGTTGTCTCCTCTGTACTGGAACGGAGTTCGTGTGTGTGATGAACTGGGGACGGCCCCTGGAGCGGGTTCAGGCCCTGATTTACTCTTGTGTGGGCAGTTTCAGTAAGGTCTTCATTTCTCACCCAGCACCCTGCGATGGGATGTCAGGTTAATCTTTACAAAGTCCAGCTCTGATCATACTGTTACTCTGTTTAGAAGTCTTCGTGATTCAAGGGAAGGGGAATGTCTTAACCGTTTCTAATGTTTCTGGTGGAAGAAGCTCAACTAGTGGTATTTTGTGCCACCCTCTTTCCTCATTCTGTCCTGAGGATGTGGAGTAAATTTTCTTCTGGAAAATTGGGAGAGAATGCACTGGGCAGACTTGGCTTAGCCCTGCGCTTCCTGCTTATGGACCAGGCTGCCTGCAGAGCCCATGTGCGGAGTCGGGGGAGGTGGGGCTGGCTTGGTGCTGACTACGCCTGGGGAAGTCTGCCTCATTGTGCCGTTCAGTTAATAGGCCCACTTGGGTTTTATTTATTTATTTATTTATTTAAAAGATTTTATTTATTTATTTGAGAGAGAGAGAATGAGAAACAGAGAGCACGAGAGGGAAGAGGGTCAGAGGAGCAGACTCCCCGCCGAGCAGGGAGCCTGATGCGGGACTCGATCCCGGGACTCCAGGATCATGACCTGAGCCGAAGGCAGTCGCTCAACCAACTGAGCCACCCAGGCGCCCAGGCCCATTTGGTTTTTACTGAAAGAAAAATTCTCTTCCAATTTAGCCTTCATCAGCAGTAAAGGTAGTTTTTGTCTTTTATTTCCTTAAGGTTTTGTTGTCTTTATAACTTGTTCAGAGCTTGCATGGAAAAGAAAGATGCCATATTTACTCTTCTCCTTTAAAGGCCCCCACCCCCCACCCCAGAGCTGCCACGAATAGAGTCAAACACATTGGTTTGGATTGTTTCTCTTAGGTAATTTGTACCCCAACCGAACTAGTGTAATCACTTTCCCTCATATGTCTCTGCAGAGTCCTGGCTCTGCATCTTTGTTCATCTGGTTCTTTCTCAGTGAATTCCCTTTCTCTCTGTAAGTCTGCATCTTGTTTACCCGTCAAGGCCTAACTTGATAACGTACTAAGAAGTTTTTCCTCTTTAACTGGAATAAATGGACCTTGCCTTAGAATCATGTTGATTCTTATAATGGGAGTGGGGGTAAAATGAAGATAATGGGAAGAAGTCTGATGATGGTCCTTCACTGACGTTTCAGTGTGAAGTATGTTGATTTTATGTCTCTTCTGTTTTTTTCAGGATATCATTTCTTTTGTACTCTAGGCTGGTGTTTTTCAAAATGTAGGTCATGTAATTGAATTATTGCAATCAGCACTTAAAAATATAAAATATCAGCTTGTATTATGTGTAATAAAGATACTTTTTAAAAGACTTTCTTTCAAAATTTATTTATTTATTAGAGAGAGAGAGGAGGGAGGAGGGGCAGAGGGAGAGGGAGAAGCAGACTCCCCACCGAGCAGGGAGCCCGATGCGGGGCTCGATCCCAGGACCCTGGGATCATGACCTGAGCCGAAGGCAGACGCTTCACGACTGAGCCACCCAGGCGCCCCAACCAACAGTGTATGTTCCTTTACCGTACTTAGTATCTATATGGTCAAACTTTTAAATTTTCGTCATGCTAATTAATGAGTGAGAAATGACATTTCATTGTTTTTATTTGCATTTGACTGATTACTGTGAGAGATCTTTTCATTTTTTTTGTGTCATTCAGATTTCTTATAGTACGAATTGCTTATGTGTTCTACTTGTTTTTCTTTTAGGGTTGTCTTTTTCTTACTGATTGCTGGTAGTTGTTTATACATCCAGTCCTTTTACTGTTGTATGTTTTCACATAATATCTCACAGTTTGTCTGGACTGTTGTCAAGTGTTCTCCTCAGTGTGTAACTCCAGCCTTTTGTGTCCTGTTGAGAAGCTGATGTGTATCTCTGAGTATCTGCACACGACCACTGGAAGAAATTCCTTGGTTATAGACCCTTGGAGGTTTTGCAGTAGTCTAACAAGGGAGGTGACGGAATCTTTTTTGGTACTAACTAAATATCAAATCCTTATGGTTTTGCTTGTCTTCTACTTGAACTTAAATTTTGTCCTTTGAAGATTCTGTACTGTTTTGTCAGCTCACGAATATTCTTTAAAAGGTTAAAAAAATTTTTTTATCCACCATTTTTGTTTTCAGTACTGTGGCTGGTTCATAGTACTAGAAAATAACATTTAACTCTCTTTATTCTTCTCCACCTAGTTCCTGTACTAAGAAACATTTTCTGACCTTCTGAGATCAAGTCAGACGCCCCAGTCTGTGGCTCTCTAGCGTGCTTTACCTTCACAGCACTCGGCCGTATCGGACTTGCTTCATTCTCTTTCTCCTGTCTCCAGACCGCCGTTGTTCTGATGGGAAGGGCTGCCTGCCTTATTTGTTCGAGCTGCAGTGCCTGGCCCAGTGCTCGGAACACAGGAGGCGCTTGAATGGTGACGAGGCTGCCGTCAGCTCTTTTCCAGTCGTGGCCACCGTCATCTGACCAGATTTCTGCCTCTGATCTTGCTCTTCTTCAATCTTCCCTCCACTCTTTGCTCTTTGTGGAGTTCAGAGTCACTTGCATGATTCACCATTGCCCCAGCATAAAACCCCAACAGCACATGGCCCTCATCCCTAATGATTCTACAACCTGGCCTCTTTTCACTGCTCACTCATACTTCTAGGTTTTAGACAATCTGGATAATTTTAAGTTCCTTGAAAATTTTCTGTTTCCTCTAGGGTTTTATGAACATGCTGTTATTCCTTCTCCCTGGAGCATCTCTGTGCCTTCTTCCCTCACAAGAGAATTTGGCTAATTCCTGCTCCTCTTTGGGTCTAAGGCTGCACGTATTACTGCCTCTAGAAAGTCCCTGATCTTTCAGTGTGAGAGAGGTTTAAGTTGTGTGTGGCTTTAGCACTCTGCACTTCTGTCCTCAAAGCCCTTGTCAGTTACTTGTTTATTGTCTCTGTCCCTCACTGTCTCATAAGCTAGCAAAGGCTGAGTTAGGCACATTGACTGTTTATTAGATCCTCTGCATCTAGAGCATTTCTGATTCATAGTAGGCATGAATGTTAATTTAGATGTTATTTTTTTGCGAGTTGCAGAAGAGTGTCACTTAGGAGTGTTTTAAATGTTTGTCCAACATTACAACTGTTAACTGAGTCTCAGATATATTATTTATTAACATATTTTATGGTGAGGCTATTTTTAAATTTATGATCTCCAAAAATGTTTCGTTCTAGTCCAGACTGCTGGAGAGAGAATTGAATCCATACTGGAAAGATGGTGGGACAGGTCTTCCACCAGAAGACTGTAACGTGTCATCACTTACCAAAGGTATCTCTAGATTTTGGTTGTAGCCAGAAAGGCGTGCCTTATAACTTGGTATTCCTAAGGGAATGACCAAGGTTAGTTAGTAGATTGACGAGATTTGGTTATTTAAATATTAAATATTTCTGCTTGGTGCTACAGTAGTTTTGATTATGTCTGCAATTCTCTGTATTTGTTTCTGTATTTGCAAAACAACTAAGTTTTTGATTATCTGATGTGGAACCCATATGGTTTCATGTTATGAGTGCCTATGGATTATTACTGACGGGTCAAATAACATAATGGCAAAGCAAATAAAATGTGTGCAGTCTTTTGAGGCCTTTTTTAAATTTAGTACCTGGGAAGATTATTTTGACTATATATGTTTGGGAGCAGATTGACTAACTGTATATATTATTATACTTGATAATGTTTCCATATATGAGTTTCTGTTTTGGATGAATTAATACAAAGTATGATTCTGTGAGGATATAATAATGCTTTGGTTTGTTACAAATTCTCTAACAAAATGTAAAGTATTAAATCTGAGATTTCATGAAAATAATGTATAAATATTAAAGATGTGATTTCATATCTTCAGAAACTCCTACTTTGCCAGCATTCGTAAAATTTGTTATTTACCTTAGGATAGTGCTGTTATTTTCAAGCAGATGGAGATAAAATATTTAAGTGTCACATAATCACACTTGAAACCATAATTTAAAAAATATATGCCAATGACGTGTTGCAACAACTAGTCTGTGAAAAGTGTATGTAACTACAGCTAACCCAGTGCAGAGAGGGGCAGTGTCAAGTATGGGGTTATCTTTTCCTTTTAATGGTTTATCAGAATAGTTTTCTGCTTTTTGTTGTATTGTTTATTTTTATTTTAGCCATTCATAAAGATTCTTTTTATATTTCATGTGGACGTGTCCCTAGAGCCACCCTGTAGGTTTGTTTATAATTTTTCTTTAGCGGTTTTGTGGAAGCTACTAGTAATTGTAGCATTTTCTTTATTGTTTTTCAGCATGGGTAGAAATGTTTTTGCTGGATTGCAACATAGTAACTGTAGTCACACAAGAATCTCTTTGAGATACTTTTTTAAATAATTTAAAAGCAAAAGTTTAGGGCAGTAGGTTAGCTCACTGAACCATTCCTATGTTGGGCTAATTTTTCGATCCACGCTTTTGCCATCACTGTTGTCAGAGGACAGTTAGTCATTTGACCTGGGGAACACTTAGAATTGACAAACTGAATCTTTGGGTGTTTGCAGCCAACTTCTTGAATGTGGAAGACTCAAAGTTGTACTGTAGGTAGTATCTTTCAGCTGCCTGAAACAGCATAATCTAAGACATGATGAGAAAAATGACCTAATATAAAGCTTTTAGAGAGCCTTTTATCTTTTCCCCTTCATATCAGGCTTTCACCACCTACCTTTCCCATATTATTCTTATTTAGAAGGTGGAAAATGACAGGTTCTGTCTGTCAGAGGTTCAGATCCCAGAGTTGACATTAAGTTTTAAATGATCTGCAGGCTTGACTGCATATGCAGATAGTGTAGTCTTTCTGTTTAGACCAGTGGTCGGACTGAGCTGGTTAGGCACCTAACAGTGTTAGCACTTTAGTATGAGGGAGCTATGTAGAGGTGACATAGTGTTAGAGTTAAGGACTCAGAGTTTGGAGTTAGGCTACTTGGGATTACAATTTAGGCATTTCCACTTAGTAGCTTTGTGATTTTGGGGAAGTTTCTTGACCTCTCTGAATTCAGTTTACTCATTTTTTTGAATGTTTTTATTTAAATTCCAGTTAGTTAATGTAGTGTAAGCTCAGTTAAAGGTGTACAGTTTAGTGATTCAGCACTTCCATACAACACACCTTGTGCTCATCATGACAGGTGCGCTCCTTCATCCCCATCACCTGTTTCCTCTTCCACCCCCTCCCCCTCCACCGCTGGTCACCATCAGTGTGTTTTCTGGAGTTCAGAGTTACAGCTCTAGTTTTTAATTCCTGCTTTACAAGAAGAGTTTAAGTAAATTCTTAAAGTTCATGGCTAGTAAGTATCCAAACCAGAATTTGAATCCAAATAGTTTGGCTTCAGAGCCCAGTCACTTCCCAGCATGCACTTCTGTACCTCTCAAAGATGGAAAGCGAAGCATACTTTCACCCTTTATTTTGTCATACGTCTATGTTGGATTTTTTTCTAGAGTGAGCATGTAATTTGTATTTGAAAAAAATCTATTTAAAACCAGCCAGCTTAATTTGATGTCAAGTTCAAGCATTTAATTTTCTGCCAAATTGGCACATCCAGAGGTTAAGGAGAATAGCTGCATAAGGACATACCCACACACAATAAAAAACCCAGGATGATTCAATATAGTATTAACTTATGAAGTCTCATTCTTTAGAGATAGAAAGTAAGAGTTTTTCTGTTACTGTTTGTTGCCAGAGGTTTTGCCCTTGCTTATGGAAGCAAATTTTGCAACTCAAAAGCATAAAGCAAATCAGAATTTTCTTGCCTAAAATATTTTTAACGGGAAATGTCCTTTATGCAGCATTAAATGGAAAGAATGGAAAGAATAGAAAACGTCTGCTGGCTGCATCTGAACCAAGTCCGCTTTCCTGTGCACCACCCCTGGGCCGCGTCATCTCCTGACTCTGCCCTTGCCGGCCCCTGCACGGTTGGCCTGCTACCCCTCTAAGCCGTTCCCCGCAAGACAACCGTAGTGGGGTTCTCCGAAAGTGAGGCCAGTGCTGTCCTAGGCCCTCCTCCTCTCAGGTTCTTCAAGGGCGTCCGTGGTTCTTGGGGTAACAGCAGACAGCCTTCAGGAGGCCGGGCGGACCTGATCTCTGGCGGCTGGGGCTCCCCCCGCAGGCCGTGGCTGACAGGCTCGCAGGGCCTTGGCACAGGTTCCCTCCCATTGCCTGGCTAAGTCCTTGTCTTTCAGAGTCAGACTGCTACAGCGTCCTCGGAGGGGCCTTTCCTGAACTCCGCACAAGGGCCGCGAGCTGCTCCACGTGCCGGTAGCTCAGGGTCTCTCGGCTTCAAGACCCGTCTTACAGTAGTGATTTCACACGTATTCACGTGGTTATTGGAGCGCCCATCTCTGATGAGATTATCCGCTCTGTGTGGGTAGAGAGTGGCCCTTGCTGCTTACCTTTATCCCCGGCAGTTCGCACAATACCTTTATTAAGTGAATAATATGATAAGCTACTGAGCCAACGTACTGTGTCAAGCAAAATGTGAAAAAACAGCATTTTGGTGAATGTTTGGTGTTTGTTTTATCATTCCTTTCATTATTACCTGGTTAAGCTCAGTTTAGAAATGAAAAAAGAAAGATAAATTCTCACTTATTGAATATTGCCTAAAGAATATGTATGCACCTGTATTTTATGTAAGAAAAAAGTAGTTTCTCAGTCTTTGCATAACACACACTCCATGTAGGAATAATAGTAGTCAGCATTAAATACAACTCTTATTTTCATAACAACCGTGCATCTTTATGTCAGAGCATTCAGAGTATGTTGCCTCTCAACCTAAATTTACAGTAAAAGAGGTTTTCAGAAATAAATACTTATGAAATTGACAAACTACAACAGGTTCTTGAGGCAAATAGCTCTAAAGCCTGGACAGAAGGCTCCTTAGTTTCACATTGTCTAGAAACAGTTTCACAGATCATTCAGAAAATCAGCCTGGAGGTAATCATAATAAACCACATTTCCCGTCCATGCTTGAAAGCCGATCTTGCTTGAGAGTTGATGAGATAACGCCTGTTGTTGCAGGTAGCAGTAGGGCTTCACCCTGATACGTAAGCTTTGATTCTGGATCAGTTTTCTGGCATGGGCAGGTCAGGAGTTATCCCTCAGAATCCTCATCCGTGAATTTCAGCAAGTAAGCATCCACGTTATCTTTTCCTTCAGTCTGCAGCCTTTTCTGAGAAACGGTGAATATCATCTCAGATGTGTTTACTGTGGCTTTTGTTTTTAAGAGTTAGCACGCCATTTTGTCAACGGAAAGGCAGAAATGACTTCTCAAGGCAGCCAGGGAGCCTGGCTAGAACACGAATGGAAACCAGTGGGAATCCCACAGGATGTACAGAATAAGAGGTGGTTGTAAGTGCTAGGAAGGGAGCTTCCCAAACCATTTCCCCACGAGTGTGGAGGCGAGCACGGCCCCGAGGGACTGCGGCCGCTCCCGGAGCCTGGCGTCATGGCACCGTGTGCGCCGGGACTGGGTACCCCTCTCCATGTGGGGCCAGCGGCCAGCACCGCTCTCCACCTGCCTGTCCCTCTCCAGAGAAGTCGTGCAAGGACAGTTCATTAGTTGCCTTCTTAGCGCCATCACAGGTCACCCCGTGGCAGCTTTGCCCAGCCGCCGTCGTCCTGCAGCCTGCGCCTGCCCAGTTTACTCGTGTAACAGGGAGGAATGACGGCGCCTGTCTCACGGAGCTGTTGTGGGGACTCAGGGAGAAGAGCTTTCAGCTCAATATCTGGGAAACGGTAAATACTTAATTATGATGACAAGGTCAAATACTTGTCCTTATGATGGAGTGTTTTGGGAAGATTTTATCAGTAGTTCTTCTGTCATGGTTGAGGTGCCATATTTTTATAAAAATTAATTCGTTAATCTTGATCTTTTTTCCTTAGAAAAAAAATTAAGTAGACAAGTAAGTACACTGTTCTCAGCATTCCAACAGAATTATTTTTAACCATATTTTAGTAATGGGAATATTTGTATAATTTTAAAGTTTACATGGCACATTTACATATGAGCTCATTTTCCTAGCAACTGTGTGAAGATAGCAACGTAGGTGTTATTGTTCTAAATTTTATAGCTTGGGAAACAGGCTTAGAGCCGCTGGCTAGCTTGCACGTAGTCATATGAGTGTCCCTAGAACCCAGGTCTTCTCGTGGCTCGGTCCGGGTTTAGTTACTTCGGATTCTTCTCTACGAGACTGTATTTGCTACTCTGGAGTTAGTAGAAATTATTGTCTACAGACTATTCTGATGTATTTCTGTTCTTTCTGTGTATATTTTCACTCTCTGTTTTTTGGCTTTCTCTTTTAGAATCTTTTGAGTTGGAAGAAATTTCACAAGCGGCTTATATCAACTGCCTTATATTATCGAAGCAAAGGTGCAAGGAAGTCAATGACTTGATTAAGATCTTACAGCTAGTTTGTAGGAGCAGCGAGACTGATATCTAGGTCTCCTGATACTTAGCTTATTGCTAGTTTTTTTTTTTTTTTTTAATTTATCTTTGAAAAAAATGGGGAATGCAGCCTGGATTCATTTGGTTATATTTTGTGTCCACCAATATTATAACCTTTAATTATAGTGGGAAACATATACTTTTAGTCTCTTAACTTTTTGCTTCAGATATAGGTATATATTAAATGTATATTAGTGAGTTTATTATCGTTATTTGATATATCTTTATCTCAGCATAGTGGATAGGGACTATGTTTTATTCATGTTTTTACATCCTACTGTGTTTAACACATTTTCATATTCATAGTAAATATTTACTAAATGTTAGATTGAATTTCATGATGGATGGTGCTGCAAACTGGTATTTTTTTATTTGCTTTTAAAATATCTGAAAATTTTTCCTGTTAAAAATATTTTATTATTGTATCTGTAATTATAAGATTAATAAGACTATTGAAATAGAACATATCAACTAAAGATGATATTATATAAATATTTCTAAGATTGTGAATTTTATTCGTAACTGAATTCACTGAAAATTTTTATTCTTGTTTGATTTCCTTGATAAATGTTAACACAGAAAAATAAAAGTCTTCCTTTTTCTCTGAGATTTTTTTTTTCTCTGAACAATGTTAATATATTGGTGATTGTTCAGGAAATCTTCACTCTGCCCATCAGCATTTTATCAGTTTCAGAGATGGCTCTGAAACTTGTGTAGCTGGGACATTAACATAGGTATTAATGATAGTGGATTTCTCTTTGTGTAAATTGAAGACTTAGACTAACTTCCTTCACTAATTGCATTGTTCATTTTGAACTCAGACTATATAAAAAAGAGAGAGAGCAAGAGCAAAATAAGCTTGAAAGGAAAGTGAATCATTGAGTTAACTAGAGATCTAGGTTTTGAAGTACAAAGTTTTTTAGACCTGTAAAGAAAGACCCATTATCTTAGAAGATTCTGATTGCTTAGTAAAGACAAACTTTTGAGATTTGAGTGAGACTGGAATTAGAGGATTGAAAAATCTTTTTTTTTTTAAACTTTTTATTAAAATTTAACACCTGCAGAAAAGTACACAGGTCATTTAACTGTACAGACTGATCATTTTCCCGAAGTGAAAATATCCGTGTAATCAGCACACCTTTTGAGAAACAGAACATTATTAGCATCCCGAAAAGCTCCCTTTGTGGCCCTTTTTGTCACTATGCTCTTGTCAGAAGGGTGACCACTCTTGTGGTTTCTAGCACCAAAGTCAGTTTTTCCTGGAATCATATAGTAAGTACTATGCTTCCTTTTGGTTCCTGGTGCTTGTGGTCCCATTTTCAGATTCATCCATGTTGTTATGTATAGATGTAATCATTGATTTTCATTGCTGTATAATGGTCAATTTTAGGAATATATCATAATTTAGGCTATATATCCATTTTACTGATGGTGAACATTTGGATTGTTTTCTAAGCTGGTATTACTGCAGACTTTTCCACTATGAAGATTCTTATACATGTATTTTGCAGTTTCTTTGTGTTTTTTGTTGATTATAGAACTGGGGTGATCTAAAGCAATCTTATTTTTGGACAAGGAAAATCAGGAACAGAGTTTTGACTGAAGTTAGTTGATTAGATTTCTTTATGCATATCAAAAGTGTGATGTGTGTAGAAGGAAATACAAGTGCTTAATAAAGTTTTTTGAGGGCACTCAGATTTCATAGTTGGTAATCATGACTGCATAGAATAATTTGCTTTAATATATGTTTCAGTATTTTCATCTGTAATTTCCTTATTTGTTCTTCATGCAGTATCTGAGGTAGCTTTTTCCCTGCTATGTGTGTACTTTTATTCTTTATTTCTGGGAATGCCCTGCCTATTCTTAGCTTTGTTTATAGAAATCCCACTCATTGTTTTAAGCCTGGTCTGTAAAATATTCCCTGACCTACCATTTAGAAATAATTCATCTCTCTCATTTTTCTGTAATTACTTACATCTTTTTTTAATTTTTGTTGCATAATATCCTTATTATTACTTTTATACTCTTACTTTTATACTCTTAGATTGCAATTTTTTTTTTGAGGATAGCTTTATTTATTTTTGCCTCCTCAGTCCCTAAAATCTGTACCTTGCACATATAGGTAGGTATATAAATAATATGTTGGGGGGCACCTGGGTGGTGCAGTCGATTAAGTGTCCAACTCTTGGTTTTGGCTCAGGTCGTGATCTCAGGGTCATGAGATTGAGCCCCACGTTGGGCTCTGTGCTCTGTGCTCAGCACGGAGTCTGCTTGAGATTCTCTCCTTCTCCCTCTCTCTCTGCCCCTCCTTCTCTCTCTCTCAAATCTTTTTTTAAAAAATAAAAAAATAATATGTTGAATTTTGTTTTTTAATATGTTGAATTTTAAATGCACTTATGATTCTTATGTGTTCTGGGAAAAATACCTAATTTATACTTTAGAAATTATTATAGAAGCAATAAATATTGATTCTGTTATAACCACACGAAGAGTATAACTGACATTTAGTATTGGAATTTAGTTTCAGTAGTAGAAGATGGTGGCTTAAGCTGGCTGAGGAAGTCTTACCAAAGAATGAAGGAACAAGCTGAGAAACAGAATAGAAATTTTGAAGATGTTGTGGCTGAAAGATACGGGGTGAGTACTGATATTAATGAGATAGGTATTATATTTAGTTATATGAGAAATAAGGGTCTTCAACTTTGTCAGTGTTTTGTGCCATGAAGCTCTTTTGAATTAAATGGATATTAAATCTCTACTACTGTCTAGTCTACTATCCATTAAATTGAAGGATTTTTTTTATTTTATTTTTTTAAGATTTTATTTATTTATTCATGAGAGACAGAGAGAGAGAGAGAGAGAGAGAGGCAGAGGGAGAAGCAGGCTCCCAAGGAGCAGGGAGCCTGATGTGGGACTCGATCCCAGGACCCTGGGATCATGACCTGAGCCGAAGGCAGATGCTTAACCATCTGAGCCACCCAGGCGCCCAAATTGAAGGATTTAATGCTGAAGCCATTGTCTACCTTTTTTTATCATGTAAACTTCTGTAGCATACTTTTATTGACATGATGAGTATAAAAGTTAAGTATGTACAATTTAAGTGTGTGTGTTTAATGTAAAAATAACATTTTCTCATTGTGAGAAAATTTAAATAATGCAGGAAATCATGGCACACCTCTTGAGATAAACACTGTTGAAATTTTGATATATTTCAGAGTTTGTGTGTATTCCAGAGATTTTGTTATATTCCAGAGTTTTGCAATATAACAGGTTTTTAAAAAATATATTTTTAAAATAAACACACACACTCTTAAAACAATGGAACCATAATATTTTACATGACATTTTAGAACCAACTCCCCCATTTACCATGCGTGGATGATCTTAGTATTTCATTAGTTAGTAGTCTTTTTTTTTTTTTAATTTCTAGAAAAAAGCAGGTTTAGAAAATAAGATGTCAAGAATATGGGCAAGCAAAAGAGAGAAAAATCATTCTTTTTTTAAAGGAATCTGTGTTAAATTTTGATGTATACATTTTCCCAGATTGTTTTCTGTTTGTTACATGCTTTTAAAATAGTTAATAAAAGTAGGCTCATAGAACACGTTCTCCTTTTTTCACTTACGAGTATAGGCATAGTTGGATGTCAGTAAATATATACATTTTAATGATCTCTTAATATTTTAACATGTATTTGTATGGATTTACTGTGTATTTATTTACTTAATTGTCAGTGAGGGACATTTATGTCTTTTTTCCCCTGTTAAATAGTATTGTACTGATAATCTTTGTTCAGTGTGTTTTGCATACTTATCAGGTTTTTTTCTTAAGATGAATTACTGTAAACAAAATGGTTACTTTAAAGGGTATAGACATTTGAAGTGAGATATATATTGCCGAATTTCTCTACAGAAAGGTTAACAAATTACATTCCCATTACGGTGACTCATCTGTCACTTGGTTTTCAAAAGCAGGGCTCTCATTCTTTTAGTCTGCTACTGTGTTTGATAAACAGATTTTTTTTCATTGCTTTTATTTTTATACATTTGTTTTCTAGTGAATTGGTATATTTTTTCATATAGTTTTGGCCATTTGTATTTTTAAGTGAGTTGATTGTTGGTAACATTTCCCATTTTTCTTTTGGGATATTGATTCTTTAAGATCTTTTAATAAGTCTGTTCACGTTTTTCTCTTAGTTTCATATTTGCTTTTGCCTTTGTTTATATTTGCTATGGGTAAGTTTTGAATATTGTTATCTAACAAAATCCATCAGGTTTTTCTTTCATAACTTAATATTCTTGCTGTAATTCATTGAAAAGCCTTCTTCACCCCAAAATCATAGCAATGTATGTCCGTATTTACTTTGAGTACTTGCTCAGGTTTATTTTTTATGCATATCTTTAATCTTTCTGGAATTTATATTTGTGTATGTTGTAAATAGGCTTCTGACTTTCCTTAAGTCTTCAAGTAGTTATTTATAATATATTGGATAAATTAATCTTTTCCCACTAATTTGAAATGACACATTTATTATATATTAACTTGTCTCTTATAAAATAAGTCTGTTCTTTTACTCTCAAATCTGCTCTATTCATTTTTCTATTATTTCCTAGAATTAGTATATCATATTCTTAGAATTATTGTAGTTTTCAGTAACTCATACACTTTGCAGATAAGTAGTGAACACCTATTATATGACAGGGTAAGCTTTTTTTATTAGTTATTAAAAAATTAGCTCTTCATTCCTACATCTCTTTGTTGTTGTTAAATTTAAAATCATTTTGTCAGGTTAAAGCTTGACAGAAATAAACATTTCCCCAAAATTTGTCATAAATTTACAGATCTCTTTTGGAATTTTGATTTGAATTTAGCTAAATGTATTGATAAATCAGGTATGATTAATATTTTTATAATGTTGAGTCATCTCCTAAAATATTGGATATTTCTCTATTCAAGTTTCATTTATGCTCTTCAGTAAATTTCTCTGTGCAGTTGTTTCATGGGTCCTTAAGGTTTAAAAGTTTTTTTCCAGTTGTGTATTGAATCTTTTTTCCTTTATGTTTTCAGGCTTTCTGTTGGTGCTAGAATGCCAATTTTCTAAACTCATGTCATTAAATCTAATTTTTTAAATTGGGTCATCTGGGAAGATAGTTATATGCAAATGATGATTACTTTTGCTTTTTCTCCTCAGTATTATGATATTAGACCTTATTTGTCCTCTCGAAATAGAATTTCAGAACTTTGATAAAAGCACTGGAAGCTAGTTTTGTTTTTCCATTTAAAATGCCATTATGAAAACACGTCTATTAGTATCAGCCTCGTAGAATTGTTGTGAGCATTAATAAAAATTTGAGTACTTTTCATGTGCCAGACACTGTTGAAGTGCTTCATGTATAATTAATTCTTTTACTACAGCAGCAGTACTATTATTTTTGTTTTGTAAATGTGGAAACTGAGGCACACAGGGGCTGACTACCTTCACCACAATTAGATGGTCAGTCAGTAGATTCAAACCTAGGTGCAATCTCCTGGGACCCATTTAAATGATGTAAAGTAGGTAATATAATGAGCACTGGATAAATTGTGGTCATTGCTGTTTTTGTTGTTTGTATCATTACGATATTTTATTGAATCTAAGAAGCCACTAAGTGTAGACACACCATTATTTCATGTCTCAATAAGGAGGAAAAAAGTTGCCTTTGAGGTAATGCTTTCATTATGAAAATACCCCCACCATCATTTCTGTTCTATTCATGTTACTCAGTTTAAGAAATATGTTAAATCTACATTTTTAAATAATTAAAAAAAATGAAATGTTATGGATTATCTCTGCCTAGGTTAAGATAATAACTTCAGCACGTTTTAATCCCTCATCTCACCTCTCAGATTTTGTGGAAATAATTTGAAAAAAAAATTTTTTAAATTTTTATTCAATTTCCAGTTAGTTAACATATAGTGTAATATTAGTTTCAGGTTACAATATAGTGATTCACTTCCATGTAACACCTGGTGCTCATCAGGACAGGTGCGCTCCTTCATCCCCAGCACCTGTTTCATCCCTCCCCCTGCCTACCTCCCCTCTGGTGACCATCAGTGTGTTCTCTAGAGTTAAGAGTCTGTTTCTTCGTTTGTCTCTCTTTTTTCCTTCCTTTGCTCATTTGTTTTGTTTCTTAAATTCCATATATGAGTGAAATCATACGGTATTTGTCTTTCTCTGACTGCCTTATTTCACTTCATAATACTTTCTAGCTCTATTCATGTCATTGCAAATGGCAGGATTTCATTCTTTTTGATGGCTGAGTAATATTCCATTGTATGTATGTGTATACACACACACACACACACACACACAATACTGCCTGTGTTTTCTTCTAGGATTTTTATGGTGTTATTTATATATACACACACACACACACACACACATATATATACACATATACATATATGTGTATATATATATGTATATATGCCACATGTTCTTTATCCATTCATCAGTCGATGGACACTTGGGCTGCTTCCATAATTTGGCTACTGTAAATAAAGCTGCTATAAACATCAGGGTGCATGTATCCCTTTGAATTAGCATTTTTGTATCCTTTGGGTAAATACCTGGTAGTGCAATTGTTGGATCATAGGGTAGTTCTCTTTTTAACTTTTTGAGGACCCTCCATACTGTTCTCCAGAGTGGCTACACCAGTTTGCATTCTCACCGACAGTGCAAGAGGGTTCCCCTTTTTCCACATCCTCGCCAACACTGCTGTTGTTAATTTTAGCCATTCTGAGAGGTGTAAGGTGATATCTCATTGTAGTTTTGATTTGTATTTCCCTGGTGATGAGTGGTGTTGAGCATCTTTTCATGTATCTGTTGGCAATCTCTATGTCTTCTTTGGAAAAATGTCTATTTATGTCTTCTGCCTATTTTTCAATTGGACTATTCATTTTTTGGATGTTGAGTTTTATGAGTTATATATTTTTAGATACTAACCCTTTATCAGATATGTCATTAATATATTCTCCCATTCCATAGGTTGCCTTTTAGTTTTTGTTGACTGTTTTCTTCGCTGTGCAGAAGCTTTTTATTTTGGTGTAGTCCCAATGGTTTGTTTTTGCTTTTGTTTCCCTTGTCTCAGGAGACATACCTAGAAAGAAGTTACTACAGCCAATGTCAAAAAAGTTACTTACTGCCTGTGTTCTCTTCTAGGATTTTTATGGTGTCATGTCTCACATTTAGGTCTTTAATCCATTTTGAATTTATTTTTGTGTCTGGTGTAAGAAGATGGTCCAGTTTCATTCTTCTGCATGTGGCTGTCCAGTTTTTCCAATACCATTTATTGAAGAGAATTCTTTTCCCATTGGATATTCTTTCCTGCTTTGTTGAAGATTAATTGACCATGTAATTGTGGGTTCATTTCTGGGTTTTCTATGATGTGTCTGTTTTTGTGCCAGTACCATACCGTCTTGATGATTACAGCTTTGTAATATAGCTTGAAGTCCGGAATTGTGATGCCTTCAGTTTGCTGTGGCTATTTGGATATTTTGTGGTTCCATTCAAATTTTAGGATTGTTTGTTCTAGTTCTGTGAAAAATGCTGTTGATATTTTGATAGGGATTGCATTAAATGTGTAGATTGCTTTGGGCAGTGTAGACATTTTAACACTATTCTAATCCATGAGCATGGAATGTCTCCATTTCTTTGTGTCCCTTTCAATTTCTTTCATTAGTATTTTATAGTTTATAGAGTACTGGTCTTTTTAGCTCTTTGGTTAGGTTTATTCATAGGTATCTTACTGTTTTTGGTGCAGTTGTGAAAGGGATTGATTCCTTAATAATCTCTTTCAGCTGCTTCATTATTGGTGTATAGAAATGCAACAGATTTCTGTACATTGATTTTGTATCCTGCAACTTTACCGAACTTGTTTATTAATTCTAGCAGTTTTTTGGTGGGGCCTTTCTGGTTTTCTGTGTATAGTATCATGCCCTCTGCAAATAGGGAAAGTATTACTCCTTCCTTGCTGATTTGGATGACTTTTATTTCTTTTGTCTGATTGCTGTGGCTAGGACTTCCAGTATTGTGTTGAATAAAAGTGGTGAGAGTGGACACCCCTGTCTTGCTCCTGACCATAGAGGAAAAGCTCTCAGGTTTTCCCCATGTAGGATGATATTATTTGTGGGTTTTTCATATATGGCCTTCATTGTGTTAAGGTATGTCCCTTCTAATCCTACTTGTTGAGGGTTTTTCTTTTTTCTTTTCTTTTTTTTTTATGTTAATGTTAGTCACCATACAGTACATCATTAGTTTTTGATGTAGTGTTCCATGATTCATTGTTTGAGTATGACACCTAGTGCTCATTGCAGTATGGGCCCTCTTTAATACCCATCACTGGGCTAACCCATCCCCCACCCCCACCCCTCTGAAACCCTCAGTGTGTTTTCCGGAGTCCATCGTCTCTCATGGTTCATCTCCCCCTCTGATCCCACCCCCTTCATTTTTCCTTTCCTTCTCCTAATGTCCTCCCTGCTATTCCTTATGTTCCACAAATAAGTGAAATCATATGATAATTGTCTTTCTCGGCTTGTCTTATTTCACTTAGCATAATCCCCTCCAGTTCCATCCATGTCAATGCAAATGGTGGGTATTCATCCTTTCTGATGGCTGAGTAATATTCCACTGTATATATGGACCACATCTTCTCTGTCCATTCATCTGTCGAAGGACATCTTATGAATGGATGTTGTACTTTGTTAAATGCTTTTTCTGCCTCTATTGGAATGATCATATGGCTCTTATCCTTTCTTTTATTAATATGATGTATCCTGTTGATTGATTTGTGAATATTGAACCACCCTTGCAACCGAGGAACAAATCCCACTTGATTGTGGTGAATTGATTTTTTTAAATTTATTGTTGGTTTGTTTGTTTGTTTGTTTTTTTAGAATTTGCGTCTTTGTTCATCAGAGATATTGGCCTGTGGTTCTCTTTTTTTAGTTGTATCTTTATCTGGTTTGGGTATTGGGAATGATGGCCTCATAGAATGAATTTGGAAGTTTTCCTTCCTTTTCTATTTTTTGGAATAGTTTAAGAAGAATAGGTATTAAGTCTTCCTTAAATGTTTGGTAGAATTTGTTTGTGAAGCCATCTTTTTGATTACTGATTCAGTTTCTTTGCTGGTTATCCATCTGTTCAAATTTTCTATTTCTTCCTGTTTCAGTTTTGGTAGTTTATATGTTTCTAGGAATTTATCCCTTTCTTCCGGGTTGTCCAGTTTATTGGCATATAGTTTTTCATAATATTCGTGTATGATTGTTTGTATTTCTGTGATGTTAGTTGTTATTTCTCCTCTTTCATTTGTGATTTTATTTATTTGGATCCTTTTTCTTTTCTTTTGGTAAGTCTGGCTGAGATTTATCAATTTTATTAATTTTTTCAAAGAACCAGCTCCTGGGTTTTATTGATCTGTTTTTTTTTTTAATTTCTACATCATTTATTTCTGCTCTAATCTTTATTATTTCCTTCCTTTTGCTGGGTTTGGGTTTTGGTGGTTGTATTTTTTTCTAGTTCCTTTAGGTTGTTTATTTGAGATTTTTCTTGCTTTTTCAGGTAGGCCTGTATTGCTATATACTTCCCTCTTAGGACTGCTTTTGCTGTATCCCAGAGGTTTTGGACCACTGTGTTTACATTTTCACTTGCTTCTGTGTATTTTCTTTTATTAACTAATTTGAAATTTTAATTCCAGTTTATTACAAGTTTTTAAAAATATGCATCTTATTCTTGACAATTGTGTTAAACTTCACAGCTATAAGAACAATTATTTAGACTTAGCTATTACATTTACCATTCGGTTTATAGTGTTCCTTCCTTTTTCAGCCATCTTTGCCCTAATTGCCTTATGGTTTGGCTTAATGATCCTGAGTGATTTCCCCTGCACCTAATAGTAAATGGTTTGCTTTCTGATTCCTTGTATTTTTGAAAATGACTTTCTTTTGTCCTTGCCAGGTAAGGATAGTTTGACTGTGAATTGAATTCTGTAAGGAATTATTGCCTTGTCTTTTTCTTTCATAATTTGATCTTTATTCCATTATCCTGTAGCTTGTAGTATTTAGTATTAGAGATGAAGAGTTGATAACAGTTTTACTTTTTTTTTTTTTTTTAAAGAGGAAGAGGGAGACAGAATTGTAGGCACTGAGTGTGGAGTCTGACATGGGGCTCAATCTCATGGTCTCAATCTCAGATCATGACCTGAGCTGAAATCAGAAGTCTCATGCTCAACTCACTGAGCCACCCAGGTGCCGCAAGAGTTTTACCTTCTTTACTTTGTAGGTAGTGTGTTATTTGCCTACTCCCATCTGTTTACAGCTCATGCTTATTGCCTCCTTCTCTGATCTAATTTTTGTGAAGAATTTTTTGTTTTGTGCATGTATGTATTTTGAGACTCAAGAATTAGTGTTTTTTTGGTAAATATTTATTTTATTTTTATTTTTTTAATATTTTATTTATTTATTTGACAGAGAGCGACACAGTGAGAGAGGAACACAAGCAGGGGGAGTGGGAGAGGGAGAAGCAGGCTTCCCGCCAAGCAGGGGGCCCGTTCCGGGGCTCGATCCCAGGACCCTGGGATCATGACCTGAGCTGAAGGCAGACGCTTAACAACTGAGCCCTCCAGGCGCCCCAAGATTTCTTTATTTTAGAGGGAGAGAGAGTGAGAGAGTGCATGCACATGAGTGGGGGGAGGGGCAGAGGGAGAGAATCTTCAAGCTGACTCCACCGTGAGCGCAGAGACTCACTTGGGGCTTGATGTCACAACCCGTGAGATCATGACCCGAGCTGAAACCAAGAGTCAGAAACCAAGAGCTTAAGCCACCCAGGCACCCCCAGAATTAGGATTTTTTTATGTATGAGTCTTTATATGCTTCATTTTCTCCCCTCTCCTAAGGCTACCAGATGAGCCCTTCATACCTGGAAAATTAACTAGAGAAATTTTCTTATATTACTTTTATAATTATTTTGTTAATGCTTTCTTCTGTCTTCTCTCTTTCCTTCTGGTAGTATTCATGTATGCATAATAGACTCTTAGAATTAATTGTCCTTGTGTCTTTTTTCCTTATTACATCTGCTTACCATCTTTTCCTAAGTAGAGAGAATGCCCAGGCTCGTGTTGAATTAACTAGTATTGGATGCAATACTTTCTGTTCTTCTGTTCACTATATCTTTATGTTTTTGGACACATAGTTTTCATTTACAGGTTTTTCTTTGTTCTTGAACTCTTGTTTTTCATGAGAGTCTGTTATGTTTTAGTAATGTAGCAGCCTCTTGAATCTCACTGACAGGAATTAATTTTTTAGAAATGATGGCTTCACTGTTTTCTGTATAATATTTTGTTTTAGTGTTGGGCATTTGGTATAGTGGATCTTCTTTTGAGTTCCCAGAATTTTTCATTATTTGGTAACTTTTTGTTGATTAATCACATTTTTTTAAGCATTTATTTTAGGGTAGTATATTTAGTTTGCTAGGACTACCATAACAAAGTTCCATAGGCTAGGTGGCTTAAACAACAGAAATCTAATTTCTCATAATTCAGGAGAATTGAAGTCCAAGATCAAGGCGTTACAATGTTTGGTTTCTCCTGGGGTGGCTCTGCCTTTCAGCTGTGTCTCTCACGTGGATTTTCTCTTTGTGTGCTCATCCATTCTATGTCTTTGTATTTCCAAATTTCTTCTTCTTTTAAGGATGTCCATCAGATTGAATTAGGGCCCAACTGAACTTTTAACTTAATCACATCTTTCAAGTGCCTGTCTCTAAATGCTGTCATGTTTTGAGTACTAGGGGTTAAGGCTTCAACCTAGGAATTGGAAGGGGGCATACTTAAGCCCTTATCAATTAGGATGATCATATGGGTCTTTTCGTCTCTTCTTTGTTGGGTGACAGTATATCATGGCACAGTGGCATATGGGGGTACAAGTCATTGAACCTTCTTTAATTTTAGATATTTTGTTTAATTTCTCTCCTTTGTAGTCACTGGAAGTATTTCAGTCAAAATTAGAAGAAGCTGAAAAAACTGCATCCACCAAAGAAGATTATAAACGAGAGCGGTGGAGGAAACCAGCATACTCAGATAAAGCACAAAGTAGTCAAGAAAGTAGAAAATCAGACTTGGTAAAATATAATAAAAATTTAAGGCATAGATATAGTTCAACAGATACTACAAACACCACCAATAAAGATAAGTCTAGTGGTGATGGAAAAGATAATAGGTTTGGGTCTTTAGAAACCTGTAGAAGACGATCCAATCCAAGGGAAAATCAGGACTTTTCTTCTCTTGGAAATTTGCAACCTAAATTTTTAAGACCCTCTGATGATGAAGAACTGTCATTTCGTAGCAAGGGCAGAAATTTTGAACCTTCTAGTTCATCTTCAGCATTGGTTGCTCAGGATTCTGTGCGTTACGGTTTTCGAAAATCTACAGAAAACAGTGAAGAAAGTTTTTCATCGTGGAGCCAATCCAACGAAAGAGAAGGAGACAGGAAATCTTCATATCAAAGATCATTAGAAACTAGGGGCAGTGTGGACTCTGGGCACATTTCAGAAGACGTGAGAGAAAAATCACAAGATGAAAGCCTGAGAGATGACTCTCTGAAGAAAGAGCATCTGCAGGACAGGAAGTCTCCATTTGCCGGGTATTTTGTTTGTTTTTTAAACTGATGAATGAATATTAAATTGCAGAGGATTCAAAGAAGTGAGCTGTATTTGCAGAGTATTGTTTATAAAGTAGATATGAGTTATGTTCTTCTGTTTCTTACGTTTTGTGGAAGAGGTAAGATACGCACATTTAACAAAACAGTAGCCTTGTTTTATGGGTTGCATTGCATTTCACAGTTTTATTTAACAAATGGAAGAAGAATTCAGTAGCTATATTATCTTAAAATTTGTTGCTTTTTTGCAATCTAAAAAATGAATTGAGTTCATAATCCCTTTAAATGAATATGCTACAGGAAGTATTTTGGTAGACTGTTACTGCTGCCTTATTGCTTTCCAAAGGAAATTGTTCCATTGTTACGTGTAATCATAATTGTAAATATTGCATGCCGAGTGGAGGTCTGGGAGATTGAAGGAAAATATGCTGCCATAGCCCACATATGAAGTGAAAACGGTATATGAAAGATCCTGCAGAGGGAAGCAGGAATTACTGTCACTCTTTTTCAGAGAAAGAAATAATCCCCTTTTGACAGTTGACAGGTTTTAAAGATGTTAGCATTTTAAAAGGAAAATATGAATAGGGTAGTGGTTGCATCTGTAATAATTAGGAAAATAGGTAGCATTGACTGGTGTTATCTTGAACCTGTGGTACTTGTATACAGGGCTGGGTCAGTAGAACAGGAAACCCAGGTTGAGTGGGATTAAACCTAGGAAAAATTGATTTAGCTGTAGCGCTGGTCTTCATTGGAGATAGCCAGAAATGGAAAATAAGTGTCCAAAGGATAATGATTAGCTTATGCTAGAATGATCATCAAACTATGTTTAAAAATACCTCCAAATGAATGAGACACTTCAGGAGGAGGCTTTAGGAAATGATAGAATTCGGTAGTGGCAGTATAGATATATCAGCACTGTGGTTTGGGCTCGTGAGCCTGGTGAATTGTTTCTGTTAGCAATTCCATCTGAAGCCATGGATTCTAAAGTGCCTTGTATAGCTTTTAGTGGGAGGAGCTGGCAAAACCTGGACCGAGTGGTGGGAGCTCCACTCACGTGGGCTCTGGTTCAAGTCAGGGCTTTGTTCCCAGGAAATCAAGGGAGAGATCTAGTTGTATTGACTGCATAAACATAACAGGGCTTAGAGAATGTCTAAGGCTGTATACATATGCAGTTGCCCAGGCTTTACTCCAGGTACTCTGGAACGTACACTGTTTCTCATCCCCACCTGCTGGTAGGATGAGACTCTTTATTTTCTTTCATCGTCAGGGTTGCTCCAACATTTGGTCAGTCTGCAGGTTTTGACTTCTGTGACTACAGCTGTGTGTGAAACAGTCTTTCACTCAGTATTTCATCTGGTTCCATATTTGTAGGTCGTATTTAAGTTGTAAGTTTCCTACAGAGTTACTATAATATAGGCATTCATTAGAAGATATATATATATATATATATAAAATATTATATTATAAGACTTATTTATTTTTAGAGATAGAGCTCAAGCAGGGAGAGTGGCAGAGGGAGAGAATCCCAAGCATACTCCCCGCTGAGCGCAGAGCCTGATGCAGGGCTCGATCTTAGGACCCTGAGATCTTGACCTGAGCCGAAATGAAGAGTTGGATGCTTAACTGGCTGAGACACCCAGATGTCCATGAGGCCAGTATTTTTGTTAGCTGTGTTATTTTGATGTTACAGTTGGTTTGAAGCTTTCTATGAGTTCCATGATTGACTGGAGAAGGAAAGAACAATCTAGAAATTACATATATGTGAAAGACAGAAAAATTCCTGAGCCTGTGTGAGTGATTGGAAGTAAGAGACCAAGGAAGGATGTTGAAGAATGCGTATTTTCAAGGACTAGAAAGAGTCAGTGAAGGATTGTGAGAAGCTGTTAGTTCGTGTGAACATTATCCTAGGTATATGCTGAATTCTTTATAAAATGCTAGAATTCTAGGGAGCTTTAGAACTACTGAATTTTAGGAGTAGGGGAAAAAACTCACAGAACTGATTTTAGAACTAGAAAAAAGTAGTGTGACTCCTGCATTTTCCAAATGGGGAAACTGAAGCCCTTGAGGTTGTGACTTGCAGAGTGTTATGTTACCTAGGGTTACCGGATTTAGCAAACAAGGAGAAGTATGTCCCTTGCAGTATTTGCACAGACTTACACTAAAAAAATTTTTTTGTTTACCTGCAATTCAAATTTGACTAGACATCATGTTTTTTATCTGGCAGTTGTATGTAACACTTAGCCATTTTCTGAGTTTGTGACATTTTTACAAGAGATACTATATATAATTATATATAAAAAACTTAATTATATATTTAAGTTACATAGCTTCACAATGTATATATTTTTCTGGACCTTGTTTTTTTTCTTTCCCAATCGTTACCTTTAAAGATCTTTTCACATCAGTTTTTATGTATGTACTTTTTACAGGCTCTTTAACAGTCTGTTAAAACGTAGATAGAAGCTGGTATTTCTCCTCGGTCTCCTGTTGATGGACTTTAGGTTGTTTCTAGTTTGTCCCGCTTACAATAATGCTGCAGTGAATAGTTTTGTAATGTGTATCTTTGCACACTGGTTAAATATAGCTGTAAAATAAATTCCAAGCAGTGGGATTTTATTTATATATTTTGTTATATTAACCGATTTACTCTCTTACTGGTCAAATATTAGAATGACTTTTCTTTTCCTTGCCAACAGTATTATTGAACTTTTTTATCTTGGTGGTATACATCAGAAAGGGAGTCATTCCTTGATTTGCGTTTCTTTAAGTATGGGTGAAGTCTGGCGTATTTTTACAGATGTTTGTTTGTTTTTATTTTGTTTTTGCTAACTAGTCATGTCTTGTGGTTACTTGTTGAGTTCTCAGTGAGAGCTCTTTATAGTTTTCATGTAACACAGTGTTTTTATCAGTGTTAGAGTTGCGTGTTCTTATTGTTTCACTTTTCTTTTTCATCCTTCCTTTCGTCCATTCTTACTGGGATGAGGTTTTTCATTCTTTTCCTTTGTCTTCTTTATGCCCTGCAGTTACCTTAGGTAGGCAGAAAACATCCTCTAGAAGTGGTCCATGTGCTCAAGATCTTTAAGCTTATTATTCTTAGAAATAAAATGTGTATAATTTTGTTGGAAAATGTATCAGCTCTGTATTTTGGATTTTGAAACCTAGAATAGTTTGCAATATGAACAAAAAAACTAGTGTGATGTTCTTAATTTTATAAAGTTGATATCAGGAACTAACCTGTTCTATATACTATTTTAGCCTTTGGATATCATTCTTGGCAGAGTTTGCTGTGGTAGCCTAGCAGGACAGCAGAAGGATGGCAGGTTCTGAAGGTTTTGAGTATAAGTCATGAGATCCTTAGACAGGGAGAAAATTTGAGAACAAGTGGCAATGGCAAGAAATGAATAATTAAAGGGAGGAGATTTGTGAACACTGCCAGCAGGCAAAGAATAATTGCAATATTCTGAAATGTTTCTGAAATATTATTGGGGTGCAGCATTTTTAATTACTTTTTCCTCACAAGTTTTCAGCCAGAGTTGGGTGTATGCTGTAAAGAGAGTATATTTTAATGGGAAAATAGGATTTGCTTTTTAGAAATTAATTACAAAGAGGACTTCTGAAATTTACCAGTAATCCTGGAAAATGAGAAATACTTGTACTTTTTTCTTTTTATAGGATAATTGCAGATGTCATAGCAATGTTTCTTTCAGAGTATTTGCTCATCATTGTAAATGCTTAGAGAAAGTAAGGAGTAGTCTGTTACCTGCTGTTTGCTGCTAGGCAGTGTCTTTGCTTTGGTATTGACAAGATGAGGTCTTTGTGTTCTTCATTCTTTGTGTGCCCAACGACCCATTTTAATGTCTTTATTTGAAACCTATTACTGTTTTAGGACGTGTGTTGAAGATATTAGTATCAGAGATGTTTGGAATTCTTGTATATCTAATTTATCCTTATCTACTTTTTTATCTACTAATAAACAATTCCTGTTAGAAAATGCCCCCCTCCAAAAAAAAAAAAGATGTAGGAGTACAAATTTCATGACAGTGAAAGTTCCTGCTTTTAAAGGTCTCTTGGGATTCCAGTTGTCTTCTTGAAATTTGTGAGCTTTGGTTGGAGTTCAGCATCCCTTCGTTGTCCTCTTGATTAAATCTTTAAGCTTGCGTACTGAGAGTGATGGGAAGAGTAAAGTTCTCAAAAAAGGGGAAGAGTCAAGTAAAATGACAAAGATATGCCTTTGGATAGAAATAATAGAGGTCTTCGGCAATTTAATCAAGAATATTATCATTGGAAAAGAGGATTTATTAGCCAGATTTCATAGACTAAGTTTTGATTGTGGTTCATGAGATGGTAGAGGTGGAAAGTGTACGTGGGAGATGTGGGTTAAGTGAAGGATCTCCTTTTTTTTCCTTTTAAGGTGCAGACGCTTGAATACATTTATATATTAATGGAAAAGAGTATTGATTTTAGAAGAGAGATGATAGATGGCATAACTGAGCAAGATCCCAAGGTTACTGTGGATGAATGTAGGAGCCCGTGTCTTCCTACAAGTAGGAGGATTAGCCTGGGGTGGAAATGGTAAAGAGGAAGGTGTGGCTGTAGAGTGTGAGTGACCGAAGAAAATTACAGAAATTCCTGACAATTTAGGTCAGTGTTTTTCAACATATCATCCCCATAATATTGGTGTTCTTTTTAGTCTGGATATGGACCCCAGTGATTTTAGTAGCTTCAGAAGGAAAAAAGTGATGAACAATTTAATTCATACACAGCTCATAAAATTGAAATGTCCTCTCATTTTTATGACTTATTAGCTTATTTTATTTTTACCAAAAATTATTGATGAATTTTTGGCCCATGTGCGTATCATATTTTCTTTAAGTAATCCTTGGAAACTCAAAGTTTATTTGAGAAATAAACTTTTACTTAGATTTGAAAACAGTATCTGGTCTGATGTGACAAGGATTACAGGGACAGGGGAGGTTATTTTTGTGCCAAGCATGTCCCTTGGAACTTAAATTAGATGGCCTTGACACATTCTTTCTGCTGTTTATCTTACATTTACTGAATGCGCCTGTTTCCTAGCTCTAGTGGCATAAAAATAGGTGCGACACAGTATCTGCCTTCAAGGAGCTCATAGAAGCAACGAGTCAGTTACATACAGGCGTGTGAACAAATACAGGTGCGTGACGCCGTGGTACTTCACGTCACAGGTAAAGGTACAGATCCTTGTACAAGAAGGGATGACCGACTTCTGAGACATCACTGGGGGGTGGGATCCGGGAAAGCTGTGCAGGGAGAGCTGGGGGTTTCGGAGGTTGGACTCACTGGATGTAAGTGGGAAGCCGGGAGGTTTAAGAGGCAGACGACAAGCCGACTTCGTGGGGGCGAGTAATTGTACTGATAACTTTTTAGAAAGGGCAGGGAGTGTGGTTATTTAAATTTGTTATGCATTATACATATAAAATTTAATATTTATAATTCCTACATAAAGGACATGAATGGTAAGTTTTCAAACCAGAGAATTTTGGGGAATTAATTGAGAAAGAATACAAGTTGAGAAAAGGAAGCTAAGCTTTTTATTGAAATATGATTGGGTTACCTGAAATTAAAAAAAGTACATTTACAATACAATAAAAATGATGTGTACCTCAGAATTTAATTTGGAAACAGTTACTGAAAAATATTTTCCATACAAAAAAGTGCAACTAACAATACAAGTGGTACCTCAACATACAGAAGCATATAAAGGGTGCTAATGCTTCATGAATGCAGTGTCTCTACTCTTCTCCTGAATCGGTTTTTAGAATGTGGACTGAGTCAGAGAAAGACAAATATCATATGATTTCACTCATATGTGGAATTTAGGAAACAAAACAGATGAACGTGTGGGAAGGGAGAAAAAAAAAAAAAAGAGAGAGAGGGAAGCAAACCATGAGAGACTCTTGAGGATAGAGAACAAACCGAGGGTGTGACCAAGGTAGGTGGGGGGGATGGGCAGGAGGGGGGATGGGCATGCAGGAGGGCACTTCCTATGATGAGCACTGGGTGTTATATGTCAGTGATGAATCACTAAATTCTACTGAAACCAATATTACACCATATGTTAACTAACTAGAATTTAAATAAAAATTTGGAAGAAAAAATATGTCACATCTCAAAAAAAAAAAGTAAGGGAATAAAGTTAACTTCACAGTGTCTGGCATGGGGACGTTCTCAATAAGCATCAGTGTATCAAAATAAAATAAAATAAAAAAATAAAAAGACTGAGAGAACTTGAGGGGAGCAAAAACATGTTCCTTTCTAATGGTGCTTCACCTGCAATATTTTAGGTTTCTTAGTCTGAGCACCAGGGTGTTGTTTTTTCTTTCCTTGATATGAGAAGAAATGGATCTTACAGAATTTCTGCAGATATTAATGTCTTTTTAAAAAATGAATCTTTTTGATTTTTATTTAGTTTTTTAAAAACTCAAATGCTATCTACTGAAAGATTTATATTTTTTTGCCCAAAAGGAATTTGCTACTTCAAAATAACTGATTGTTGGGTAAAGTTTTGATTTGAAGGTCTGTTTATATGTTTTGCTATTACTTGCTCAGAATGTATGTTGAAAACTCAAGTTAATTTCAGTAGCATACGGTGGTATCTAGCAATTCAGGAAAATTAGGACTGTCATAGCTACATCCTTTATAAATGAGATTATGACAGGTTTTTCAGCTTAAAAATTTTTATCACTCCTCTTTGAGGGTTTTGAAAAACAACTATTGAGGTATGATTGACGTGTAATTGAACTGCATACATATAAAACGTGTAATTTGGTAAGTTTTGAACTATGTATATTCTTAGGAAACCATCACCCCCCCGAGTTTCCTGGTACCCTTTTGTAATTCTTTTCTCCCAGCTCCCCCCACACCCTTACAAACCCCCTAGACTTCCACTCGTCTGCTTTCTTTAATTATAGACTAGTTTGAATTTTCTAGAGTTTTATGTAAGTGGGATCATATGTTATGCACTCTTTTTTTGTCTGGCTTTCACTCTGCATAATTATTTGAACTTCATCCATGTTGTTGCATATAACAATGATTTATTCTTTTTTTTTTGATATAACACAGTTTTTCTGTTTACCTGTTGCTGGACATTTAGAATGTTTCCAGTTTTTAGCTATTATACATAAAGCTTCTTTGAACATTCATGTACAAATCTTTGTATGGACGTATGCTTCCTTTTCTCTTGGGTAAATACCTAGGAGAGGAATGGCTAAATCATAAGGTAATTGTGACTTTAATTTTAAGAAACTGTGAAATGGTTTTACTGAGTTGTATCATTTTACATTCCCACTAACAGTGTATGAGACTTAAGAGTTCCTCCACGTACTTGCAAGAACTTGGGATGGTCAGTCTTTTAAATTTTCGCTATTCTAGTGAATGTGTATCAGTATCTCATGGTTTTAATTTGTATTTCCCTAATGACGAGTGATGTTGAACATCGCTTCATGTGCTTATTGGCTGTCCGAATATCTTTTTGTAAAGTCTTTAAAATGTGTAATGAGGGACGCCTGGGTGGCTCAGTTGGTTAAGTGACTGCCTTCGGCTCAGGTCATGATCCTGGAGTCCTGGGATCGAGTCCCGCATCGGGCTCCCTGCTTGGCAGGGAGTCTGCTTCTCCCTCTGACCCTCCTCCCTCTCATGCTCTCTCTCTATCATTCTCTCTCTCTCTCAATAAATAAATAAAAATCTTTTAAAAAAATAAAATGTGTAGTGATTTTGCTTCTCTCACTTCTTTCTTGGTAATTTGTATCTTTCCCCCCCCTAATTAGTTCGGCTAGAGGTTTACTGATTTCACTGATTGTCCTAACCAGGTTTGGTTTCAATGAATTTCTTTATTTTTCTGTTTTTTTACTTAATTCCACTCTGATTTTTATTTTTTCTTATGTTCTGCTTACTTGGGTTTAATTTGCTCTTCTTTTTCTACTTTCTTAAGTTGTAAGCTGAGATCATGGATTTGAGATCTTTTTTCTTTTCTAATATAAGCATTTAGAGTTATAAATTTCTCCCTAAGTAATACTTGAGTAGAATCCTATAAATTCTGATATATTATGTTTATATTTTTATTCAGTTTGAAATACTTTTTAATTTCTCTTTGATTTTGTTCCTGACCGTGGGTTATTTGCAGATATGCTTTTTAGTTTCCAAATAGTTGAGGATTTTCCAGAGATCTTTGTTAATGATATCATGGGAGTTAGAGAACATAGTTATATGACTTAAATCCCTTTAAGTTTATTGAAACTTGTTATATGGCTCAGAATATGGTCTCTCTTGGTAAATGTTGCTATGCACTAGGAAAGAATGTGTATTCTGTTGCTGGGTAGAGTATTCTCTGATTGTTCATTAGGTCATGTTAGTTGTTTGTGTTATTCAAGTCTTCCATATCCTTGAAGAATATATTTATTCCATTGAATATTGAGAGTAGGGTCTTGAAATCTGTAACTATAGCTGTAAATTAGTCTGTTTCCGTTTGCAATTTTATCAGTTTTTGCTTTATGTATTTTGAAGCTCTCTTAATACGTGCATAAACATTTAGGGATTCTTCTGTACTCTTGATGGATTGACCTCTTTTTCATCTGAAATGAAAAAGCTTTCTTGGCCCTGGTAATATTGCTCTGTAATATAATTTGATTTTAAAGAAGCCACTTCAGGGGCGCCTGGGTGGCTCAGTTGGTTAAGCGACTGCCTTCGGCTCAGGTCATGATCCCAGGGTCCTGGGATCGAGCCCCGCATCGGGCTCCCTGCTCAGTGGGAAGCCTGCTTCTCCCTCTCCCACTCCCCCTGCTTGTGTTCCCTCTCTCGCTGTCTCTCTCTCTCACTCTCTCTGTCAATTAAATAAATAAAATTAAAAAAAAATCTATTAAAAAAAATAAAGAAGCCACTTCACTTTTTTTTTGACTAGTGTTAAAACAATATTCTTTTTCCACTCTTTTATGTTGAACATATTTATGTCTTTGTAGTATGTTTCTTACTGTTGAGTTTTGCTCTTTTGTCTGACAGTTTTACCTTTTAATTCAGATGATTAGATCATTTATATATAATGTGATATAATAAGGCTTAAATCTGTAATTTTGATACTTGTTTTCTGCTTGTCCTGTCTGTTCTTTTTTCTCTTTTTCCTCTTCATCTGACTTATTTTATTTCATTGTATTTATTTTTTAAAGATTTTATTTGTCAGAGAGAGAGCACAAGCAGGGGTAGCGGCAGGCAGAGGTGGAATCAGGCTCCTTGCTCGATCCCAGGACCCTGGGATCATGATCTGAGCCGAAGGCAGATGCTTAACCAACTGAGCCACCCAGGCGTCCCATGTCTGACTTATTTTAGATTGCGTATTTTTATGATTCTATTTCATTTCTTTTGTTATAATTTTTTTGGTGTTATTTTAATGGTTTCTTTAGATTTGATAGTATACATCTTTAACTTACCCAGCTCCAGGTGGTATTACGCCACTGCTGTATGGCATAAGAACTTTACAATAGTTTATTTACATTTATCCCCCCTGTCCTTTCTGTTAGCATTGTCATATATTTCACTTATCCTTGTTATAAACCTCTCATGTTGTTACTATGTTTGAATAGTTAGTTGGAAGAGATTTATGTAACAAGAAAAAGTGTTATATATTTACCCTTGTAGTCATCATTTCTGTTGCTCTTCCTTCCTTTGGGTTGATCCATATTTCAGTCTGGTATGATTTTTCTTCTGCCTGAAGGCTTTTCTTTAACATTCTTTCAGTTTTGTGTGTGAAAGAGTCTTCATTTCACTAAGTTTTTGAAAGATATCTTCACTTGATAAAGAATTCTCAGTTGACAATTCAAAGTACCTTACAGGTGTTGCTGTTCTTGCTTGGATTGTTTCTGATGAGAAATCTGCTGTCGCACTTATTGTTTCTCTGTGCCTAAGTGTCTTTCTTTTTCTCCCCACTATGGCTGCTTTAAAAGTGTTCTCTTTATCACTAGTTTTGAGCAATTTGATTATGGTATGCCCTGATGTAGATAGTGTGTGTGTGTGTGTGTGTGTGTGTGCGCGTGCGCGCGCGCTTGGGATTCCCTGAGATTCTTGGTTCTCCAAGTTTTTTAGTTTTTAGTAAATTAGGAACATTTGGCCTTTGTGTCTTCTGTCTCCCATTCTTTCTTCCAGGATCTCCAGTCACGTGAACAGAAGGGTATTTAAGGTTGTCTCATAGCTCTGAGGCTCTTTTTATTTTTTAAAATTATTTTTCTCTCTTTTATTTCATTTTGCCTGGTTCCTAAGGTTTCAAGTTCACAGATTTTTTCTTTGCAGTTTAATCTTCCATGAACCCTATCTAGTGTATTTTTTTTATCTCAGACATTGTAGTTTTCAACTGTAGAAGTTCAGTTCTGATCTATTTTATATCTTAGTGGTTTGTAACTTTTCAAACATATGGAATACAGTAACAGTAATAACTTTTACTGTTCTTATCTGCAATTTCTTACATCTGAATTGGTTCTGGGTTGATTTTGATTGATAATTTTTCCCCCTATTTGTGGGTCTTATTTTTCTATGTCTTTTCATGTCTGGTAGTCTTTGGTTGGATACTAGATATCATGAATTTTACCTTGTTGAGTGCTGAATATTTTTTCATTCGGGGAAATACTCTTGAGCTTTGTCCTGGGGCGACATGGTTAGGTTAGTTGGAAACTGTTTGCTCCTTTAGACTCTTGCTTTTAACATTGGTTCAGTGGGCTTAGATCAACATTTATTCTAGAGTTTATAATTTCCCAGTAATGAGGAAAGACCCTTAATACTTTACCCCGTGCTTTCTGAATGATGACTTTTGCTAGACTGGCTAGTGGGACCAGGCACTGTTCCCAGAATGCTGAATACTGTTCCTCTGATCTTTGGGATGGTGCTTTCCCCGACTACGGGTAGTTTTTTGCTGAATATTTAAGGGGAACTCTCCACACTTTTCTGCAGTTCTCTCACTGTGCAGTTTTCTCCTCCCTGTGGTTGCCTTGGAGTTCTCAAGTCTTAGCTATGTCTCTTTCGCTGAGGAGTCCTTCAGGCTCGGCCTACATTCCCCTTGCCTGCCCTGCAGGAATCTTTCATAAGGACTTCTTATATGCCAGGTTTCTAACCTTGGCTGGAAATTTCTCTTGTCTTCGGGGTATTGGTTTGGCACATGATCTTAGTTATAAATTAGTTTACGTTGTTTGAGTTATTCAGGGTTTATTATGCAAAAGAACATATGGTCATTATTTTTATTCTTTGAATGCAGTTAAATATGTCATTTCCTGGTTACAGTTTCTTAAGTAATTATCACACCAAACAAGAATTGCCCCAGCCATGTAGAATTATGGCCTGATTCTAGTGTTCTAATTTTCTTTTGTTTGTTTCCTTTTTAAAATGAGTATGGAAATATTAGTGAAGAATAGTTGACATATTATTTATCTCATTGTTGCTGGGACTTTGGTCAGTTATTATTATAACTGCCATAGGCCATTGCGGCATTCTCACGGAGAACCTTAAACTGTTGATTTTTGGTGAATCATTGAAGCTTTGGTTTTTGTTTGTTTTGTTTTTAAGGTTTTAGAATCATGATCTATGGTCCTAAGTATTTTGTTGAGGTCAATTAAAATAACGTTTGAGTCTTGATGTCGTTACTTGCAGTGTCCCTATATTTCATATGCTCTTAATCTGTCTTGTTCAAGCAGAGGTGGTCCTGAGGATGATTCCACCCACATCTTGAGTGTTGATGAGAAGAATAAATTGGGAGCCAGGATTATCAAGGCAGAGATGATGGGAAATATGGTAAGTCTTCTGTGTCATTCTAAGGAGAATAGAAATTAACTCTTTAACTTCTTACAAGTAATTTTGGAAGTTTCTTCAAGTGTGGATATAGCACAGTATGAAAAATAACTGCTGCTTATTGATTTTTTAAAGAGATTCCTGAACATTTCTAAAAACAGTTTTGTCCATTCTAAATAAAGTGTCTACTTTTCCTGTCAGATTTTTGAAAATTAAGATCCTAGGGAACAAAATGTTTTTAAAATTTCCTTTCTACTTTGCAATTTTAGTGTAGCATATTTGAGGGAGATGAAGATGTCATTATCTTCTTTCCCGGTTTTAGTCACATGTTATTAAGAGTGTGTATTGCTTTCTTAGATTCCCTTACTTAGGAACCTAACAAATGAGCTTCTAAAAAAGACGGTTAATTCATTTGTCCAAATTTTAATGGAATATGTTTATGCCTGATAAGCGTTAGATGCTTTGTATAGGTTAGCTCATTTAATTTCCATAATAGTGTTATGATTTAAGACTGATTTACCCCAGAATTCAGTAGAAAGTGGGGAGGATTTGGTGAGAGCTACAACCTCTCTCTATTTATTGATTATTTATGTGTTAGAGGGTCGCATTTCTGGTACACGTTAAGTCATGCATGGCAGAATAGCGAAGCCAGACAGCTTCGCATGTCTTGACAGAATCGATTCCCTCATAGGAATGTACTCGTCACAAACCCAAACATCAGTGAGCTCTAAGTGATCTTCCCTTTGGTTGTACTGTCAGTATGGCACTGTTCAATAGAATACAAGGTGGCCAAACAAGATGCTTTTGTTTTTATTAGATTGTGTGTCTAATAAAAGGCATATCTTGCATATGTTGCTCTTTCTCTTTGAATCTGGACTTTGGTAACACTGAACTTCAGCTCAGCCCAGATAAGAGAGACAAACCAACAAAAACAATAATAATAGCAGAAAATAAAGTTTGAGTTTTGAGAGCACAAAGGAATTAGTTTGAAATAATGAAGGAGAGGTCACCAAGTTAGGTTAATTTATGTTAAAAGAAGTGTTCCTTTGGTCATGGAACCCCTGCAGTGGAGAATACTCTTCTTTGCTTGTCATATACTTCTATTTGTTTAATTTATTTTTTCATGTGTCAGTTATCTTATGCAAATTTCTATAGACTTCCTAGAATAAAAATGAAATATATTCAGAGTTCTTATTTAAATTACCCAACAATACAGAAAGTACTATTTTAAATCTTGTTAAGGATTTCTTGTTACGATAACTGAAATTTTGAGTAATGGATGTTTATAATATCAAAAGAATTATAAAAATGTTCTTTTTTTTTTTTAAAGATTTTATTGATTTGAGAGAGAGAGAGAGAAACAGCATGAGAGGGGAGAAGGTCAGAGGGAAAAGCAGGCTCCCCGCTGAGCTGGGAGCTCGATGCGGGACTTGATCCCAGGACTCCGGGATCATGACCTGAGCCGAAGGCAGTCGCTCAACTAACTGAGCCACCCAGGCGCCCCAAAAATGTTGTTCTTAAGGTTAGGTATTTTCTCTATGCCCCTGTCTCTCCCTTAAAATATATGTCCTTGTAATTATTTACCTTCAAAGCATAAACAAATGGCGCAGGTATCTGAGAAGTATGGAACTGAGATACATTCATTAAAAAGCAATTTACCAGGCTGTGAGTTGGTAACTGAATTTAGGTTATGGCTACATGGGTGTTCACTATGCTCTTTTCCCTTCTGTCGTATAAATTTGAATTTATACAGTGAGGAATTAAACTATATGTGACACATTTTTCTTATTTTTCCCTTTGAAGGAATTAGCGGAACGACTTAAAGCTCAACTTGAAAAGGCAAATAAATTCAAAGAAACTGTAACACCGATATCCTCCAAAGAATCTGGGGTAGGGGTAAGTAATGAAAGTTTGTTTGTAGGTATGTGATTACCTTGCATAATAATATTACTTGGCAGTGGTAATACTTTAATGTAAAATGTTTGTGTATCTGTGTCAGTGTGTTTATATGTGTGTCTGCTTGTTTTTGAAATTCATTTTCATATGTATTGTCTTATGTTCCACCTCTATGTCCTGGTGGGAAAGAGAGGCCTGGTTTTATTTTGGACTCTGCCGTTTACTGACTCTGACTTTGCAGAAAACACACTGGTCCTTAAATTCTTCCCTTAGAGAATGAGAGACTGGAATTTGGTATCTGTTTCATATAAAACAAATTATTGTGTTCGAGGATTCATTTGTCTATTGGTTAGTGAACAGAACAGATAAAAGCGCCTGCCCTTACGGAGTCTCGTTTGGGTAAGGAGAGGCAATAAACGACACACGTAAGAAATTGTACAGCATATTAGAACGTTTGACACCCATGGAAAGCCAGTGGGGGTCTTGAGTGCACAGTGTGTTGGTGGCTTTGAGGACACAGGCTAATTGTGGTTGAAAAAGTGACACTGATGCGAGGATTTGAAGTGGAACAGTGGATCTGTCTATCTGGGTGAAGAGCACTCTGGGCATGAGGAGCAGAGGGTTCCCGAAGATGGGGACATCTGTGATGTGTAGGAGGAACCGCAAGGAGCCCAGTGTTGCTGGAGTGGAACAGCAGGAAGACGGGAAGTAGAAGACCCAGGTTAGAGAGGCCGTGGGAGCCTGATCATGTGGAACTTGAAAGTCAGGGTAAGGAAGTGGGTTTTATTCTGAGTGAGGTGGCATTGAAGGGTTTCCAGTGGAAGATCTATTTTGGCAGGACTGTCCTGCCTTCTTTGTTAAGTGTAGACTGAAGGAGTGTAAGAGCAGAACCTGGAATCTAGAAAGGCTCTGACAATAATCACGCCAAGAATGGTAATGGCTTTGACCAAGAGAGTAGCCCCGGAGGTGGTTAGAAGCAGTTAGGTTCTTTTTTTTTTTTTTTTTTTTTTTAAGATTTTATTTATTTGAGAGAGGGAATGAGATAGAGAGCGCATGAGAGGGGGGAGGGTCAGAGGGAGAAGCAGACTCCCTGCTGAGCAGGGAGCCCGATGCGGGACTCGATCCCGGGACTCCAGGACCATGACCTGAGCTGAAGGCAGTCGCCCAACCAACTGAGCCACCCAGGCGCCCAGAAGCAGTTAGGTTCTTATATGCATAAATGTTTCCTGGATGCATTTTGAAAGGATTTTTATGATGGTTTAGATAGGAGGATGTATGAGATACAGAGGGGAGGCCAAGTGACTTCAAAGGTTTTAGCCTGAGAAGCTGGAAGACTAGAGTGGCCGTTCTTGGCAGTGTCGAAAGAGGGGGAGTCTGTTTTGGGGTAAAGAGTAGTAGTTCTGTTTTAGATACATTGAGTTTGGATGTCTTTTAGATGTGGAACAAGTGGAGATGTCCAGGAGGCAGGTTGATATTGGGAGTTGGGGGAAGCCTGGGCTGGAGATAGAAATTGGGGAGCTCTTGACATTAGAAACGGTATTTAAATCCATGAAACCACATGAAATTGGCACAGGAGTAAGTGTAGATAGGAAAAGGTGGAAGGCTGAACTGGGTGTATTACAGTGTTGAGAGCATTGTAATGAGGTTTGTAACTGATTTTAAAGGACTGCTCTCAAATATTAATATATATAACTTAATGTCCACGTGTGAGGAGATGAGAATGTGTGAAGTCAATTCCGTAGGGTTTTCTGCAAGCTTATTGGGGGTTTAGATCGTAGGGGAGAGTATGTTTATGAAATTGGCTGTTTTGACGACGCTGTGCTAGCTCATGTTTTAAAAAAGTGGTTGACGTAGAATTTCTTACACAGATTAAGGAGTTGAGAGTGAGATGCTACGCGTAGAATTAAGAAGTAGCTGAGTGTGGGGCGCTGTACGGTCTGTCTTCCACACTTCAGCCACACGATTGTTTTCATGCCTCCTTGTGGTCATAATACTTCTGTAGTCTAGCACTTCCGTGTGGTTTCTTTGTGCTAACTCTGATAAATGCTAGATCTTCCTACGGTATGGCCCTCCGCAGACCAGCCCGCTTTCCAGCCTCACCGCCAAGACGCTCATAGGTAACGTACATGTCTCTGACGTTTACACATGCTGTTAATTATCTGTGCCAGGTACCACCCTCTCGAGGCTTGTCCCCTTTTCAGTTTGTCTTTACTTCCTTCTGAAGCCGTTTCTCTCATCCTCCCAAAAAGTTGTAACCTGTTCTTGTTTTGAAACTTTGAAGACCCTTAAGGTATTCTCTGTGGAATTTATCTCTTCACATGGTATGTATTTGTATTCTTGTCATTGCCCTGTAATCTATACCTGTTTCTTTCCTGACACTTGTCACTTTATATAAAAGGGTTCTAAAGCTGTGTCTGGACTTCAGAGAGTTCTTGAAATTGAAGGCAATTCAACTGAAAAAATTGAAGCAGATCTTTTAAATAACTTTTTTCCCCCCGCTGGTTTAAGGATGTCATATAGTAACTGACAGACTATATCTCATCCCTTAAGCACATAACTTTATAATATTACTGATACCTGTGCTTTTTAGCTCCTCCTAGCTTTTCAGCGGTGGACCTCATCACCCAGTGGAGTAGGGTTCGAAGTTGTATTCCAAGTAGGACACAAAATTGACTTTCCAGTTGTAAACTCTTTAGGAAACTGAATAGCCTGGAAGCTTCATCTAGAAAGATTTTCATTCTAAGGATTTTTTGACCACAAAGAAAAATTTTTGTCTTCTCTGCAGAGATGGTACACGTGCACATTCTGTTCGAGCTTTACCAGACACACATGCAGAACAAACCTCTATGCACAATTCTGAAAGAGTTCTCTGCTGCCAGTAAAATCATTCATTCTCTCAAGGCCAGGGCCTTGACTTAACTAACTGCCTTTCAGAGTAGTTTTGTTCAGAAATGAGAGTAGAATACGAAGTTGTTTACTACCTCACAGAAATTTCCTGACTTATTAGAGGAAAGTCTTGAGATGCTTCTTATAAAAATTTGAGAGAAAATCCCATTCACAGAACAGTTGAACAGACAGGAGGGCTTTTCATTGCATAGTTTGTGTTAGAAATGTTAGGCTGTACGAACAAGGTAAATCTCTCGACTCAGCAATCTATGAATATTGTTTTGGCTTTAGTAAAAAAACCACCAGCATTTGTAATTATTAGTTTGCTTATTTCTCTTCCCTTTTAGAGAGTGAAATATTTAGTATTTAGGAGAAGGAGTGTTTCTCTCAGTTCATATCTTGTGCCTTGAGTAGTGCATGGCACATTTGTAGACAACCAAGAAATACTTGAAGTATTTGTTGTATGAATGCCTTCAATTTATTTTATCACTTACAGTTTTCTTTTGTAAATCTTAAAAATGACCCATGAACTTTGGAATCCTCTGGTCCGGCCTTCCCTTGAGTATACTTCCTTATTGAAACAGCCCCACTGCATAGTATTTCCATCTAACTTGTGCTTGGACACTGAGTGATGAGTTCTGGAAGACTACCTATTCTCTATCAGGACAGATCGAATCCTAATTCTTTAACGTAATAGATCCTAATCTGCCTTCCCGTAACTTCTCCCTGTTAATAGTCCTTCAGGGAATCACATTGTGGACACATTTAATCTAAGGGAATTCAGCTGCAAATCCAGCTTACCATTTGTGGTGGATAATGAACTAGTTATTGTGTGATGTGCTCAAGTTTTGTTTGCATAGCTGGCAAAAAAGAGATATGTTTTTATAGTCCCTGGCACCTGTGTGGGGAGGGTTTCGTAGACATTCTCCTGAAAGAAATTGAGGAATTAATGGAAGGCCTTAGAGAGCCTTGGAGAAACATTAACTAATGAATAATTAAAGAAACAAACTCATTTGTGGCATTTTGTACATAAAGTCAGGTCCAGTATTTCCAATAGTAGTTTGACCATACTGGACCTTAACACTGTCTTTTGACTCTGATTCTTGAATACATTGTGAGTTCACTATAATACAATCACTGTGATTCCCAGAGTATGGGTATGCCTAGACTATTTTACTGTGTTTTGGCATCCCAGTCTCTGCAGCTGATCCTCATAAACATAGTAAAAGAGAAAAAAAAATTAATTACAAGATTGAAATAACTGTCGTGTTGAAGCTTTGCCTTTCATTTTTAAGCAGTGAGGTTGGGCCTCACTGCTTAAAATATACTTAAAATATACCAAATACTTCTCAGTTCCTTCTTTGCAGAAGTCACTTAAGTCACTTAGGTTCTCTGTTTTCTAAGTCGAGTATTTGCATTTCCGCCACTGCTCACCATGTTACTTTTCCATAGATATACTTTACTTGGTGGTGGCCTTTCCTGCCACAGAAGAGGAGCACAGAGATGTTCTCTGCCTTTGGTCATTTAGCTAGTTTCTTCCCTAGCCAAGGAAAACAAGTCTGTGGCTGTACCTATTTTGTATATGGTTCTACTTCTTTTCTTACCATCCCCAAATTATCTCATTTCTGTGGTTTACAATTAGAAATGTTATCTATGTTACTAGAGGGCTTATTTCTTTAAATAAACTATTTCTAAGGAGTCAACATTTTAAGCTAAATTAAAGCCGAACAATTTCATAGATGATATGTAAATACAAACACATTTTATAGTAACATGGAATCTTATATCTGTTCATTCTTCTTGCATCTTGCATCAAATTCTTCATGAAATAGTATTGGCATTACCTGCTAAATATTTCTAAATCTGCTGTTTGCTTTTCTTATCTGCCCCATCAACTCTTTATGCCTGTCAGCTCTTTGTCATCATCGTCTGGACCTCGGAGTGGCTTTCCCTCCAGGCTCATTGCCTTTGCACAAAGCATTTCCTTTGCTTAGAATATTATTCTTCTTTCCCTCTATTCCCTTAGTTACCTCCTGTTCATCCTTTAGATCTTAACTCAGACATCATATTTTCCTTTGGAAAGCATTCTCTCTAGAAAGAAAACTTATAAATAAGATCAATTATACAAATATATAATTACAGCTTTGATGGTCCTCCAAAGGAAAAGTATAGAAGTGTGGGGATAGCGAAGAGGACCCAGTGCAATCTGGGCATCCAGAGAATGTTTTGAGCCTGTAGCCATTATTTTTGGCTCTTATCACCATGTTTGTAACTTTGCCAAAGGAAGAGCTTTTCTCTTTATGACAACTCTCTGTAAGACTTATTTCTAAGCCACAGAAATAATCTTCAGCATGGCTGCTAAGTATTATCCTGGGTGTGAGTGATGACCCATAGGCACCAGTCACTGAGTAGGAAATACCAGCTTTAGTGACTTGTTGGCCGTATTTAATTGTTAATGCCATCTGGGGTAGGATATTTTTTTATATTGTTTTGTGAAGAATATTCTCTCAAATGTAATAATTTAGAACAACTTGTAATTATTTTGGATAGTTGTGATTGTATATGTATCACATTGAATTTTGGTATGAAGAATTCTCTTGTGGACTCTCAAGTTGTGAACCAGGGTCCTCCAGTAGTTACTGAAGCCATAACTAGTTAGTTGGTTTTCTTGGAGAAGGAAGAATGACCTAGGAGCAACCTCTTTCTTCCATCAGTTCACCTCTGTTCCCTCAAATGCTCATCAGTCCACTATCATCGTTTCATTGTTTTTCTTTTGTTTTCTGTTGTATAATTAAATTTAAGGGAAAAATGAAATGCTACCGCATATTGGCAATAGTGAGTCCTGAGACTGCCATGTTCTCTTGAAGGGTTTGATTCTAATACATTGTTTTCTGGATTTCTGAGGGGGGGCATGGAAGAATGAGGTCACGGATTGATATTGTATATTTGCAATTTAAGGGTGCAATTTTAAGTGAAACAAATCAACCCCAAAGTAAATTTTATCCTTTTATGTATTTAAAAAATTACTTTGGCTGTATTGTAGTATGCATGATTACAAGTGTTATAAGAAATCAAATTTAATGTGTTTTTAGGAAAGCTAAAAATAAAATTTTTTTAAAATACTCTTTTCTTATTTTGGGGGTGATTGTTTTATTGAGGGGCTTCAGGGAAAGGTCAGAGGGCTGGAAGGCAGTGAGATCAACGTCCTCGGCCCAGCTGTGATCTTCTCAGCTTTATAGTTGCCGAAAACAAAGTGCAGTTTTCACTTTTGTAGTGCAAAGTACGTATGCACATACCAAACATGTTCTGAGTATGATAACTGTAGTAGACAGTTGCTAATAAAGATTTATGAGGAAGAGAAAATAAAATTAGTTGAGTCGAACTAAACACAAAAAAACAAGAAAACAAAACAAAACACTTGAAGTTGTATCATGATGAGTCATAGAAAAAGTTTATGGTATTTGTTATGTTCCCATCTACCCAGAAATATCCAGTATATCATCCATGTGTGATTCTCTGAATTAAGTCTAAATATTAAGTGATAAAACATAGTTTGGCTTAGAAATCTGTGCCATCAGAGCATTATAGGATATGTTTAATAAAGAATTATTACCTTAAGAAAACCACTTTGCTTCTAATTCCTTTAATAATATTTTTTACTTAGGTTCTGTTTCTGAGTTTATTTCATTAAATTTCAAGAAACAATATTATTTTTCAGGACAGTGGTATTTATTGATGTGTATAGTATTACAACTACTAGCATTATTAATAGTAATAGATGATATTTTTCGAGGGCATGCTATATGCCAGGACTTGTTTTAATCATTTATTTATAGAAATTTATTTAGTTCTCATTAAAATTCCGTGAAGTCATTTATCTTTAGTTTTTGAATAAATTGAGTGCAGGATGATGTGGGTCTCGTTAAGTTTTAATTTGTTGGCAAGAAATGAGGTCAGGTATACACATACACATGTAATTTACAGTTATTTAAAATAAATAAAAATTATTTAAAATAATTCCTTTGACATAGATTAATGAGCTGATTTTTGAAATTTGAATTTTGAAATATAAAAAGAGAACCTAGATGTTGGAACCGATTTCATATGTGACAGTTATGTAAGCTCAAATACAAAAATTTAAGTTGCCTACAAATGCTCACACAATTAGAAAATTTCTATTATAATAGCATATGGACTTTACAAATAAACTAAAGTATATTTTTCTTTATTTTTTTATTCTTAGGTGACTTTTAATTACAATATGTATTCTTTGTAGAAATGTGGAAAATGCAAAAAAATGTAAAGGGGAAAATAAATCACCCCAAATCCTACCACTCAGGGATTATACACTGATAAAAATTTTTTTAAAGATTTTATTTATTTGAGAGAGCGAGAATGAGGGAGAGAGAGCACATGAGAGGGGGAAGGGTCAGAGGGAGAAGCAGACTCCCCGCTGAGCAGGGATCCCGATGTGGGACTCGATCTCGGGACTCCAGGATCATGACCTGAGCAGTCACTCAACCAGCTGAGCCACCCAGGTGCCCCTAAAATATTTTAAAGTATTTCCCTCCAGATTTATTTCCTTCCTTCCTCCCTAATAACATGTTAAATATTTTTGCACAATTGACAAAGCAATGCAAAAAAGACAAAAAAAATCTACATTTAAAAAATATTTTTATGTTTCCCTCAAGTCTCTGTCCATTATAACTATGAAAGCACATGCATAATTTTACATAATTATAGTCTTTTTTTATTCTGCTTTTCTCTAATCATCTGTCAATAGCGTTTTTCCATGCTGCACAATTATTTATTATTAAATGAAATTGTAATCATATCAGCATATTTTGTGTCCCAATAATACAATTTCTAAAATTTATTTTAGGAAGGGAGACTGAAGAAGTTCACAAGGACGTATTTCTCCCTGCAAATTTGCCTGCCCACCGCCCCCCTCCAGAATCACATTTCTCTTAGCAGTTACTCAGAACTTTTGCCATTCTCCCCAGATTCCCTGCTTTATTCTTAGCAGTCACTTTGCTTCCTACCTGATGACTGGGAAAATAGAAATTATAAGGTTGAATGTTTTCAGTGCCTGTCTGTTGTCCCTGTCCCCAGAACAGTAGTCTTTCTACATCTCTCATCTGGCAGTGCGAAAAGTGTTTTCATTTCCTCGAAGGCCAAAGTTCTTTACCAGTGCTCTGATCTTATTCCTTTTCTAGCCTCTAGAACCAGTTCCCACCTTCTCTTGTGTGGAATCTTTAATTTCTCTCTTTGGCCCCTTTCTCATTACTTGCAAATACGCTTAAGTTGCTGTGTCTCTAAACAAACAACTTTCTATTTTCTTAGCAACTTCATTGCTAAGAAAAATTCTGGCACACCAGCAGGGCAAGGTGGTCTCGGCAAAGGAGCGTGGGTGAGGGTGCAGAGGTGAGAGGGAGATGGTGTCATCTGACGATGGTGGCGTCTTCTGAATGGCTACAGAGCGAGGTATGAGTGAGGGAAGAGGAAGAAGGCATTGGATAGGTAAGCAAGGATCTCTGTTCTCATCCGGGCTGTATCTTAGTTTCGCGGTTCCAGTTAACATCTTTTTGTGGATGATCTGAGCTCTATGCCGAGCTCTGAACTAGTGTTTTCAGTTGTCTGCCTGACTTTTGAGGGTGTACCGTAACTTCAGAATGTATAAAACCATCCTCTTTACATACATAATTTTCTTTCTCTTTTTAAAAATTTTTTTATTTAAAATCAATTTAATTAACTTATACAGTATTATTAGTTTCAGAGATAGAATTTAGTGATTCATCAGTTGCATATAACACCCAGTGCTCATTCCATCAGGTGCCCTCCTAATGCCCATCACCCAGTTACCCCAGCCCCTCACCCTCCTTCCCTCTAGCAACCCTCAGTTTGTTCCCTAGAGTTAAGAGTTTCTTATGGTTTGCCTCCTTCTCTGTTTTCCTCTTATTTTATTTTTCCTTCCCTTCCCCTGTGTTCATCCCTTTTGTTTCTTAAATTCCACATATGAATGAAATCATATGGTATTTGTCTTTCTCTGACTTATTTCACTTAGCCTAATACCCTCTGGTTCCATTGATGTTGTTGCAAATGGCAAGATTCATTCCTTTTGATGGCTGCATAATATTCCATTGTATGTATGTACCACATCTTCTTTATCCATTCATCTGTTGATGGACATCTGGGCTCTTTCCACAGTTTGGCTATTGTGGACATTGCTGCTATGAACACCGGGGTGCGGGTGCCCTTTTGGATCACTACATTTGTATCTTTGGCGTAAATCCCCAGTAGTGCATTTGCTGGGTCGTAGGGTAGCTCTATTTTCAACTTTTTGAGGAACCTCCATACTGTTTTCCAGAGTGGTTGCGCCAGGTTGCATTCCCACCAACGGTGTAGGAGGGCTCCCCTTTCTCCGCATCCCCGCCAACATCTGTCGTTTCCTGACTTGTTAATTTTAGCCATTCTGACTGGTGTGAGGTGGTATCTCATTGAGGTTTTGATTTGGATTTCCCTGATGCCGAGCGATGTTGAGCACTTTTTCATGTGTCTATTGGCCATTTGGATGTCTTCTTTGGAAAAATGTCTGTTGATGTCGTCATTTTCCTTCTCTTACTTGCATGCTCATCCTGCTGTTTTTCTGAATTAAAAACCATGGAGAGGCTCTTAATTCCTTCTTCTGGCAGCACATTCAAGTGTCACCAAGTACTATTGTTTTACTTGCCTTCCCTCCTGTACATACCTCATTCTTTTAGTATCTGCCGTCACTGCCTCGGTCACTGCCCCACCATCTCTTGCTTAGAGGATAGCAGTAACGTCCTACATGCTCTCCTTGCCACTCTTCCTTTGTTCATCAGCGTGTTCTTTAAATTGCCTCTAGACTTCATCTGAATGCAGTTGTGGTAGAGTTGGAAGAACGCTGGATTTGGGCAGTAAAGCTCAGGTCATGTCTGTTCCTACTCCTTTAGCCAAGTTAGTTATCTAGAAACAAGAGCCTTGGAAATATTTTTGAGAACTTTAAAATGTAATATAAATTTAAAATTTGTCTAAAACATGAATATGCCTTTACTTAGAAATCTTTCAGCAGTACTGGATCTTTGTGCTTTGTTTCCTGTACTTATTAACCCTTTGCCCTTTTATCTTTGTTTCAAAAGACCCAGTTCACGTGTTCCCAAGAACACGTTATTTCTCCATCCCGTGTGACCTGGTCCTACTTGATTTACATTTTATCTTACTTAATAGTCTAGCGGTGATTTGTATAAACTCCCTTATTTCCTCTTTCTCTCCCTCTCCCTGCCGTTTATGAATTCCTTAACAACTGGAACCATGTCTTGTTCATCGCATTAGACACATTCATGCTGTTCTATTATATAATGAGAGAAGTGGTTCTGAGTGATAGGAGTTCATTGATCCAATGGAATGAAATGAAACAATATTTTTAAAAAATGAAAAGTCTGCAACGTTTTTGATTTAATTTTATGCCAGTTACGGGCCTGTCTTTTCAGATTGCTCAGTTTCATCCCACAGCTAGACAGTATCATAAAATATATTAAATCAACAGTTAAAATTGGGCTTGGTTGTTGAGTCCTTAGTCAGGTACTCAGGCCTTCTCAGGAGGTGTGCAGCCTTTCATTTTGGTGAAAGAGATTTTTTTTGTAATTGAAAAACGTATCACCAGTTAAAGGAGCATTGCCAACTTACCTTTTCTTTCAGAAAGTCAGTGTTTACCAAAATATCATCTTTATTAACTCATTTTACTAGAGAAATGGAGTAACAGAAATAGCATGTGGGATTTTTAAGCCAAAGATTTAGAGTCAGGTCTGGAGCTTCATCATTTATTACACATGATCCTTAGGAGCCTCCCTTATGTGGCTTAATAATACCTGTGTTATAAGATTCTTAAAATCAAATGAGATATATTTTAGAACTTTATAAAATTATACAAACATTAATTTCTCTTTGGAAAAGCTGTCTTGGTTTGCTTTTATTTTTTTTAATTTTTAATTTTATTTTATTAACATATATAATGTATTATTTGTTTCAGAGGTACAGGTCTGTGAGTCATCAGTCTCGCACAGTTCACAGCGCTCACCACAGCACATACCCTCCCCAGTGTCTATCACCCAGCCACCCCATCCCCCCACCCCCACTCCACTCCAGCAACCCTCAGTTTGTTTCCTGAGATTAAGAGTCTCTTATGGTTCGTCTCCCTCTCTGGTTTCATCTTGTTTCATTTTTCCCTCCCTTCCCCTATGATCCTTTCTCATTTCTCAAATTCCTCATATCAGTGAGATCATATGATAATTGTCCTTCTCTGAGTGACTTATTTCGCTTAGCATAATACCCTCTAGTTCGATCCACGTTGTTGCAAATGGCAAGATTGGTTTGTTTTTAAATAGGAAAAATAAGGCAGTTTTCAGATTTCGTTGCTGTTGATGTATTAAATAACCTATGTTGTCCTTAAATTTATCTATTTCATAAGTATCAAAATAACCTTTTTTTTTTAATATCCAAAAGAACTCTCTTATTTTAGTGTGGAAAGATTCCAGAATGTCAGTTAACACTTAAAAAATTTCTTTTTTTTTTTTTTTAAAGATTTTATTTATTTATTTGACAGAGAGAGACACAGCAAGAAAGGGAACACAAGCAGGGGGAGTGGGAGAGGGAGAAGCAGGCTTCCCGTGGAGCAGGGAGCCCGATGCGGGGCTCGATCCCAGGACCCTGGGACCATGACCTGAGCTGAAGGCAGATGCCTAACGACTGAGCCACCCAGGCGCCCCAACACTTAAAAATTTTCTTAAACTCCTTTCTTCCCCTCATCCCTCCCCACCTTGGCGAATGCTGAAAGGAGTCTGGTTAAAAATATAATGTAAAGTTACGTGTTTTTTCATGGGTAGCTTCATATGTAAGGATTACAAGGAAGCAATGATGAAAGAAGGAAAGGAATTAAAGAATTGAATTGGCTTTCGTATTATGCCAGCGCCACATATTGTACCGGTTCTAGAAAATATCTGTTAACAAAATTAAAATTGTTAGTAGTTAAACATGTCTCCAAATAATCCTACTTCTGAGATTGTGAGGTGTAGTCTAGCATTAATTTTTACTTAGTTTTTTAGTAATGATCCTTAGCAGTAATATTTAATTTTCTCAAGCTTGTACACATTTAGAATTCATCCAACTAGCAGCTTTAGGACAAAGAGGTTAGGCAGGTCACTATAATACTAATTAATGGTATAGTAATTATTATGCCAATAAATATGTGCCTTTTCTAGCAGAATTCCGGTACTGACAGGGGTACTTGAGGACCTGAGAGGATGTGGTTTGTGCTGGGCCGTCTCTTAGCTTCTGAATCTCAGTATTGATGTGGAGTTTCACAGGGGTCCCCACAACCTAATATGTTTGGAAAATCACGGGGCAGTGCTTCTGAGTGCTCTGACTAGAGGTGTGTTAGTGCTTTGAGGCCTTCACTCTGTACGAAAACAGAGCGATCACAGACAAAATATAAAGAGAATTGGAAGAGATGTTACATGCTCAAAAGTAAAGATAGACTTCTCTGAACTGAAGGGAAGTATAAAACAGTAAGGATCTGGAGCTTGCTGGGATCTAACTCCAAAAATAGGCAGAGCAGCTGAGGACTGAGCTGCTCCGAGAGGGTGGGAATCAGATACCCTCACACAGCCTCTCCCTGCCTCATGCTGGGTGGAGGGCTCCTGAGAAAGGTCTGGAAATGGCCTGAGGACTTAGCGCTGTAACTCCTAGAAAATGATGGAAGAAGGCAGACAGAGGCTTGAAGCCGTGACTTGGACTACGTGAAATAGCCCCAGTCTCACAAGGTGTGAGATACTGTTGTAAGAATCGGGAGTCCTCATGGACTGAGTGGAGACACTGTCAAAACAGCCTTTTTCTGAAGGGTGGGAGGAGAGGCAGAGAGGCAGGAGGGAAGGAAAACACCCTCCCATCAAGCTTGCACACTCGCATGCCAGAAAACGTAGTAAAAAATAATCGGGTTGTAAACACTCATTGCCATTGAATTTAAAATGGCAGCACAGTCTCAAGAGGACTTTAAGGATGTTTAGTAGCTTCAGTTCTGAAAACAGAATAATATTCTAAAGAAAAAGTGAAACAATAGAAGATGTATATGAAGAATAATAATATCCTAGGAATTTTAGAGAGGAGAGGGGTTAAATCCTAGGAAAGACTCAGTCAGATCAAGAAAGGTTTGGATAAATGAAAGAGAACTAAAAAGTGTAGGCTAATATTTATTGATCACTCACTTTATTCTTAGGCGTTGTTTTAAATAACGTGTATGTATTAATTTGTTTGATCCTAAAAATACCTTGTTATTTTGTTTATCTTTATGAATGAAGAAATTGAGGTAATTAAGTGACGTGCAAGGTTCTGTAATGAGGCAGGGTTGGCACATGGGCATTCTGGCCCCACGATCTGCACACCAGCACGCTGTTCTGCCTGTAGCAGGGACCAGGAGCCCCCCTCCCCCCAGTGCGGAAGAGAGACGAGAAAACATATTGAAGAGTAGATAATGAAATTCCTGAAATAAAAACTAAAAGTGAATAGAAGTGATACAAAAAAACAGGAAAGAAATTAATAAAATAGATGAGCCTCTAGGAAGGCTGATCAAGGGGTGGGGAGAAGACACGAATAAACAGTTGTTATGAATTGAGAAAGGGAGATGTAACTAAGGCTGCTTGGAGTCCGTCTGGTACCATCACCATGCTTCCTTTGAGCTTATCAAGTCCTGTGAATAAGTGTACAAATGAACAAATAGCCTTGGGCCAGGTACACATGTTGATGAGTGGAAAGCACTCACCGCCTCGGCTGGGAACTTGTGTGTAGCGAATAACCTGCTCTGTGGACATAATTAGAGATACAGTAGAGATTGTTTAAAAGTCATGAAAATACTGTGAACTATCATAACTGCTTATTTGTTGGCATTTTAAAAGATAGACACATGTTCTGTGGCCCTCAGTGATGACAGACTTGCAGAATACCAACTGGTGGGAAAATCTGGTCTGGTGGAAGAGGTTTCCCTTTATGCACAAGATGCCACAAATAGGTTTCAAACAAACATTTACAACTTTCAAATACCAGCTTTGAAGCAAAGTGATGTATGCTTTTTCCTTTCCTTTTCTTTTTAATCAGTGTGTTGCACACAAATAATGCTGGAAGGCCTGTGGGAAAGAAAGGCAATGTCTTGAGCCATTTTCAGACCTTACCCCCTACCTGGAGGCAGCCACTTTCAGTTCTGGGCTGTTTCTTCCGGCTTGGTTGTTTCATGTATTTTTCCGTATCGTCTGGCTTTATTTTAACTGTGCCGGGTTATACCTGGTTTTCGTGGTGGCCACTGTGGCCAGAAATGGACGTCAGGCCCATGTTCACAAAATGAAAGGGCTCTGGGTCCCCATTCTCTCACCCTCCCTGTTACAACATGGATCTGTTTGTCATGCTGTCCAGCACTGGCAGGTTTTTAACCTGCTTGTTCTCAGGTAGTAAAAGTAATCATTAAATGATTCTGAATTAGTTTTATCACCTGAAGAGTAACGTAGATCCAAGGTTGGCAGACTTTTTCTCTGCAGACCAAAGAGTAAATATATTAGGCTTTATGGGCTTTCCAGGGTGTGTCGCGGCAGCTCAGGTACATAGCTTTGGAGCTGTCGTGGAATGAACATAATACAATCTACAGCCCATAGATAAACGAGTGAGCGTGGCTCTGTTCCAGTACAATGCTCTGGACACGAAAATGAGAATTGCATATAATTTTTATTCATCATGAAATATATTATTCTTTTGATTTTTCCCTCAACCATTTAATAGTGTAAAAACTATTCTTAACTTGTGGGCCAAACAAACACAGGCAGCAGGCTGGATTTGGCTTGTGGGCCTTCATGTGTTGATCCTGTTGTAGATTCTTAAATAAGCCCCACGTTCTGTATTAATGGCGTAGCAAATATGGAAATTGCTTAGTGTTTCTGTCTTGGGTACCAAAGTGGGAACACATGGTGTCCCTTGGCATGCCCAAGGAACAGGAAGTAGAAAAGCATGGAGAAGAGGAGCGTAGCTGGGAGTGTGATGGGTTAGCGATGGGAGTAGAATTAGTTTGTCCGAGGCACCAGTTTATTAATCCCATCTGTGAACTGTCATTGTTTTTCGCCACCGTACCCGGTACTGTAGATCCCGGGAAGCAGCATATCTATACGCTTTGGCCTGGAAAAGTGGCAAAGACAGATAGGTAGTTGTAAATAGACAAATACTTACTAAAAAGATTATGGTCTAGCAATATAAACATGCCTAAAATTATTTAGGAAGTAAAATGGACAGTAAATTTACAAAAACTGTGAATGGCTAGAGAAAAAGTGAATTTGAGGAAGGCCATAGTATTTGAATTTGAAGGCCTTACGTGGTATGTTAAGGTGTTTGGCCTTTATCCCACTGTGTAGTACCATGTTTCTCAGACTGTACTGTAGGATCAGAGTGGTTTTTTGTGGGGTGTTTTTTTGGGGGGGCGATTTTCCAGCCCATCATGAACTAATAGTTTTGTAAAACAATAAAAATTATAGAAAAATGAAATAAAGATATTCTAAAATATAGGTCCAAGTTTTAATTTAGGTTGAACCAACATAAAATTACTGTTGAAGATTATTGTAAAAGTTTTTAAACACTCAGTTTTTGTACTTAACTCATTGTGGACTGATGACAAATATATCATGGCTGATAATTCTGACTGGTACTGGTTTGTGGGCCACACTTTGAAAGGTACTGATCTCTCCTGAGTAGTATGGGGTCCCTGCAAGTTTTTCAGTGAAGAATGACATAATTACATTTGTGTTTAGCATAATGCATTTTTTGTCAGTACGAGTGACAATTATGTTCAGGCTGGAAGGATGGAAACCAAGGAATCCTGGAGTCATCAATACTTGGAATATAGCTCAAAATGGAGAAAAAAGTGAAGTTGACTTTCTTTATGCTGATTAATGCATGTAGAGAATAACTCATTCAATAGGCTGTACACTTCTTGTAGGCAGGGACTGTATTTCTTTTAGTAACTACATAAGGTAGGTACTTTTTAGGGTATTTAATGGATAATGGGTCAGAGAGAGGTAAGGCAGAACCAGGGAAGAGTAGAGTATTTAGAACACTGGAATAAGAAGAGCTTCAGGCTGAGAATATAATAAACAGAATCAAATACTTTCACATCAAGGAAGATGATAATTGGTAAGTAGGTATTAGATTTAGTAATTTGAAAGTCCTTAGGGAGATCAGCTTTAGCCATCTGATAAACTTAGATAAAAAATAAGGTGTTGCCCATCTCTGTTACCCAGTAAGAGAATGACGAGAGGTACCCTTTAAAATATGATACATCATTAATTAATGTTAACTAATTGAAAAAGAAAAGTAGTGATAACAACTTTACCATCTACTTAGTATTATATGTGAATGTAAGATCAATAATAGATACATATTTTTTCTTCCATTTTAACAGGGGAACTAAATCTCTATTGAATGGAATTGAAATTGGTTTTTTAATAATTGATTCTGATTTGAGAGAAAAATTGAAGTGTGAATAATCTGCTTGGACTTGTTTCAAACTGCTTTTTAATAAAGTAGATACCTAATATTTTTTATGTGATTCTTTGTTAGAACCTTTCTAATAACTTTCATTTTCCTCGTAGACTATAAGTTTAATCTTATTCTGTACCATACCAGGCATGTATTTGGCCAGTAGTTTGTAGGAAAAAGATTATGGATTGAAAGCAAGTGGGATATAACTTCTGAAGAGTCAGAGAAGTGGAAAGCATTTTAGGGCTATTAATGGAAAGAATAGAAGTTGTGTGGAGCATTGTTATAGCAGCTAATTTAGCAAGTTTGTTGTATCATTTTGTTGCTTTATTTCTTTTTCTTTTCTTCTTTTTTTTTTTTTAGAGCATTGCATGCACTTGAGTAGGGGGTGTGGTGGGGGTAGGGGAAGGGCAGAGGGAGAGAGAGAATCTTAAGCAGGCTCCACACTCAGCATGGAGCCTGACTCCAGACTCAGTCTCATGACCCTAAGATCATGACCTGAGCTGAAATCAAGAGTCGGGCACTTAACCCATTGAGCTACCCAGGCACCCCTCGTTGCTTTATTCCTTATAATCAGGTTTTAATAGCATCTTTAAATTGAAGAAACATTAAACATGACATCTGCTGAATAAATTATGGGTACTCCCATACAATGCCTGTATGAATATTGGTACTTAGACATCTTTTAATATTGTCTAGATGGAAATGTTATTTGAAGTTTGCTTCTGTGATTGCTTTTTAAAAAAAATAAATAAATAAAATGAACCTTGGATTTTTTCCCCAACCTTTTCTCTGAAAAGATCGTGATTATTTTATATTATAGTGGGTAATGAAATTCCAGGAGACTGAAGATAACCTATAATTACATGTGGAAGCTAGAGTCATTTTTATGCTTTTTTTGATTACTAAATATAAATATTCAATATTCTTCACAATAATTTCAAAAGTTATCTCTAAATCTGTCCATAGAATGAAGACCAAGAAGTGATCCTGGTCAGAACTGATCAGTCTGGAAGAGTGTGGCCTATACATACTCCAGGAAAATCTCTGGAATCTAAAGGAGGAAGAAGGAAGAGACAGATGGTATGTTTAACAGAGGTCTTTGTTTATTAATTGAGTTCCTCTCTCCCCCGGCTTTCTTTGCGTCAGACTACTTCAGAATATTCTGAGATGTAGGTTTATAATACAAATGTTAGAAGGTAGTAAATTATATTATTACTTTTATTCTTGGATATATCCCTTTGCATTTTACAAAATGCAGTCTGATTCAACTATAGTTTTCCAATAACTGTGAACATTGAATGTTTAAGGCAATTTTAATTTTGGGTGTGGGGGGGGCTTAGGCAGAGAGAGAATCTTAAGCAGGCTCTGTGCTTGGACTGGAGCCTGATGCGGGGATTCAGTCTCACAACCCTGAGATCATAACCTGAACCGAAATCAAGAGGCATATGCTTAACTGATGGAGCCACCCAGGTGCCCTGGCAATTTTAATTTTGTGTACATTTTTTTGCCATTGTTTCTAGCTCTTTTTACATATTTAACATAGCTCTTAGGGAAAATCTTGTTTTATCTAATTTGAGCCATGGTGATTGGATATCAATACATAATAATGTCTTAATTGTGTAGTTGCTCTGATCCTTTATAAACCTTATTTTCTTTTCCATCTTCCAGCTCTACCAATTAGTTTTTAGCACTACGTTGAGGCTTTTGAGATGGTTAAAACAATGTATTTAGTTTTCCCAAGTTAGAATTTTTGTTATAGATTTGGAATATCGTACAAGGGGGTAATTGGGTCCACAGAAGATTTGTTCATTCATAATTTTTTGTCAGATGTTTATTATTTGCCTGTTGAGTGCCTACGCTGCTGGAGATAGTAATTCTTTCAGCAAATAGAGTGGGATGGATCCCTCTTCTAATGAAATGGGAGGAATTAGGGGTTTGGAGTGGAGATGTAGCAGAATAGTAAAGGTTTGGATTCCATGAAAGGTCAGAACTGGCTGAGGAGTCATGCATGTGATACCAGATGACAACTGAGCTTTTTGAGCTACGTCCGACCCAGCAGTGTGGGTACCGGGCTGAAGAGGACAGACACGTTCATTTGGGATTGAGCTTTGCCTTTCGAGTATAATGAAAGGATGAGAGGGCCAGAAATTAAGGGTCTGGAGCCAGGGAGTGATTGAAGTCATGGAATAGGAGATTTAGGCTAGTAATTTCAGGAATAGTAATGTTGGGAAGAAATACCGGGAATGTGGTTCCAAAGATCTCAGAGGGGTTGAAGAGCAGGTGAGAATAAGGGAGTGTAAGAGAGATTGGACTTGAGAGGAAATAAATAGCACTTTTCTTTTCCAAATGTAGGTATGGAACGAGCTGCTGGGAAAACCCAGGACTGATTTAGATGAGAATCAGAATATTAGCTTTGTTTCTGTTAGAGCTGTATAAAATGGGTTTGCTAATATTTCACTCTGTTTTTGGCATGCTTACTCGATCTCTGGATGACCGCAGACTTCCCTCCACGGTGGTAGGAATTGTTACTACAAGAAGAGCAGCCAGAAGAGAAGAAGGGATAAAAGATTTCTGCTTTTTCCTCCAAACCCAGAAATCAGATAGTGTTATACTTCCATCCCTAGGGAAGAGGAGAGTAATGGGGCAGAAATAGGGAGTGGTATTCTAATGGAAATTCTTCCAAAAGGAAGCACACAGAATAGGGATAAGCTAGCTGGAAGGAAAGATTGTGGTATGTAGTGGGATTTTTGCATTTAATACCAGATTTACAGATAGTTAATTAAAAATACTTCAAAGACCCATGTTTTCACTAAATAATGTTCATTTTCTCATAGGCTTCAACCCATGAAGAAAAAGAAAGGGTTAGATACTTTCATGATGATGATCATCTCAGCCTAAATGATTTAGTCAAGAATGAAAAGATGGGAACAGCAGAAAATCAAAACAAACTTTTTATGAGGATGGCATCGAAGGTAAGATCCATTCCTAGGATACCTTTCAATTTAGAGAAGCTGGTTACTCCATCTAGCAATGATCTATTTTTCAGAGTGCTTGGTTCTTTCTGATCTTGATTTATTTTATTAAACCAAATCCTTTATAAGACCTATCAAGAACATACATTTTGGAATTGATTGGGAAATTAATAATTGGGATTTATTTTGTTTTTAAATATAGACTCTGGTTTAGTTTTTTTATGTATACCGTGACAATGTTAATTGTGTATTTGATCTACCATTTAAGGGAAAGTTTTGGGCCAGAGTTAGATGACCGGTGTGTTTTGTGTTAATATTCCTTCAACTCTTCATAATTATATCACAAGGAGTGTATTTGAAGTAACATATTATAGATTACAGAGGAGACATCTTGGAATAATCTTAAATCTATTTATATGAAAACTTTGTATGTATAGTTCATATTTATATGAAAATGTGTGTTAGTACATCATTATGGATAGTAGGATTAGTTTTTGTTTCAAATAGCATTCTTGGTTGCAGTCCCTTCCAAACACTACCACTGACTTTCTTTTGAAAGAGACCTATTTTAACTCAGCTGTGTAATAGGTTTGACTATGCTGGAGTTTCAGCTCGCTGTCTGGATTTGCAGACCAAGCTTTCCTAGAATATAGCTGTCCACGTTTGTTTACCTATTGTCTAAGGTTGTTTTCACCCTACAACAGCTGAGTTGAATAGTTGTGATGGAGACCTTACAGCCCACAAGGCTGAAATATTTGGAATAATTTTTGATGGTGGGAGTTTGAACTCGGTATCTGACGTACAAGGGCAAGATTTTTTACTGTATACATTTTTAGACTTCTTTTTTTTCAAACTGTGTGAATATACTGCCTGGTGAAAAATTTTACTTAATGAAAACTAGAATAAAGATAAGCAAGGTGTCTGTGTGTATGTGTGTGTTGGGAGGAGTAAGACAAATTTGGGTTTAAATAGAAATGATTATTCTTCCCATCACCAAGAATTGTATGGGATCTTTAATTTAACCCATAGGATCATTTTACTTCTCTTTATTTGGAGGCAAAGACTAGAAGTCTCCTAGGGTCTGGAAATTCAATGCAGAAAGGTCATATTTTTATGAAAGTTTTCTTTTCAGAAACAGGACAGACCATTTTATGTGCAACTCTGAATTATTTAGTTTTAGTAATCTGAGCGTGGTCAATTCAGGTTGATACACAAGATAAAACCTTGTTATAAATTGTAATAGTCATTTATTGCTTCACTTGTTCACTGAACACCTAATCTGTGCTAGGTAGATAACCATTCTTGGCGCTGTGAGCAGGGAACCGATCAAGTCAAAGTTCCTCCCCTCAAGGCGCCCTTATTTCTGGTGGATGAGACAGAAAGTGAACAAATGCATGATGTGTAAAGTATTATATAACATAAATATTATACAAAACAGAAAATATTGCTGTAGGAAGTAAAGCAAAATGGAAGGAGGGAGGCTGGTGTTTCAGTAGAGTGTTGAAGGAAGGCCTCTCTGTGGAGGTGATGTTTCTGCAGCGTGTGAACAGAGTCAGGGAATGGTCCATGTGAATGTCCCAGAGAGAATATTCACGCGGAAGAAACAGCAAATGCAGAGGATCTGAAGCAGAGGTGAGCTCGAAGAGCAGGAGAAGACAACAGGGTGACAAGTGAGACTGGGAAAAGGAGAAAGGAACAGGGCAGTAGAAGAAGAGGTGGGAGACATAGCAGGACTCAAATCCTGTAAGGTCTTACAGGCCATGGTGTGGGAGCTTGTGGCTTTGTGTAAGCGATGGGCATTGTAAGTGATTTTGAGGGTTTGGACTAGCACAGTGTCATGATCTGGTTTATGTTCTGTAATTGTCCCACAATTCTCGTAGATCCTGTTTTGTTTTCTTCAGTCTTTGTTCTCTCTGCTTTCTGATTGTGGAAGTTTCTCTTGTCATCTTCAGGCTCCGAGCTTCCTTTCTCAGCCATGTCTGGTCTGCTCATAAGCCCTTCAGAAGCACTCTTCATTTCTGTTGTGTTTTTGGTCTCTTGAAGTTCTTCCTGGTGCTCAGGATTTCCATCTCTGCTTACGTTGTCGGTCTGTTGTTGGTGAGCCGATGCTCCTGGGCCTGTGAACTTCAGTGCTTCTGGTTTTCTTCCCTGCCTCGCGGGGAAGGGATGGCTGGAGGGGGCTGCAGTGCGGTGTGTCCCTCGCTTCCGGTGGGCCGGGCTATGATAAAACCCCCGCGGGTGAAGCTCTGGTAAGACAGTTCCTCCTGAGGGCTGACCTTGTTAAGAAGAACAGAATGCTCTGTCTGTCAAAATGCTTCTCCTTCTGATCTTCTTTCTCTGATCTTTGCTCTGAGGACCTGGTTGAGCACCTAGAGGTCAAACTCACCGAATTATGGGGGCTTTCCCTAGGACCTGGTTCCCCAGAGTATTTAACTTTCAGACTTTCCCTCTGTCCACACTGAGCCTCCGGCACTATGTCAGTTACAGGTTAGGTTTTCCTGCCCAGCACTGATTCCTATGGGACCACTGCTTCCCACACAGATAAATTGTGGTTCTCTCTACTCACCTGACTGTCTCCTTGATTTTGGGGTCATCCCTTTACTGAGAGATCTAAGAGGAGTTGTTGATTTTTCATGCTGTTCTGCTTTGTACTTGTTGTTGGGACAGAGTGGCAACTTCTCAGCTCTTTAAATGCCAGATTGGAACCTGCTGGTTTATTTTAGAAAGGATTTTTCTGGCAGCTCTTTTGGGAAGGTAATGTAGAGAGGCAGGAGTGGAGGTAGGGAGATCACTTTAGGAGGGTATTGCATTAATTCATATAGAGCCTTGGATTAGGGTGGGAAACTACTGAGAAGTGGTAGCATTTGGGGCAATTCTGATGTTATTGATTGAAATAGAAAACCTTGCAGGGGACACATCTCACTGGAGGTTGGAGATCAAGAATGCTGTTACGGACGTGTGAAATATGAAATGCCTGTTAAAGATTCACATGGTGGCATGGAGTGACTGTCATGAGGCTCTGGTTGATGTTGGCTCTGTCATATAGATTTGGATGCTGTTAACATTTAAATGTATTTAGGGGCGCCTGGGTGGCTCAGTCGGTTGAGCGTCTGCCCTCGGCTCAGGTCATGATCCCAGGGTCCTGGGATCGAGCCCCACGTCAGGCTCCCTGCTCAGTGGGGAGCCTGCTTCTCTCTCTCCCCCTCCCCCTGCTTGTGCTCTCTCTCTCTCTCTCAAATGAATAAACAAAAAATCTTTAAAAAATAAACGTATTTAAAGCCATGGGACTTAAGAAATTATTAATGATGTGGGTCTGAAGACTGAACTCTTGAGCCCTGTCTGGAAGGGACCGAAAGGGTTCCACAGATGAGACTGAGAAAGTGCAGCCAGTGAGGCAGCAGGAAGACTGAGGGTGTGGAGTTTCAGAAGTGGGAGAAGACAGGAAGTGCCAGTGGCTTTGGAGAGGCTGAATAAGATCTCTGAAGATGGACAAGTGACCATGAGATTTGGCATTGTGGAGATTTCTGGCGACTCTCTTAGGTGTGGTTTCCTTGGTCTGCTAGGGAGGAAAGCGTGATTGTCATGGGTTCAAGAGTGAGTGTGAGGACAGCCCGTGAGGGGGCTGGCCTTCCAGAGAAGCTGGGTGCTGCCTGTCGTCATGGCAGGAGAAGAGAGTGTTTAAGAGGCGAGGAGGTTTGTAAACGTGGTGATAGACACATGAACCAGTTCTCTTCTTTTTGCTTCTCTTTGTTTAGTGAAAAGACTAGGGTTATCTGCTAAAGTGATGGTGAAGAAGGGGTGTTAGAGGTTTGAGAAAAAAGTGTGGAATGGTTTTTGAGAGAACCAGGAGTGAAATAAAGTATGACTTTCAGGCAGCACTGAAGGTCCATTTGAGGTTTACGGTTATAAATTTAAAATTACACATGTCAGGGTGTTTGTGTATTTTTCTTCTACTGTGTTTGGATAGAGACTGAGTTTTATTGAATCATGATACAGTGATCATGACATTTTGTATTTTTCATATTTCACCACCATGATTTATTGCTTTAAGGGTGCAAATGGTGGAGCTTGCTTATGTTTTTCTTTTGCTCTATTTGTGTATTGTAAGATCTTTCAGTAATATTTGTATTGTATAGGGTTTTTAGTTTTTAGTATTAACTGATTTGGCAAAGATTGTGATCCCTAAACATTGAAAATCTTTGAGTTTTTTAAAATTCAGATTTACTAAGTTAGAACATTGTAATAGATATTATAAAAATTTACCAGTGGGATGTCACCAAAATGGCAGCGTAATAGACCTCAGCCTTCATCCCTTCACAGAAAACAACAACTAGGTAGCTAACCATGACTAAAGAGAGCTCTAGAGTCTACTTAAGAAACTTCAAAGCATAGTGGAACAAAAAAAACCTTGAGAATGACTGCTCCCAAAGGGAAAGAGGACAGCTTCGTTTTTGGATTCTCCTGTTCCCAAGCTGGCATTGCTCAGCTTCCCAGCTAGAAAGAGTTCCTCTTGCAGGGAAGAGAAGTGCAGGGCACATGGGCAGCTTCCCTTGCATTTCGTGGCCCCACATGAAGGTCCTACTTCAGTTTCATTGCACCCAGAGACCAGCAAAGGTGAGATGTAGAGACAGCTAGTAACCAGGAAGAAAAGTAGGGGCCACCAGTAATAGCCACGCTGTGGAGTGATCGTGGTTCCCAGTGGTCTGCTCTGGAGACAGACCTGCAGCGTTTACCACTGAAGAGAGCAGCGAATGGTCAGCACAGCCGCTGCAGAAAGCTTGCAGGTTTTACCAGCTTTAACTCCACAGATAGTCACATTCAGCTGTCTCAGTCTCTTCCTGTTCCCTGCCCCACGCCCCAGTCAACTCCCCTTGGAGCCTGGGAACTGCACCAGCAGCTCTCCCAGGCCTCTACAGCTGTGTGAGTAAAAGCTGGAGCCTAGACCCCTGTGGCTGACCCCTACTGCCATGTGCATGTTGGCGGTTAGCCCCTTTAGGTGCGTACTTGCCCACGGCCAACCTGACACCCGTCACGAGCCTCCACTGCCATGCCCGTGCTCAGGGGAGACTGTCGCTGTAGGAGAGTGTCACCATGGCCTGGGTCTCTGCAGTTGCTTCTGGGCCTGGATTGGGCACTGCCTTCTGTCACAGCCCCGTATCACTCTGCTCCCCTGCAGCTGGCCCCACCAGCTGTGCACTTGCACACATCCTTCTCAGCCCCCATCACTGGCATCCGCTGCCAGGCACCCACGGCAAGACCCAGCTGCCAAGAGCCATGCATCTGCAGTTAACCCCAGCCCTTGCTGTCTGCCCTGCCCCCATCACTACATGTAGGATTGCAGCCATGACACAGGCACCTGCAGCTGGCCCCCACAAGTTGCTGTGGCGACTTCTTTTCTAGCCCCTCGCCCTCATCTGCTGCTGAGTACCCCAATAGCCCTTGCAGCCCCTGTGGACCCCCAGCACCTGCCAAGGATCACACAGTTGTTGACATCGTGGACCCTGGTGACTAGAGCCAATGAGCCACCGCACTCCCTCAGACTTCTTGCCACCCCATACCCTCACACTGGGCACCCTGCACCTGTAGACCCGAGATCACCACGTGCTCCAGCATGCCCCCATGTGCAGGTGGACATTTTCTCTTACTGGAGTCCATGAAGTCTGGAAGAGGGGACAGCTTCTTCAAATGCACAGACATCTACACAAGGTTACAGGGATCATAAATAATGAGGGCAACATGACTCCAACAAAGGAATAAATAACTATCTAGTAACCAGCCCCAAAGAAAAGAAGATACAGGTATTACCTGATGAAGAATTCAAAATAATTACCTTAAAGATGCTCAGAGAACTCTGAGAACACTGATAAGTAATTTAATGATATCAGGAAAACAATACAGGAACAAAATAGTAAGTTCCACAACAACACAAAAATAAATCAAGCTGCAGTTTGTAGCTGAAGACTACAACGAGTGAACTAAAAAATTCAATAAAGAGCTTCACCAGCAGACTAGACCAAACAGCAGGAAGAGTCCATGAGTTTAAAGAAAAATCATTTGAAATCATCCAGTCAGAGAAGCAAAAAGAAAAAGATTGAAAAGGAATGAAGAGAGCCTATGAGTCTTATGGGACACCCCTAACAAAAACAGTCTGTGCATCACTGGAGTCCCAAAGGAGAAGACAGAAACAGTAAGGGAGAGAAAGCTTATTTAAAGAGATAATGACTGAGAACTTTCCAGACCTGGGGAGAGATTTGGACACCTAAGTTTGTGAAGCTAATAGGTCACCCCAAAATCTCAATCCAAAATGATCTTTTCCAAGATGCAATATAATAAAACCTAAATGGATGAAAAAAAAAGATTTTTAAAAGCAAAAGAGAGAAAAAGATTCCTACAAGGGAGCCCCTCTAAGTCTTACAGTGGATTTCTCAGCAGAGACCTTTCAGGTCAGGAGAGAATGGGATGATAAGTTACAAATACTGAAGGAAAGAAACTGCTGGGCGCCTGGGTGGCTCAGTTGGTTGGGTGACTGCCTTCGGCTCAGGTCATGATCCCAGGGTCCTGGGATCGAGCCCCACATCAGGCTCCCTGCTCGGCTGGGAGCCTGCTTCTCCCTCTCCCGCTCCCCCTGCTTGTGTTCCCTCCCTCGCTGTCTTTCTTTCTGTCAAATAAATAAAATTAAAAAGAAAGAAAGAAAGAAAGAAAAAGAAAAGAAAGAAAGAAAGAAAGAAAGAAAAGAAAGAAAAGAAAGAAAGAAAGAAAGAAACTGCCAACCAAGAATATTTTACCCAGTAAAGTTGTCCTTCAGAAATGATGGCAAGATAAAGTTTCCTAAACAAATAAAACCTGAGGGAGTTTGTCACCACTAGACCTGCTTAGAGGAAAGGCTGCTAATTAGTGACATGAAAACATAGGAAAATGTCCAATAGACTAGGAAAGGTAAGAATATATTCAGATTCAAAATACTTTACTACTGTCATTTGCTGGTGTGTTAACCACTTAACTCTAGTGTAAAAGTTGAAGGACAAAAGTGTTAAAAATAGCGATAGCTACAATAATTTGTCAGTAGATACACAGTATAAAAAGTAAAGTGTGACATCAAAAACAAACTATGGGGGTTGTGGGAATAAAAGGGTAGAGTTTTTCTTTGAGATAGAAGTTGTTATCAGTTTTAAATGGACTTATACCTATAAGATGTTTCCAGTAAACCTGTGAGTAATCATGAATTGAAGCCTGTACTGGAAAAGATGAAGGGAACCAAAGTATTCAACTGTGGAAAATCATCCATTCACAGAGGGCTAGAGCAAGAGCAGAAGAAAGAAAAAAGGAACTGCCAAACATCCAAAACCCATTCACAAGATGATCATACTTAGCTGTTACCCATCAATTACTATAAATGTAATAGGTTAAATGCTCCCAGAGCATTTATGACTCTAAGAAGTCATAGAGTGGCTGAATGGATAAGGAACCAGACCCAACTATATGCTTCCCAACACAGATAGGTTCAAAGTGAAGGTATGGGAAAAAATATTCCATGCAAATGGAACCGAAAGAAGCAGGGGCAGCTATACTTATATCAGACGAAGTAGACTTGAAGTCAAAAACTGTAACTAGAGACAAGAAAGGTCATTATCTAATGATAAAGGAGTCAACTCATCAAGAGGAGATAATAATTGTAAATATACATGCACCCAATGTCAGAGCACCTGAATATGTCAAGCAAATAAAACACATCTGAAGGGAGTGATAGACAGCAGTACACTAATACTACAGGACTCCATTCAGTACCTCACTTTCGTCAGTGAACAGATCATCCAGACAAAAAAAGCAGTAAGAAAACTTGCTGGACTTGAAGTACACTTTAGACTAAATGGACCACACTGACATATACAGAATGTTTCATCCAACAGCAACAGAATATGTGTTCTTCTCAAGCACACATGGAGCACTTTCCAGGTTGGAACATATGTTGTTCAATCACAAAAATTTAGTCTTACCAAATTGGAAAATACGGAAATTGTGCCAAATACCTTTTGAGACCACAGTGGTGTGAAACCAGAAATCAGTAACAAGAGGAAAACTAGAAAATTCACAAATATGTTGAAAATGAACCATAGCACTCCTGAACAACGCATGGGTCAAAGAGATATCGAAAGGGAAATAAAAAAAATACATCGAAACAAGTAATAGTCTAAACAGAACATACCACAACTTACGGGATGCAGCAAAAAGTGCTAAGAAGGGAGTTTATAGTGCTAAACATCTATAGTTAGAAAAAATAAATATCAGAAATAAGCAACTTAGCTTTTACACCTCAAGGAACTGAAAGAAGAAAGGAAGGAGATAACAAAGATCAGAGCAGAAATAAATGAAATAGAGAATAGAAACACAAAAATCAAGGAAACTAAGAGTTGGGTTTTTTGAAAAGATAAACAAATTGATAAACTGTTAGCTAGATTTACCAGGAAAAAAGAGAGAAGAGTCAAATAAAATTATAAATGAAAGAGGAGACATTTCAGCTGATGCCACAGAAATATAACAGATGATAAATACTGCTATAAACAGTTATATACCAGCAGATTGGACGACCTAGATGATATGGATAAATTCCTAGAAATAACCTGCCTTGTCTGAATCCTGAAGAAACGGAAAATCTGAACAGGTCAGTAATAAGTAAGGAGATTGATTCAGCAATCAAAAACCTCCCAGCAAAGAAAAGTCTAGGACCAGAAAGAAAAGGAAGAAGCAAAATTGTCTGTATTTGCAGATGACATGATATTATATAGAGAAAACCCTAAAGATTCTACCAAAAATGTGTTACAGCTAATCAACAAAATCAATAAAGTTTTAGAACGTAAAATCAACATACAAAATCAGTTGCATTTTTATACACTAATAATGAACTATCACAAAAAGCATTTTACAGATTTCAGCATTCTTTCATGATAAAAACTCTCAAGAAATTGGGCATAGAAGGAACATTACCTCCACCTAATAAAGATCATATATAAGAAACCCATAGCCAACATCGTACTTAACAGTGAAAAGTGGGAAATTTTCCAAGATCAGGAATAAGACAAGGGTGCTCACTCTCAGCACTTCTGTTTGACATGGTAGTGGCAGTCCTAGCCAGAATAGTTAGGCAAGAAAAAGAAGTAAAAGGCATCTGAAGAGAAGAGGAGGAATTAAAGTTTTCTCCACTGATGATATGATCATGTATTTAAAAAATCCAAAGGACTCCACCAAAAAACTGTTATAACTAATAAACAATTCAGTAAAATTTCAGGATACAACATCAGCATACAAAAGTCAGTTGCATTTGTATAAACTAACAATGAACTATCTGAAAAAGAAAACCATTTTGTTTACAGTAGCATGAAGAGCAATATACTTGGGAATAAATTTAACCAAGGAGGTAAAAGATCTGTGCAGTGAAAACTATAAGACATTGATGGAAGAAATTGAAGACAGAAATAAATAGAAAGATAACCCATGTGCATGGATTGGAGTGGTTAATGTTAAAATTTCCATACTGCCCCAAACCATCTATAGATTTAGTGTACCCTCTATCAAAAGTCCATTACCATTTTCCATAGAACTTGTAAAAACAATTCTAAGATTTGTATGCAATCATAGAAGACCCCAAGTAGCCAAAGCAATTTTGAGAAAGTAGAAAGTTGGAGGCACTCCCTGATTTCAAACTATATTAAAAGCAATAGTAATTAAAACAATATGGCACTGACGTAAAAAGAGACACAGACCAGTGAAACAGAATTGAGAGTGATATGGTCAACTTGTATTTGACAAGGGAGCCAAGAATACTCAGTGGGGAAAGGATATTCTCTTCAACAAATGGTGCTAAGAAAACTGGATGTGAACATGCAAAAGAATCAAATTGGACGTCTCTTTTGCACTTTTCACAAAAAATAACTTGAAACGGATTAAGGGCTTAAATGTTAAGACTCAAACCTTTAAAAAAAAAAAAAGGGAAAAAGCTTCTTGACCATGGGTCTTGGCAATGATTTTTTCAGATGTGACATACCAACAGCACAAGTAACAACAACAAATCAGCAAATGGAACTACATCAAACTAAAAAGCTGAAAAGCTTCTGCAGAGCTAAAGGAACAACGAAATGAAAAGGCAGCCTATAGAATGGGAGATAGTATTTGCAAACCTTTTCTCTGATAAGGATTGATACCCAAAATATAAGCTCATACAACTCAGTAGGCAAAAACCAAACAATACAATTTAAAATGGACAGAGGACTTGATAGACAAAATTTTTCTAGAGACAACATTTAAATATCTGAGAGGTACACGAAAAGATGCTCAACATCACTCATCGTCAGGAAAATGCAAATCAAAATCACAATGAAATACCATCTTACACCTGTTGGAATGGCTGTTATTGAAAAGAGAAGAGATACAGGTCGTGATGAGTCCTGGGTGTTGTATGTAAGTGATGAATTACTAAATCCTGACCTGAAACTAATATTACACTGTATATTAACTAACTGGAATTTAAATAAAAAATTAAAAAAAAAAAAAGAAAATGAGTGTTGGTGAGGATGTGGAGAGAAAGGAGCCCGGGTGCACTGTGGGTGGGAATGTGAATTGGTACAGCCACTGTGGAAATCAGTATGGAGGATTCTCAAAAAATTAAAAATAGAACTACCCTTCTTTTCATCAAGAGACACAAAAGCTCATGTGTTTCTTCTTTTATTAGTTAAAAGGCATTAGTAGAGATTGGCCAATTTTTTTTGTGTATAGGACCAGATAGTAAATATTTTCAGCTTTCTGTTGTAACTCCCAGCTCTGCTGTCCTGCCCCAGGAAGCAGCTGTAGGCAATACAGAAATGAATGATACAGCTCTGTTCCAGCAAAACTTTATTTATAAAAACAAGTGGCTGGCCTGATTTGGCTTATGGGCCATGGTTTGTCAGTCACTGGTCTAGGATCTCGAAATGATAGATATTTTCATGACAACTGTCTTTGAATTTGGGTACTTTTCATACTTAGTAGTTATCCTGAAAATGGATCTTTAAAGGCCCTGGGAGAAGTAACCCTTCAGGAATGGTTGATATAGGTCAAGATCCTGTTTGTTTGTTTATTCATCCACAGATATTAATTGATGGCATTCATTGTGTGGAGTGTTCTATTGGGGATACAGTGCACATTAGGAAGAAACCGTTCTTGCCTTTAGGGAGCTCATAAGCATTCAATAAATCATTATGAGACATGAATTCAGTAATTATAGATGTGTAAATTACTGTGAAACACAAATGGAAAGTCTTTTGAAAGAAATACCAGGGTGTCATAACCTAAGTTGGGAAGACAGAAAGTATTTCAGGTTGGACAGCAATTCTGATACTACTTCTGGTCAGTATTTAGTCCTACCCTATTGCATATTTATTTGTTTTTTACTGTCCATCCTTTTTTTGTAATTCTGAAATTCAGATTATGTTCACTCTCTTTTGTAATTTACCATTAGATCTTTAGGAGTATCTCTTTCTTATAACCAGATTAAGAAAGGTATCTTGAGCCAAATATAAACTTGATTATGTTTTTGTGTTTAGAAAGGGCATTTATGGTTGTTAGGGTTTTTTTTTTTTAATGCTTTCTGTATTTTTTAGTTTTCCTGAGTATTTACTACATAATTAATGAAAAAGAGGAACAATCACAAATTCTGACAAAGGGTATGTGCATCTGTTATACTGTATATATAGAGTATGGTTGGTTGTGTATTTATTATCGTGTATTAGGAGACAGGTACGTAGTAACTTTTTGGAAGTTTCTTCCTTCAAAATCATAGAGCTAAAGGATATGTGATTCTGGGGGGGACTTTCCTCCTCTTGCTTTTGTCCTTTCACACTTTACTGAAGAGGAACCGAGGACACTAAGAGAATTAAATTGCCGTTGCAGGCCTTAGCGACTTGTCCGATTTTGCAAGCTACTGAGTTGCAGATGGCTAGCACCACAAGTCTCAATGTCCAGCTCCCAGTCCGGCTGTTTTTCATGAAACAGTATGGCCTTTCAAATGACTCCAGTTAATGGATAGTTGTTGGCTGTTGCCTAAATTTAATTGTCTTTGTACAGTTTCCATGTGTCATTTATTGGCATTTGTGAATAAGTGGTGTGTGCTTTGCTCTTTCTTAAAATACATCCTATTGACTCTAACATTCTTTAAATATAAACTTTTCCATTTAAAATCTAAGACGTCAGTGTTTCCTTGGCAACATAAACTTAGGCACGTCTTCATGAGATCTCTGTACATCTTTCCTCATTAATTTTGTTAGCACCGTGGGCAGTAATTTTATCCTTTTTGTTCTGATAGTGTATTAAAAATGGACTGGAGGGGAAGGAAATGGAAGGTACACGAGAAGAAAACAGAGACAGACTCAGTAATTAGGGTTTTACTTTATATTGTAAGAAAACAAAATGATTTTATTGTCTAATAGAAGATGCTTGTTGTTTCTATTGATAATTTTATTTTTTTTCTGAATTTGTGACATTGCAGGCTTGATACCTTTTTGGATGGAGGTGGTCTTTAAAATATAAAGTCCATATTTCCATAATATACAGTAGAACTTAAAGTCCTTTTTAAAAGATGTTCAGTAAGCTGTAATAGTACTAATGAATCTTGAGAACTTAGGTGGCAGCTTTGCTAAAGGCCTGAGCAGAAGAAGGTGAGGAATGTCTAGATTGCCGCCTCATTGCAGGACCTGTTTCGGTGCGGGGGGTAGCTATTTCCATCCTCTTAGACTTTCATTGGTATGGGGTGAAAGTAGCTTTGCACAAGGCTAATCCAAGAGTGTGAAATGATGTATATCGTCCCGTGACATCCTCTACAGAAAATTTGGAATTTGGGCATCATGAAATGGTAGAAGTGATATTTTGTTTTGGTATATAACTGAATAAATTTTAACGTACATAGTTTGTGCATTTTTCTAAAAGATGTAGGCTTGAATCCAGTCCATGCTGCTTAACAAAATTGGTCTGTTTTGTTTTGTTTTCTGGGTCGGAACACCAGAGAAGTAATTTATTCGGCTTTCTTTGGTTCAAGTCCCATTTCTTTTTTTAATAGTAAAATATACATAACATAAAATTTAACACTGTAGCCATTTCAGGTGTACAATTCAGTGACATTAAATACGTTCACACTGTTGCACACACATCACCACCATCCATTTCCAGAACTTCTCCATCATCCTAAGCAGAAGCCCTGTACCTGTGAGAATAACTCCCTTTCCCACACCTGTATCTCCATCAGCCCTTGGTAACCTCTGTTCTGTTTTTGTCTCTTATCAGTGTGCCTGTTCTAGGTACCTCGTAGACCTGGAATCACACACTCTTCTTCCTTTTGTGTCTGGCTTACTTTGCTTAGCATAATGTTTTGAAGGTTTGTCCATGTTGTAGCTTGTATCAGAATTCCATTCCTTGTTAAGGCTGGAATGGAATTCCATGATTTGTATAGACCACTTTAAAGAAGAAATCTCTTCTGGGTGCTTGGGTGGCTCAGGCGGTTAAGTGTCAGTGTTCAGCTTAGGTCATGATCCCGGGGTCCTCGATCGATCTCCGCATAGTGGCAAGTCTGCTTCCCCCCCGCCCCTGCCCCTGCTTATGCTCTCTCATTTTCTCAAATAAGTAATAAATAAAACCTTCTAAAAAATGAAAAAATAAAAAAAAGCTATTCATCTGTTGGTGCATATCTGGGTTGTTTCCACCTTTTGGCTAGTGTGAGTAATGGGGCTATGAACATGTGTACAAGTATCTTTTGAGTCCCTGCTTTCAGTTCTTCTGGGGATATATATGGATGTGGAGTTGCTGGACCATATGTTAACTCTTCATCGGACTTTCTGGAGGAACCACCAAACTGTTGTCCACGCGGCTACACCATTTTACATTCCTAGCAGCGGTGCACAAGGGCCCTGGTGTCTCCACATTCTCACCTATTATTTTCTGTCTTTTTGTTGTAACAACAACATTTGTTGTTGTTTTCATTTGTTTTTTAGTAGCAGCCATCCTAGTGGGTGTGAGGCGGTATCTCATTGTGGTCAGGTCCTAGTTTGACCATGGTGAGATTTTATGACACCTGTAGGCACTTCTCCCAGATTTTGACCTATTAACTTCAAATTGTTGGCCATTGGGTATACTGGGTCAGTACTTTATCCATTTTTCTTTCTAAAGAAAAAATAGAGTCTAAAATTATATGAAATTTATATTTCACCAGTTAATTTATCTTTTTCCAATGAATCTGAGGGGTTGGAGTTTGAAGGGTAATTTAGCAGTTTTCATCAAAATTTTGATTACAGGGTGCCTGGGTGGCTCAGTTGGTTGGGCGACTGCCTTCGGCTCAGGTCATGATCCTGGAGTCCCAGGATCGAGTCCCACATCGGGCTCCCTGCTCGGCGGGGAGTCTGCTTCTCCCTCTGACCCTCCCCCCTCTCATGTGCTCTCTCTCTCTCATTCTGTCTCAAATAAATAAATAAAATCTTTTAAAAAATTTTTTTGATTACAGATTTGTCATAAAACTTGAAATGCCTTGTAAGAATTAGACTGTAGTCTGTGTTTCTTGTTGATAATGTGTCCTAATGCAATGCTAATTAAATAGATTTGTTGCAAACCATTGTTTTTACATAATGTTGCTAAAAAAAGCTTTTGGTTTTCAGTTTTCATGGAATTTTTCTGTATATCTGATTTTTTTTATAAGATGCTATTTGTTATAGTTTAGGTTTTTTTTTTTCTAAAACATCAAAATGGCAAAGCAAATTAGTTTTCATGGTTAGAAACATTTGACATTTTTATACACTTAGTATTTAGTTGATTAATTCACTAACATCTTCAGTTTCTAGGCTTGAATTTGGAAACTATTTGCTTGATTAAACAGAGTCTAAGTAATAATTCCATTTAACTCCCAATTCATGTGGACAGTGGTTACCGTTAATGAATCCAGAAGAACTTCTCTTGCTGCAGTGATGTAATTGTGATCCCTCTGGACCAGGGTTTCTCAGCCTTGTTGGCACTGTTGACATTTTGGGTTGGCTAACTGTTGTGGGAGGACTGTTTGTCTCTTGTAGAATGTTGAGCAGCATCCCTGACCTCTACCTAGTAGATTCCAGTGGCATCCACACCCACCCCGTGTTTTGACAACCAAAAATGTCTCCAGACATTGCCAAATGTCCCCCAGTGAGGAAGTCGCCCCCAGTTGAGAGCCCTGCTCTGGGAGGATCTGGGAGGGAATAATAGTAACCACTATTTTGTGAGGACCTGCTCTGTATTAGGCCCTCTGCGTTCAGTGATGCTTGGAATTATCTGACAGCATTGGCATTATTAACCCCTTCTAGTAAACAAACTGATGCTCCAGAGATGCTCCATAGCTTGCTTATGATCACATATCCCTTTCCTAAACCCGGTTCATTTTTTCCCCTTTATCAGTACATAGTACTACTATCTTGCCTAGGTCGGAAAGCGAGGAGTCATCAGCAATACCTCTGCCTCCTTCATTTTCCACATCAGATCTGTACCAGGCTTGTTCTCCCCTCAGTGCTAATGAGTCTCCTTCTCTGCAGTCCCAGTGATGCTACGATCATTTTTTACTAGGTCTGTGAAAATAGCCTTGTAACTGGATTGCTGGCATTTCTTCCATTTCTTTTTAAATTTTACCTCACGGAAGCCACAGTGATTTTTTTTCCCAAAGTGTATGTCTGATCCTCTGGCCTCCATGTGAAAGCATTTCAGGTGGCTTTTGGTTGCTGTTAGATTTTTTAACGGGGTCTAACAAGACCTTGAATGGTCTGGTCTCTTCCTCTCCTGCCTCATATCAAGTCTTTCTCTCTCTTACTTTGCTTCCTCTGTTGCAGCTGTTGCTGACTTCCATCCAGTGCCTCCAGTGTGCTATGCTTTCTCCTGCCTCCCGCTCTTGGCCCATGTTTCCTTTGCTCTGCTTTGCTACCTTCCCCGCTTCTGCCCGTTTCACTCTTCCTGTTCGTACGTATCTCATTATTCTTTCAGGGAAGCCTTTTTCACCTCTGTGATTGTGTCAGCCCCTCTGTCAGGATCTCAGATTGCCGTCACGACTCTAATTGGACTTTTTTATTGACCATTCCTTTAGTTAATGTCTGTCTTTCCCATATTATTCCATGTTATTGGGATCGTGTTTGCTTTTGCTCACTTTTGTATCTTAACTATTATAATTTTTAGTACATGATGATAGTGTCTGATAAATATTTATTGTCTAGAATCACATACTATACTTGAGGCTTGAAATTAAGTGCCAAAATCTCTTTTTTACCACTCTACTTAGTTGCATAGAAAATTCATATATTTTCTGTTCTCATTAATGCCTGTTGTTTTGATTTTGCAATGATATTATTTTAAAAACAAGCACAGTCTTTCATCTTTTAACATTGCTGGCCTTTTTATCATCAACCTTCTCTACTTTGTTCTGGTAGAGACCACATCTGAAAAAATCTTGTAGTGGGCCCCACACTGAGCCACAGAGAAATTGTTGTTTAGGTTCTATCAGGGAAGAGCTTTGGTCACAAGGATAGTCAAATGCTGGGACAGGTTTCCTGGAATGTGTTGCTAATTTATAGTGCACAGGATCAAGAATTAAATATATATGTTTTTAAATTTCAAAAATAGAGATGATATTTTTGGAAGCTCAAATGCTTAAAAGATAGTATGATGAGAATATAACTATTAAATTGACTGAATAAAGTTAATGAGTTTTAATGGCATCTTCTAAAAAAATAAACGTCTGTAATCCATGCCTTAATTTGAATATCAAATACCTAGAATTACACATAAGCCTATGCCATATTGGAGAATAATCTTGAGTTCTGTCTGTAATTCCTACCATTGTTCCTCTTCCAACAAAGACTTTAAGGGAGAGATCAGGATGTTTATACCTCCTGGCATAATATGCATGACCTAAAAGAGCTGTAGGTGGAAACACTGGAAAAGTAAAATAAAAATTATGCACTGTGGATATCGTAAAAAAGAAAAAAAGAATAAACCTTGTTGAATAGTCTTCTTAAAGGCGTTTTACAGACTAAAGTGAAACAAAGCACATTTCCTGTGCTTCTCAGTAATTTAATACTAAATTATCTGTGTAGCAAAAGAAGGATGACAAGGATTAATTAAAATGTTCCCTGATATTTTAGACATGGAAATATTTTAATGAAAAATGCTACCAGTTTGTCAAAGCTAACATTAAAGTTTATTTTTATTAGCTAGTAAGAGAATGTGGAATTAAAAACTGTCCTGGATTTTGGTTATTGATAGGTCAAATCTCTAATGCTTCTTATGGCATCAGAAATATCTACTTTAATTTTCAGTGTTTAAGATGAGGTTTTCTTAAGAGCATGAGTGATTTCTTTGCTTTCCTTAGGGCATGATAATTTGTGTCTATGTTTATTTTCTTCCTCCAAGAAAAAACACTTAGAAAGAGTGACTCATTCTTGCCCCACGAAAGCTTCAATCTCTAATAAGTTAGCTTTAATTCTCAGAATTAAGGAACAAAGACAAGAAGTCAGAAATCAAGATAAGGACTTAAGTCATCTGGGAGTAAATGATTTATTTTACTTCATCAGATTTTTTTTTTTTTTTTTAGATTTTTATTTATTTATTTGAGAGAGAGAGAATGAGAGACAGAGAGCACGAGAGGGAAGAGGGTCAGAGGGAGAAGCAGACTCCCGCAGAGCAGGGAGCCCGATGCGGGACTCGATCCCGGGACTCCAGGATCATGACCTGAGCCGAAGGCAGTCGCTTAACCAACTGAGCCACCCAGGCGCCCTACTTCATCAGATTTTAATGTGGTTTAATGGAATTCCATTGGTTTTTCTAGTCTTGGTCTTTTTTAATTTTTTTTTTCCCTAGGAGGCTTTGTTAGATAAATTATGATCCATTCTGCTTATCTGTTTAGCTGCTGACTTCTAGTGTTGCAGTGGTACATGATTTAACAGGAGAGCAGTTTTTAGAAATAGAGTTTGTCAGCTGAGTTGCTATAGTAGGATGTATTTCATTTGAGATTTTTCTTTCAACTGAAACTGAAACTGGATGAGTCCATCATCAGTAGGCAGTGCATCAAAAGAGTGTTGACTTTGTTGTGTATGTACATGACAGTTATATGAATAACTGAAACAGGGTACTTTTAGTCATTTCATAAAGTTAAGACTTCAAGATTAGTGTTCTTTTCAGTAAACTAGGTGATAATAATATTGGTTCTTTATGAACTATGAGGGTTTTACTTGTGAAAGAGGTAGCTAATGTGGTACTTCACATAGGACGAATGAATGTCTATGGTGAAGACCAAAATCACATTCAGTTATGTTGTCTTCTTGTAAAAAAAATATTTTGTTTATTTGTGAGAGAGAGTGAGAGAGAGCACGAGCAGGGGTAGGGGCAGAGGGAGAGGGAGAGAGTCTCAAGCCGACTCCCCGCTGATCTGCAGTCCCAGGACCCTGAGATCATGACCTGAGCTGAAGTTGGATCCTTAACAGACTGAGCCACCCAGGTGCCCTTATGTTGTTTTTATTAATGCATCATTTGTTCTTTTTTTTGTCTTTACCAGTTGGCTTTAGTTTCACTTTGAAAAATAATTCTTTGTTAGTCTTTTGTTTTTAAATGACCTTAACTTAATTTTGAAAATGTGTAGAATCGGGATCCTTATTTTCTTCTTGTAACAAATTATTGTGACTATTTTAGATTCCTAATAATGCAATGTATGAATGGTAATTGGTAGTAGAAAAAACAGGTTTCAGAAAGTTTCTTCTAGCTAGGATGTCATTTACCAGAGAATATGAGACAAGCATATGAATCCTTTTTTCTGTGATTTGTCATTGGTTTTAAAAGGCATTTTGTGTCTCTTCTCTTGATGCTAATCAGATGTTTATAGATTGTAGGCTAGCTTTTTTATTTTTACTCTAAATTTAACAACCATTTAATGATTACTTAGAGAAGGTGTCTCTGGAGTCCCACTTTTGTATTATATATAATTCTAATGTACTTGGTTATCCAGTTTTAAACCAGGAGTATAATAAAAGCAGTGAATTAGAAGTGAGGAAACGACTACCATTAGAAGAAGTGCTTATAGCAATGAGAACTGACAGCTAGTTTAATATAGAGAGGAAAGAATGAGATGGAAAAATGGAGAGAAATAACTAAAAAATCACGAACGTCTTGGTTGATGTAGCTAGCCTAGAAGCAAGCAGCCCTCCAGAGACCCATTCGTGAATTATGATACATTATATTAACTGTCCCAACAATTGTCCTGTATTATCAGGAAGAGATTAAATTAAGTTCCATATATTATGTTTTAAAAGGCAGGAAAGTTTATAATACTCTTTGAGAAATTTCCTTTCAAAATGACTGCAATAAGAAATGTTTTTATACTCAAATGGAAAACCCTTAACTGATGGGAAGTTTAGCTGTTCAGAAAAACTTATTCTACCAGTTTATATTAATGGTTGTATTCTAAACCTCAGTCATAATGTGACATCGCTCACATTATTATCAACCATTAATCATTCTCTAATAAAATGCTGACTTCTTTATTTTCTTCCCTTGACAATTCATTCAAGAGGTTTCGCTTTGACTCTGATGGAAGGTGATAGGTGTTCCAAAGGAATGTTTGAAAGAGAAGAAGCTTTGGCATGCTCAAATACTTACATTCTGGTTTGGAAGAGTTGTTGGAGAGGGTAAGAAGAAGACTAATGATGAGGGAGGGGAGGAAGAAGCCGTGAGTGCCATGGCTAAGCAGACTGCAGAACCTGCCTATCCGGAGTATGTGAAATGGGGCTGGGGTCCAGTGCATGGACGGCAGGGCTGGTTTATATGGAAGCACATGTACACTCCCAGTGTAGCAGGACGGAGGAAGTACTAGCCAGGCATTTGCTTGGAGGGTTTGTAGGTTTCATGGTAGGAAGATGAGCAAGTTCTTGTCTGATTTTTGAGGTCATCTGCTGAGAGTGAAGAGGAAAATTGATGGCGTGTCCAAGGCTTGATGGTGATCTTCTGAAATAGTCACAGTGGAAAATGGAGGTTTTAAAAATTTTGTTGACGAGCCAGTTCAGCTTATGAGTTCGTAGGGAAGCCAATTGCAAAATTTAATGACTCTTCTATAACATGGCAGCCAGAGGGTAAGACCAGAGAAGGAAGATGGTTGATTACAATCAGATTGGACTATCCTAAAATAATACTGTTGGATTTGGTCATTAGAGAAAGTGGACTGGAGCAGAAAAGGAGTAGTTTTATTTTATTATTACATTAACTTTCAACCACCATACTATACAATTAACATTTGAAATGTCTGAATTTCATATACTGTTATATACTGTTTTTGCACAATGGTTAATATTAAAAAAATATTCTTGGAACATTCTTGAAGAAATGTATAAGCAGAGCCTCTGAACAAAAGCAGCTTGTTATTGCTATTTATAGAAGGTTAAATCTGTGTCAGTCACTTTTCAATCAGAGAAACAGAACTAATAAAAGGCACACAGACACAGGGAACAGGGATTGAACTTAGCAATTTTGGAATCTCGGTAAGCAGCCTTTTTAAGGCTGTGTGTTTGCGTCTTTAAGTCCAGAGGCAGGCACTTGGGGAGGGAAAAGCAATGTGAAAGAGAGGGGGAGCAATAACAAGCTGGAACCGAGCTGGAGCTCTCAGGGTGGACGGGAAACACATGTCCGTTCCTGTTGCCTGTGACCTTGGTAGTGTGGCTGTCCTTTAGACCAGGCCAGGAGCTAAATCCCCACATCTGACCCAGAGCTCGGAGAAGCCGAGAGAGGATGGAGGGGTTGGGGGGGCAGTTGCAGACCTGGCTACTGTGCTATGTAAAAGGAAAGTGGACAGTGTAGGCTCTAAAATGGCAAGACTTCATGTCTCCTGTAAGAATTTCTCCCTTCGCCCACCCTAACCAGAAATAGACAGACAAGGGAAGTCTGGTAAATGTCTGTCAGAGTAGTCGGATTGACAGTAACCACAACCCGGGTATTTTTACCTTGGCACGTCTCCTTAAACCGTATTTAACCTCCAAATAAAGAAAATAACAAAGAAGTCATGCTTCTAACATGATACAGCTGTCCCACTTACAACCAAAAACATGCTATCCCTTTCCCCAGAGAGAATGCAGCTACTTTTAACATTGATGGTAGATGGTAAAGAGATGAGAGAGGGAAAGAGAAGAAACAATTCTGGCTAATATTTAAATGTATAATCACATATGAATTCGTATCAAAGTAGTGAAGAGGTGTTGGAACTGTCATGAAACTGGTTATGTGGCTTTAGCTGGCATTTGTAACTGCTTTCCTTGCTGCCCGCTCCATATTCCTTTTGCCCACAGCAGCACCCTAACTGCTGCTCATGGTTCCTTGCCTGATGGGGTGGACCCGAACCTTTGTTTACTAGTGGTCCTGCCTTAATTTGAGTTGTTGTCGTTTATCACTGACTTTAGTCCTAGGCCATGAGAATTATACTAAGAGGTGCCCTAAAAGGTCTCCTACATTCAAGTTGCACGTCCCCTTGCCTCTGTTAGGTAGCACCACCCGGTGTGCCCTAGTCAGAATCAGCCGCTCCAGCCAGCGTAGGGACCCCCTTCTTTGCCTTTTGCTTTAGTTAAAGGACTAAGGAGCCAGAGCAGTCTGGTGGCCATCTCCGTGTCAAGTACAGTGAGTCATTGTGTTGTCCCTTGGAAGAAGGATTCCTCCCTTTGGGACTAAGACCTGTATAGCAGTAGGGCCTAAAGTCACAGGGATGGGAAGCAGAAGTTTCGCTAGTGTATCAAACGCAGTAATAATGAGATGGGTCACTGCTATTTTCCTCTAGCTTCCTAGACCTGTGAATCCTGCCAATGGGAGAGATAGTGTCACAGTTTGGATGTTGATTTAGAGCCCACGGTTCATCCTGGAGCACATTGCCCTAGCCCCAGTGGGTGGCATCCAGCATTTCTCATTAAGTCTAGAAAAGGCCAGCTTACTGTTCTGGTCAGCTAGCTGCCTCAGGATGATGGGGAACATGATAAATTAAATGGGGCTGGACCATTGCCTGGTGATCGTCATTGCATGATGAGTGCAGTGGGCCTGGACCTGTGAATTCAATGGGCATGGACCCATGGCCACGTTGTATTTGCTGTGAAATTGCTTCCTTGGTCAGAGGAATGTGTGTGATACCTTGATGACAGAAGTCCAGAGATGGTGGTTTTGGCAAAAGCATTGCATGCAAGGAAGGAAATCCATCCATATCCAGGGTAGGTGTCTATTCCAATCAGAACGGGGTGCTTCTCCTTCCGTGACGGAAGCAGTCCATGTACCCAACCTGTCCCCAGAGAGCTGGCTGATCCTCGTAAGGAGTGCTGCCATATCGGGGGCTCAGTGTGGTCTCTGTTGTTGGCAGTTGGGTATTCAGCAGTGGCTATAGCCAGATCAGCTTTGATAAGTAGAAGATCGTGTGGCTGAGCCCCCACATAATTTCTCTCCCCGCCTGACCACCCTGTTCCTAACCTCATTTGCACAAAGGTAGCAGAGCTAGTGCCATAAATGTTTTCACCAGCACCACAAATGTCTTCGTGCTCTGTATCAGTTTGGAGAGATCCATCCACATATCTCTTCCCCAGACCTCCTAGCTGCTAATTCTCTGATTGGGTTCTGTCCAAGGCTCTGACCATCCAACCAAAGCATTAGCCATCGTTCACGAATCAGTTTAGACCTGTAGCTCTGGCCACCTCTCCTTCCGGGCGAAACGAACAACAGATACACTGCTCAGAATTCTTACTGAGAGGATTTCCTTTCACTACTGTCCTTCTGGGCCATCCCAGTGTGGAGCCCGGGTCCTGCAGCCGTGCACTTGTGGCTGGGGCCTGTGTACCGTGCAGAACCATATGTTTAAACATGTGAATGTATGACCTACATTTAAATTTTTATAGTTTTTTTGTTTGTTTGAGATCTAGGATCTGACCAGGGTTTGTACGTTGTATTTGGTTATTGTGTCTCCAGAGTGTTAGACTCCCCAAGACTACCCGCACTTCTGACACCAGCTGCAAGTTCAGGGATTCCCAAGGCCACCCTTGGGGAATTCACCAAAAGCTGTTACACTCACAGTTAAGGTTTATTACAGTGCAGGAATACAGATATAAAGTCAGCCAAGGGAAGAGGTGCATGGCGCTGAGTCTAGGAGGTTCCAAACATGAAGCTTCCATTTGTCCTCTCCCAGTGAGTGGTGGACAGCACTCACTTCTCCCAGCAGTGATGTGTGAAAGATACTCCCAACTAGGGAAGCTCACCTGAGCTTTAGTGTGCAGGGTTTTTGTTGGGGTTTGGTCCTGTAGAAATGGTTTATTGCCTGTGAGGGTGACCTGAGGCGGAGCTGATGCTGTGTGGCCCAAGCCTGCACCATAAATCACATCGTTAGCATAGACTCTCTGGTGTGACCCAGGGCCCCCAGGTCAACAGAGCCACTCTTAACAGGCAGGACATTCCAGGGGTTTCAAGATTTCCTTCTAAGGGCAGAAGGCAAGGGCCAGACCTTTCTTTGGGCAATGTTAATTTTTTATTTAACAGCTTTCTTGAGATATGATTTATGTGGCCTACAATTCACCCATTTAAAGTGTACAATTCAGTGGTTTTTAGCATATTTACAGATATGTGTAACCATCATCATAGTCAATTTTAGAACATTCTTATCACCTCACAAAGGAACCCCATAGCCTTTAGCTGTCACCCACTAACCCTTTCAGCCCCCTTCCGTACCCACCCTGAACAGCCACAGATCTATTTTCTGTCTCTGCAGATTTCCCAGATCTGGATATTTCATGTATAGGATCGTGATTTTCTGTGACTGGTGTCTTGCACGTAGCATGATGTTTTTACAGTCCTTGTTGTAGCAGGTGTGAGCGCTTCCTTTCTGTTTTGTAGCCTCCTGATACTCTGTTGGACAGATTTTACACATGTTGTCCATCTGTTCATCAGTCGATGGGCATTTGGACTGTGTCCATCTTTTGGCTGTTATGAATAATAATGCTGCTATAAAGATTTATGTAAAGTTTTTGTTAGACATATGTTTTCATTTCTCTTAGGTATATACCTAGAAGTGGGATTATCGGGTCATACAGTTATCCATATGTTTAATTGTTTATTTATTAGTTTATATTTGTTTGAGGAACTACCAGACTATTTTCCAAAGAAACTGTACCATCTCACATTCCCATCAACAATGTATGAAGGTTCTGATTTCTTCCCATCCTTGTCAACACTTGGATTCCAGCCATCTTGTGAGCCTCAAGTGGTAACTTCATTGTAGTTTTGATTTGCATTTTCCTGTGCTGATTGGCCACTTGTGTACCTTCCTCGGGGAAATGTATGCTCAGAACCTTTGCCTAATTTTGGATCAGGTTGCTCGGTTTTTGTTTTTCTGTTTTTTTTGCTATTGTTGAGTTGTAGGAGTTCTTTATATATTTTGGATATACGATTTGCAAAGATTTCCTCCTATTCTGTGGGCTGCCTTTTCACTCTGTTGACAGTGTTCCTTGGTGCAACAAAGTTTTTATAAGTTTGATGAAGTCCAGCTTGTCTATTTTTCTTTGTTGCATGTGCTTTTGTTGTCATAACCAAGAAACCATTACCAAACTTAATGTTAGGAAGCTTTTCCTCTGTGATTTTTTTTCCAAGAGTTTTAGAGTTTTAGTTCTTAAGTTTAGGTCTGTGACCTGTTTTGAGTTAATTTTTATATATGGTATAACTTAAGGGTCCAACTTTTTTTTTTGGCATGTGAATATCCAGTTTTCCCAACATCATTTGTTTAAGAGACTGTCATTTCCCCTTTCAATGGTCTTGGCACCCTTGTTGAGAATATTTTGAGCATATATGAGAGGGTTTATTTCTAGGCTCTCTTCTATTCCGTTGGTCTGTTACACCGTTTTGGTTGCTGTAGGTTTGCAGTAAGTTTTAAAATCAAGAAGTGTGAGACCTCTACCTTTGTTCATTTTCAGGATTATTTTGTCTCTTTGTAGTTCCTTGAGATCCATCCCATATGAATTTTAAGATGGATTTTTCTATTTCTGCAGAAAACATTATTGGGTTTTTGATAGGCTTTGTGTTGAATCTATAGGTCGCTTTTGGTGATCTTTGCTCCTTTCTTTGATGTTTTTTAATGTCATAACTATTTTATCACATTTCTCTGACTTGTTTGAAAAAGAGATTTTCAGAGTTTTAAAATACGATGTATGAACTCCAGCTTGTAGCATCCCATCAGCTTTCTTTAGGACTCCATCTAAATGATGACAGTCTTATTTTCATACCCCTCTTTTCTTTCTTCACCTCCTTTCCACCAGCAAATGTTTTGCTTTTCCACTTCGTAGACTCAATTCTCCACTTTCTGTTAACATTCTGTCCATTGAAAATTTTTTGTTATCAAGTATAGGAAGGTGGTGGCATGAAGGTCACAGAAGATGTGTACATGATTTATAAATTAAAAGCATTTTGGATCAAAGCCCAAATGGAAGATAATGGGGAAAATTCAAATAATTAAGAGGGCATAGGAGGAGGGATTTGTAGTTATGTTGAAAATTCAGTTTTATATTGTGTTGAAGAATTATGCAGATTTAAGAGACAAGACTGTACTCTATTTAATTCAAAACTATGAATAAATCAGAGAAGTTTGGCAACATCCATGGAGCATAGATTTAAAGAACAGAAGTACTGTCTTCCATATACAAAGGATTTGATTTGAATTGAATATATTCCCTGATCACTCATGAGCTGGTTTTTTTTATTTTTAAGATTTTATTTATTTATTTGAGAGAGAGAGAGAGAACGAGCAGGGGGAGCAGCAGAGGGAGAGGGAGAAGCAGATTCCCCGCTGAGCAGGGAGCCCGATGTGGGGCTCGATCCCAGGACCCCAGGATCATGACCTGAGCCGAAGGCAGACACTTAATTGACTGAGCCACCCAGGCGCCCCATGAGCTGGTTTTTAATAACAGTGCCTTTATAGCAATATATCATATGCGGCACAGGTACATGTGGAGGTATGTATTCTGCTCCTACTAATACACTTCAGCAGAGAGGGACCTACTCTATGTCTGTGTTCTGATTAGTACCTTCACTCAGTTGGGTGTATTTATTCTAGGTGAAATTTAAGGTCTCTTCTCATTCTCTATGCTGCTTCATAGACTATATTTAAAGTATACCCTTTCTGTCTTTTAAAGATGGATTTCTTAAGTGAGAGAGGCTCACTGTATGTCATACACTCTTCATTTTTACAGTCAGATAACCTGTGTTGGATTCCTGCTTCTGTCTCTTACTAGCTGCGTGATTTTGATGAAGTTTTTAGTCTCTCTTAAGCCTCGTTTTTTAAATCTTACAAGTGAGGATGACAGTTCCTATGTTGTAGGGATGTTTGGATGAGAGAGTACTTAAGGTTTCTGTTAGTACCTAGCACATGGTTGGTCACTCTGAAAATAATTAGTGACTAGTTCTGATATTTTTCAAAATGTAATATGTTGTAGTTGAGATCAAGGTCTGAAGTTAAAATAATTGTAATATCAGGGCAGTTCATGTAAATGAACCTGCAAGAATAGAGAGATATATGCAAGGATTACTATGGAGAAAAAGTAGAAGATAAAAAATAAATTCTAGTATAGACAAGGAAGCTAATGTGCTCGGAGAGAATCCTTACTACTAATAATTCGTACCTAGCTTCTAGTTTTTACCTGGTTCTACCAATAATGACATTTTAGAAATCTTGTTTACATTCTATTTTATGTTCTATTTTTTTTTTTAACTTTCTTAAGGTGGTGTTGATACTATTGATTTGAGGCCTTTCTTGTTTTCTGATATAGGTGTTTGGTGCTATAATTGTCCTTCCCACTACTGCTTTAGCAACATCCCACAAATTCGCCTGTATTTTATTGCATTTCTAAATACTTTCTGATTTTATTTATTTATTTGATAGATACATGGGTTATTTGGAACTGGGCTGTTTAATTTCCAGATACTTGGCAATTTTCCATGTGTTTCTGCTGGGATTTCTAATTTAATTCCATTGTGCTCAGTGCACATACTTTATGTTAGCTGAATCCTTTTAAATTTATTAGGACTTGTGTTGACCATGACCATGAATGTCATCTCTTGGTAAATGTTCTCTCTGCACTTGAGAAGAATGTGTATTCTGTTGATGTTGGAGAGACTTTCTGTCACTGTCAGGTCAAATTGGTTCATAGTTTGTTCAGGTCTTCAATATGCCTATTGATTTTCTCCTTGTTCTATCAATTATTGAGAGAGGGGCATTTAAATCTCTGGCTACATTTGTGGATTTGTGTTTTTCTTCTGCAGTTCTATCAGGTTTTTGCTTCATATATTTTGAAACTCAGTAATTAGGTATATAAATTTCAATATTGTTATGTCCTCTTGATGGTGTAATCCTTTTATCATTGTGAAATGACCTTTTATCTCCTTCAATATTCTTTGCTTTGAATTCTACTTTCTCTGACATAAATTCAGCCATTCTAGCTCTTTTCAAATCTTTCTACATGTCTGATAAAATCCATGCATCTTGCTATTGCTTTGTATTTGATGATAAAAAAGACAGAGAGTTCTCTTTTGGCACTTAGTAGACTAAATAGTACTCAGAACTTAGTCTAATGGAAGAAAAACCCAGTTAATGAGAAGTTATGATAAAGTGTGGTCATCTTGAAACTGATGGGAGTACAGTACCAGCGGATCTTGGAAGATCCAGGAAAGTTCTTTTTTGGAGGCAACAACTAAATCGAAGCCTTAGATTGAAAAAGGAGTGGGAGTAGAATGGCACAGTTGAGGGCAGAATTGGTCAGAGAGCAGTGTGTTGTGAAGCCTGAAGGTAGCAGTGTTTTGGGGACTGAAAACAGGATGATGACCAGCGCAGCACCTCAAGTTAAGGATATAATCAGATATGACCAGAATGGTCATCAGTGCCAGATTATGAAGATTGTAATAGTAATGGTGGCTCACTTTTGTGAGTCCTTCCTGTGTGCCAGGCAAGTGTTGTGAGGATTAAGCAAGATAACCTTTTAGGTAAATAGTATTGTTACAACCATTGTGAAATGAGGAAGTGAAGTGTGCAGGGAGCACAGAGAGTTTAAATAACTTGCCCAAGGCTAAGACAGACAGGAGCTAGAACTTCACCACAGTTACTCTGACTCTATAGAGAGTCCTGGCTTTTAACCATTATGCTTGTCTGTGTCTATGATTTTGAAGACAAAACAGAGCCTGAACTTGATCCTGTTCACAATGTGGAGTTCTCTGAGGACATAAATAAAATAAGTAAATAAAATTTGTGTTTTAAAAGCATCACCCTGGCTATAGTTGATGTTTGGGGAGGTGCAGAGAAGCTGCCCAGAGATAGAGTTGAAAAATGTTTATGTTCTCTATGAAGCATATGCTGATTTTAAAATGAAAGTAGTGCTTAACTTCTCCGTAGTTCAATTTCCTTATCTAGTAAATGGAAACGATAATGGTCTCATTCTCGCGGGGGGAGTATAAAACAATCACATTGCATAAAATTGTACTGAGCAGATACACGATAAACTTGAGCTGGGATGATGATGATGTTGTTGATGAGGATTGATTGACCTTGAAAATCAAGCTTAAGTTTTTAATCATGTTTTTCTTCTTCTTTTTTTTTTTTTTTTAATTTAGAAGTTTTACTGTAGAACTTACAGATAGGACTTCAGTAGCTACAGTACAATAAAATGTTAACCACTGCCTTCTCCCCACTACTGTCATTTTGGTTTTTCAGTTTATGGGAAAAACAGATGGAGACTATTACACTCTCGATGACCTGTTTGTCTCCAAAGCAGCTGAGAGAGAACCTTCTGGTGAAGAGGAAGAGAACCAGAGGAGGAAAGCAATTGCTGAGCACCAGAGTCTGGCTGCACAAATGGAAAGGTGTCTGTATTGTTTGGACAGCTCTCAGTTTCCCAAGCACCTCATTGTTGCCATAGGTGTTAAGGTAAGAAATAGAACATTTATTGTCCTGAGGAACTGATGTAGTGCTTTGTGCAGATTTGCCTCTTTCTTGAGACGCTTAGAGGATTCCAGTTTGTCTTCTTCTCTTATTCTGTGTTTCAGATATTTTTCTTTTCTAACTTCCCATGATTCTTAGAATCTTTTTTAGAGCGAGTGTAAATATTTAGGTGACATGAAGCTCACATTTTGTGTGATTCTGCCCATTAGAGAAGCAAAATTGGGAAGTGCTTGAGGCTCTGAACTCTGGAGCCGGCCCACCTGGACTCAGCTTCTGGCTCTGCCCCTTACCAGCTGTGTGACCTTATTCTCACGGTCGGCACTTGATACTTAGTATTAAAATCACTTCAGAAATACTCAGGCCAAAGCGGTTTCTGCTCCTTCCCTTACTTTCTCATAGAACCTATTTGTTTCTTCATAGAATATCTCATAATTCAAAAAATTTTACTGTATTTTACTCGCTTATTGAGTCCCTCTCCTAATAGTATGTAAGTTCTGTGAAGAACAAAAAGTAAGTCTTAGTCATCATTGTACACTAAGCATGTATCCCATTGTTTACCAAACATATATCCCATTGTATGTCAAGAATATGTGTTTGTAGTCACTTACTTCAAGAAATATTTGGCGACTTACACTTAAATATAAGTAAATAATTATTGTGTACCTGATACATACCCTTATGAGTAACTGGGGAAAAGTAGACTCAGATGTACTTTTGGAGCTTGTGTTGTAGTAAATTGGGCAGAAAATAAAGTAGTAATTGTCCTAACTGAAGAAGAGTGTTGTCCTAAAGCAAATGAAGCATGGAAATGGGATAAAATGATGGGACTTTTTGAGACAGTGGTTAGAAGGCCCCTTTTAGGAGGTATTTTAGTAAAGCTACGAAAGAGAGAAGGCGCAGGCGACATGAAGATAGGAATGGCCCCTGTTTGGGGGGGGCCTCTGGGAGTGAGGAGCCCTGAGGGGAGCACGTGCTGGGCGTGCACGGAGCGGGGAGGCCAGGGCAGCTGGAGTGCAGCGGAGGGGAAGTTGAATGAATGAGTGCTAGTTCAGGAACTGAGAGTTTGGGCACCACACCTGTGCATGTTTACTGATTAGTTTGTTTCTCACATACACGTGACATACGCCTTATGTATCCAATGAACTGGCGTTGGTGTTTCCATTCCAACTCAAGTCTTTAATATTTGTAGGTTGTTAAGACTGTCGACTTACCAGTTTATATTTTGGTTTCTTTATTTCCTTACCCTTCTTCTGCTTCTTTCTTTCCTTCCAAACTTTACCAAAAAGGTAAATGTAAAACTCCCATTTAAAATTTATTCAATTAAAAAAACTCCCACCATAACCAGTAACTTGTATTGATTTGTCTGAATTATTTCCCGACCTTTACATAAACAGTAAAATTTTTGTAATTACAACATTATACATTTTTCATTCTTCTTCAGTCTGACCCCCATCTTTAAAAAGTGTAGGAACAGATCAAACATAAAGCGACATTTAAATGTTTCCTACTGTACCTGAGGAGAAGTTTGGAGTTTTTCCAGTGGGTCCTTCATGTCCCTGGTGCTGGGGACGGGCTGTGTCCAGGGAGGCACACAGGAGCTGAGTGCACGGACCTGCTGTTGGCTTCCTGCTGGGTAGGCTGCATCCCAGTGTAGGCATTTCTCAGTCCACTTGTGAAGGCAGACGGCTGGCCAGTGAACAGACGTTTTCTGTTTCTTACAACCTGTCTTTCCCCGTTTTCCTTGGTGGTCCTCTTTTGCAGTGGGGTAACCCACGCTTTCCAAGCAGTCTTGTCTAATGGTATTAAATCCTTCTCTTTGCCTATAACTTCCCAAGAGTTGGCTGATCTGTTTGTTCCCTTGTGGACTTGTCTTTGCACTTTGGTTTCATTTAAAAAACCACTTGAGCCTCTCCTTTCCCCACCTATGCTTTATTGTGCTATCTTTGCTCTAGAAACTACCATCGACATTCAGCTTTTTGTCTTGGAATATTTTAATGTAGAAATATTGATTAGAAGGAATTTTTTCTGTGTCCTACAATATCTGACGAATGGGTCATTTAATACATGTGAATAAACAATAACGAATTATTCCTTTTAGTTATTACCTAAGTTAATCATATATGATTTTGAGTTTCTAAGGAATTACTTTGCCATTTAGTTGAAACAATAAATAGTATTTCAAAGCAATTCAGTAATTCTCCATCACCCTGAATTTCTGATATTTAAAATTGATGTCTTCAATGCAGATATATTAATGAAGCTATATTAGTACTCATTAGAGTCACAGAGTTAGAAACAACTTTTGATCATCAGCTGTCCCTCCCTTCTCCTTTTTTAAAAATAAAAATCTTCTTCCACCTTGTCTTAACACTGTGCTTTACTTTTTTTTTTAATTTAATTTAATTTTATTATGTTATGTTAGTCACTATACAGTACATCATTAGTTTTTTTTTTTTTTGGTGGTGTTAATTTTTTTTTCTTATTTTGTTATGTTAATCACCATACATTATTACATCATTAGTTTTTGATGTAGGGTTCCATGATTCATTATTTGTGCATAACACCCAGTGCTCCATGCAGTACGTGCCCTCTTTAATACCCATCGCCAGGCTAACCCATCCCCCCACCCGCCTCCCCTCTAGAACCCTCAGTTTGTTTTTCAGAGTCCATTGTCTCTCATGGTTTGTCTCCCCCTCCGATTTCCCCCCCTTCATTCTTCCCCTCCTGCTGTCTTCTTCTTTTTTTTTTTTTAAACATATAATGTATTATTTGTTTCAGAGGTACAGGTCTGTGATTCAACAGTCCTACACGATTCACAGCGCTCACCATAGCACATACCCTCCCCAATGTCTATCACCCAGCCACCCCATCCCTCCCACTCCCCCCACCACTTCAGCAACCCTCAGTTTGTTTCCTGAGATTAAGAATTCCTCATATCAGTGAGGTCATATGATACATGTCTTTCTCTGATTGACTTATTTTGCTCAGCATAACACCCTCCAGTTCCATCCACGTCGTTGCAAATGGCAAGATCTCATTCCTTTTGATGGCTGCATAATATTCCATTATACACATACCACATCTTCTTTATCCATTCATCTGTTGATGGACATCTTGGCTCTTTCCACAGTTTGGCTCTTGTGGACATTGCTGCTATAAACATCGGGGTGCACGTACCCCTTCGGATCCCTACATTTGTATCTTTGGGGAAAATACCCAGTAGTACAATTGCTGGATCATGTGGTAGCTCTATTTTCAATTTTTTGAAAAACCTCCATACTGTTTTCCAGAGTGGCTGTACCAGCTTGCATTCCCACCAACAGTGTAGGAGGGTTCTCCTTTCTCCGCATCCCCGCCAACATCTGTCATTTCCTGAGTACATCATTAGTTTTTGATGTAGTGTTCCATGACTCATTGTTTTCGTATGACACCCAGTGCTCCATGCAGTACGTGCCCTCCTTAATACCCATCACCAGGCTAAGCCATCCCCCCACATCTCTCCCCCCTAAACCCCTCAGTTTGTTTCTCAGAGTCCATCGTCTCTCATGCTTCGTTTCTCCCTCTGATTACCCCCCCATTTTTCCCTTCCTTCTCCTAATGTCCTCCATGCTATTCCTTATGTTACATAAATAAGTGAAACCATATGATCATTGACTTTTTCTGCTTGACTTATTTCACTTAGCATCATCTCCTCCAGTCCCATCCATGTTGATGTAAAAGTTGGGTATTCATCCTTTCTGACGGCTGAGTAATATTCCCTTGTATGTATGGACCACATCTTCTTTATCCATTCATCCGTTGAAGGGCATCTCGGCTCTTTCCACAGTTTGGCTATTGCAGACATTGCTGCTATGAACATTGGGGTACATATCGCCCTTCTTTTCACTACATCTGTGTCTTTGGGGTAAAGACCCAGTAGTGCAATTGCTGAGTCATAGGGTAGCTCTACTTTTAATTTTTTGAGGCACCTCCACACTGTTTTCCAAAGTGGCTGTACCAACTTGCAGTCCCACCAACAGTGTAAGAGGGTTCCCCTTTCTCCACAACCTCTCCAACATTTGTTGTTTCTTGCCTTGTCCATTTTTGCCATTCTAACTGGTGTAAGGTGGTATCTCAATGTGGTTTTGATTTGAATTTCCCTGATGGCTAATGATGATGAACATTTTTTCATGTGTCTGTTAGCCATTTGTATGTTTCTTCGGAGAAGTGTCTGTTCATGTCTTCTGCCCATTTTTTGATTTGATTATTTGTTTTTTGGGTGTAAGCTTTTTTTTTAGAATAGTTTTAAACTTACAGAAAAATTAAAAAGACAGTACAGAGTTCCATATACACCATGTCCAGTTTCTTCTGTTATTAACATCTGACAGTAGTAAGCAATTTACAAGTTGTAAATTTGGTACAATTAATGAATCAGTACTGATGTTTTTAACTTTGAATGTGGTTATGATTTTACTATGAATTTAGGTAAATTTCCATATCTACTCCTACTTCGTCCTCTCTCAGCAAAGCTTTAAAATTTTGGATTATTTTGTTATATTGTCTGCCATACAAAATATTTCTAGGCAAAGCCTAACAAAAAAAATAATAGAAAATAAGACCAAGGCCCTTTGCAGAATATTATTTATGTTCCTCATGAACACTGCTCACTACATACATACTAATTGACCTTTTTTAAAGAGACTGTGAAAAAAATAGCACCAATTTGAAGGTAATACATGTATTTAAATAGAGCTTAACCAAAGCAGTAAAACCCTACAGAGCACATTTCCTTTCTCTCTCAGTTGGGTTAATTCTCTGCTCGGCCAATGAGAGAAGGACTCTCTGATAAATAGGTACCCGTTAGGCTTCTCTATCATTACCAACTCATGTATTTTTTCATTCTTGCCAAAAATTGTGTTGTTTCAAGAAGCAAAAAGCTTTCTCAGAATAAGGAAAAAGTGTCATTCATTTTGCCCTTGGGTAAGCTCAATCTCAGATATACGTATAACAGTTAAAATTGAGACTTGTGCTGTAAATTTGCAGTTTATTAAAATCTACCTTCGTGGCCTTTAAAAGTTTTAGAAAAATGTCAAATATCTTTAAAAACATTAAAATAAAGTATATTGCTTGTAAACAAGTAAACCTTATTAAACGTTAGCCATGTTTCCCATGGCTCATTTGTCACAGTGGAGAGTAAATACAATAACATTTCACTTTGCAATTTTTTTCCCCATAGGTTTATTTGTGTTTACCCAACTTCCGATCTCTCACCGAGGGGCACTGCCTAATAGTCCCTTTGCAGCATCACAGAGCGGCTACCTTACTGGATGAAGACGTCTGGGAGGAAATTCAGGTCAGCGTGCTCATGCTCATTCTTGTAATGCTCATGAGCAATCTTACAGATTATTGTTACAAATTCCAGTGGGTTTTTATACCTTTGTCCAGTGATCTTACTTTCTGAACTTACACATTTGTTCACATTTCCCTCGTTGTGTATACCTGTGAATCATGGTGTTTTCACCACTCACTACCTTTTAATTTTATTTCCCTGAGGTACTCCATGTTTTGAAAGCTTTTCTAGAAATTTTTTTTTATTGAGATTAATTGATGTATAACATATTAGTTTCAGGTGTACAACTGAAAGTTTTTGTGTACTAAATAAACTATGACAAAGTAATAATTATTTTTACTTAAAAATATCAATGTAAGATTTCTAATCCATGCTTTTGTGAAACATGAGATGATGATTCTTAACACAGGAAGCTAATAGATTATAGCCAAAAGGAAAGATATTTTCAGATAATAAAAATAAATTTTGGAAGTTAGAGGTTCATATCCAGCAGTTGCCATATTTTCCTGTGATGGAATTGGCCTCTGTTGTTGTGATTTTGCCTTTATTTCTACACTCTTCCCTTTATAACCTGGCTCAGCTTTTGAATTCAAGGATTTTGTGTGTGAGTGTGTGTGTGTGGCTGATTCTGTAAGAAACTGAAAGGCACAACATGGGTGAAATTGCTCCTGAATTATCTCAAGACCTCATAATGACCAAAAAAGAAAAGAAAGAAAGCTCTTGTTTTTCTAATACTTGACAATTGAATAGGGGTTACAGGGACCCCTAGTTAGAAAATGTGAAAATTATAAGGCTTCAGAAGAGACTGTGTACTTAGTCTTGTATCATGCTGACAAAGATGCTGAAAGAGGAGATATTTTGACTGCATATTATGAAATTCACTCTCTTACTCCTTGTAATCTTTAAGTTTATGCTGTGAAAGGTAAAGGGTACACTGTTTTAATGCATCTGTGGCTGAGTAGGGGCAAGAATGTGGACAAAAATATTTGATGTGAAAAAAATTTTTTTCTAGTAGTGGATGCCAGTGCAGTAAATTATTTATTTATTTATTTATTTATTTATTTATTTATTTATTTATTTATAAGATTTTATTTATTTGACAGAGAGAGACACAGCGAGAGAGGGAACACAAGCAGGGGGAGTGGGAGAGGGAGAAGCAGGCTTCCCACTGAGCAGGGAGCCCAATGTGGGGCTCGATCCCAGGACCCCGGGACCATGACCTGAGCCGAAGGCAGACGCTTAACAACTGAGCCACCCAGGCGCCCCACAGTAAATAATTTAAAGTGGAAAGTATGCAAATTTGGTTTTCAGAATTATTTTGAGGCTTTTTTGGAATGTCTTTAAAAAATTTATACAAAGAAAACTGATTTAACTTAGAGCAAAATACAGTGCCAAAAAGATTTTAAGTAAGACAGGAACCTAGTCTGTGTGTTTTATATTTCTGTAAGAAATTAAGCTACTTGATAGAAAACATTGAGGTGGATAAAGAAGAAATTCAGTTTAGTAGATATTGAGTACATGAATATAAGATAATCCAGGTGTTATGAGAAATTCAGAGATAAAATCATTGTTTCTGCCCAAAGGTTTGGTATAGTCTCATATAGGTTACATTATAATTTAGTGGATTTTGTGAGCCATTTACATTATGGAAAATTGAATGAGGGATAAAAGCCAAGTTACTTAATACAAATAATAGCATTATGGCTCTTTTCTTATGATAAAAGAAGGAATTCTTACAAGTTATAAATTAGTATAAGATGGTGAACAAATAAAGTATCTTATTCTAGCTTATTTAAGGAAATATAGCTTTGGGGATTTTTGTTCTTATTTTCAAATATGTACAAAAATTCAAATTGGGGCACCTGGCTGGCTCAGTCAGTGGAGTGTATGACTCTTGATCTTGGGGTTTTGAGTTCAAGCCCCACATTGGGTGTAGAGATTACTTCAAAATATCTTTAAAAAAATTTTCAAAATAATTATACCTGTTAAATATCCTTATGATTATTCGCCCCTTCTAGAGAATATATAACAAAAATTATTTGACTTAGGAAAAAATACTGTTTACAAATGAAGGAGCCACTTCTTTTAAGTGATTTTTATCTCTATCCTCTAGTAACATTTAAATTTAATTTTAGATCTTATTTAATAGAAAATGCAAAGATAAGTTTCAGCACAGTATGTGGGAATAATCACAGATTTTAACTGAATAAGAGCCAAATTTTTAGTTTCATTGAATATATATAGCGAAACTTAGGTCCCCTTTAAAGTTATTGTTATCAGTTTGACAGGTATGTTTGAGCTTATGTTATAGTCAGACACCGTAGGTCCATTTTTTGAGTATCCCAGATGAGCGGTGTGGTGGTGAGGTCATTATGTACAGTGAGCTTCACTGCTGAGTGGTGTGATGGGGCCGTTTCACTGGGAAACCTCCAGAATTGGACTGTTAGGTCTCTTTCATGGAGCGATCAGACTCTTCGGAGACCACTCTGTCTCTTACCAAGTGCATCTAAGACAGCTTGCTAGTGTCCTGGCAGCTGAGTTGGGGAAGAAGGCTGCGGTGGTAGAATTTGAACCCTAAGTATCTCCTGTAATGCCCTGTTTTCAGACTGTAGACTCTCAGCTGTGTCTGGTTTTCCCAGCCCAGCAGCCTTACTGTGTACCTTCTCCAAAGAAGAATCATGTAGTGTTCTGCCAGTGTCCAGGAGGGTATCGGCGTGTTAATTGCTTTTTTTCAAAGACTTTCATTCATGCCATTTGCCTTTTTGCTACACCTTCACTCTCCTTCTGTAACAACTTGGTGCTGCCAGTTCATGAGCCTTCTGAGGATTCTGCAGTGCAGCGTGGCTTCCTTCTTACCCTGCTAACCAACCCCCACACCACACACCACCCAGGTGTGAACCAGCTTTCCAGTGTTTAAGTCAGATACTATGGGGTGATCTGATTTTCGGTGAATCTTCTCTCATTCTTTCTGTTCTCTTAAGTTTGGACTGTTTTAAAAATTACTTTAATTACTCTAATTACTGTTTTAAAAATTACTTTAGTAATTGTAAAAATTATTTTTGAGTGGTTGCTCCATGAAGGGTATAGAGTTAAATATATATGTTGTATTCTATCTCATAATATTTATCTTGGCATAACTTTATCTTTAGACATGTTCTATTTAGAAAACTTGAATAAATTATAGTATTTATATTACATGATCAATCCTAAATAGCTTTGATAGTTTCAAGTAAAATACTTTAATTTTAATTTCCAAAATTTTGTACTTAATATTTTACCTGAATTGTTGTAATGTGACTTTATACAAATTAAGAATTGCAACACTTGGGGCACCTGGGTGGCTCAGTGGGTTAAGCGTCTGCCTTCAGCTCAGGTCATGATCCCAGGGTCCTGGGATTGAGCCCTGCATCGGGCTCCCTGCTCAGTGGGGAGCCTGCTTCTCTCTCCCTCTGACTTTCCCCCCTGCTTTTACTCTCGCTCTTTCTCTCTCAAATAAATAAAATCTAAAAAAAAGAATTGCAACACTCTGTAGTATAGCTTCCTTAGATATATTGTAAGATATTTTAGTCCAGATGTGTTTAACTAAATGAGGAATGGCACTTGGGTGAATAGTCATAGTTTAGAAATGTGGAAAATAGTGATTACCCAATGGATGAAGTTTTTTCTACTAGAAATATGGGAATTTTATGTCATCCCCATAACATGGGGTATCTCTATCTCTCTGAAGCATAAAATAGTTTTTGTATCTTATAATAATGAACTAAAAGACTTTCTTCGATGTTTGGTTGTCATATAACTTAAAGAATGAATATTATTTCAATATGTATAGTGTATGTGTTATATTGAGCTTTGGGAAAATTCTGCATTAGTGGAGTGGATAACCTTAAATTATGTCATTAAACTCATATTTTTAAGTTAAAGGCTTTTATATGCAGAGGGGAGAAGTACTTCAATGTGTGTGTGTCCTCCTCAAAACTATTTGTATCATGTTTATATATAATATTGAGCAATTCCTGTATCACTGCTAATATAGGTCTTCTGAGTTTTCATTTTTAATTCATGACCTCTGGAGTCTGTCTTCTTCACTGTTGTCCAGAGAACATCTAGAATGAGCATCCAAACAGTTAAAGCAGGAAAGGGCTGTGAGCAAACATGAAGTGTCAGGTCTGTGAGATATGTTCGGATTAGCTAAATTTACATTGTTGTTGCTGGTACTGCTTTTTATCCACTTTCTACCTTCTGGATTCAGAAAAGCTTAGTTTTCAAATATATAGTTCTGTCCTAGTAGTAATTTTCCTTTTCCTTTTCCTTTTTTTTTTTTTAAATTTTGTTTATTTGAGAGAGAGAGAGCAAGCACGCATGATTGGGGGGAGGGGCAGAGGGAGAAGCCGACTTCCCCCAGAGCAGGGAGCCCGATGACGGGCTTGAGACCATGACCTGAGCTGAAGGCAGACGCTGAACTGACTGAGCCACCCAGGCGCTCCAGAAGTTAATTTCTTATGTCATATTGCAGTGTGGGTTGGGCAGTTCTCCAGGGCAGATTGTCTCTAGACATAAAATCAGGTATCCAGGCTCCTTCCATTACAAGGCTGTCCTGTGGTGGAGGTCTTCTCTTTCAGCCCCTTGGATGAAAGAAACTGAATACAAACAGACACACTACCCCTTAACTGTTTACTTGTCACACAAGTGGTACTGTCATTTCTATATACATTCCATTGCCCAGAATTAAGTATGTCCCCACCTAAGTCCCTGATTGGCTGGAAAATTTAGTCTTCTTTTTGCTCAGCAAGAGGAAAGTGAAACAGTTTAATGGAAACAGCTTTTTTGGGGAGGGGATTTTTTATCTGCAGAAATCAGATTAGGGCCTTGGCAACTGCAAAATTTGATCAGTTTTACCAGGTAGATATCTATGCCTGCCAGTAGTTTATATTTTATTATTATTTTTAAAGATTTTCTTTATTTATTTGACCAAGAGAGACAGTGAGAGGGGGAACACAAACGGGGGGAGTGGGAGAGGGAGAAGCAGGCTTCCCACTGAGCAGGGTGCCCAGTGCGGGGCTCGATCCCAGGACCCTGGGATCATGACCTGAGCCAAAGGCAGATGCCAAACGACTGAGCCACCCAGGCGCCCCTCTATCTTATTATTTTTTATCATAACTTAAGCTCAGTTGTGTGTGCACTATCTCCATTAATTTGATTTTATATAGTACCAAAGTCAGAGAATTTTTAAAAGGGGAAACAATCATCTTTAATCATCTATAATGATTTATCTTACAGTCACCTTGTAATGAGATTATAGGTGGAAAGTCTGCAGCCCCGCAGGCTATTAGCCAAGACTTAGAGTTTAACAACAAATGGAGTATCTAAAGAGACTGTGTTGAATTTCTCTGTAGCTGTGGTCAGAAATGAAAAGCAAATCCTGTATCCATTGCTTACTAGGTATCTTTCTAGTTGACGTCAAGTTACAATTACTTGATTTCTTGTTTTTTTCTACTTGTCTTATTTTATAAAATGAATACAAAACAGAAAAGCGATGAGTGATCAATAATAAGTAATTATCAGAGACCTGGTGGAATCCCAGAACTCCCATCCCCTATGCAGCCATAAACCGTAGCCTCTCCCAGTTCCTGGTGTCAGTGGAGGCTGAGTGGGGAGCCTGCACACCCATCTCCCCGTGGCCATCCCTGGGCAGTGTCTGAATGACAACCTGGTTGAATCTCCTGGGGTGTCATGCTGAGTGAAGAGCAGCAACCTCAAAAGATGATGTGATTGCATTTATATAATGTTCTGGAAATGCTAGGGTTACAGAAAGGGAGAGCACACTGGAGGATGCTGCTGTGGAGGGAGTGAGCATGGCTGTGAGCAGGCAACGGGAGGGATCCTCACGGGGCTCCAGTTGCTGTGTATCTCAACTGTATCCATGTCAGTATCCTGGTCATGCTATTGGACTGTGGTTTTGTAACACTTTACCATTGGGGGAAACTGGGTTAAAGGTATGTGGGACCTCTCTCTATTTTCTTCATGTGATCTACAATCATAATTTAAAAATTTAATTAAAATATTTAGAAGTTATAAATCAGCTGACAAGTCTAAGTAAAAAATGCTTCTTCCTCCTGCTTAGACAAATATCCTAGCACTTTACAAACATATGACACTCTACAAGGCCATGTTTGAATTTAGGATTCTTAGACACCTTGGTGGTGGTGGGGAGTTGGCTTCTGGCTCCCAGTCGTCAGCCTGGTCCTGTCTTGCAACCCCTGGCTTCATCCTGCTCTACACGGGCTGTCCCGTGAGTATATGTGGACATTCTGGACTGCATGTCTGAGCTCCACAAACAACTGTCCCTCAGGCTTAGGCATGTGAAATAAATCAGGAAATAAACAAGTAGAAGATAGTAAGAAGTAGGGGTTATATAATGTTGAGTTCTTTGGGAAAAGGAAACACTCTTACTTTTCAACTTTAGCATGTTTGACTTTCATACACTTGATAGGACACGATTCTCCGTGAAAATAGAGGACCGCTTGAATATGCAAGGTGACCAGTGAAGGGTCAGCAGACATACATGGGAACCAGCAGATGAAGATGCTGTGAGTGCAGGCAGGCAAATTGGCAGGAAATTCTGCGCCTACCGTCTAGGAGGACCTTTTTTGGCTTGTGGCTGTTTTCCTCTGATTTTACTGTCAGTTCTGCATATTTTACTACTTGAGTTTGATTTTTCTCTTTTCCTTTTCTTATTTTAGTTTATTGGAACCATTTCCAATATATACATAAAACTGTGCAGAGTAGTTCCAATTTAAAAAAATGTTGCTTAAATATGTGAAATTATGTAGTAGATTTAGAAAGTAAAGTAAGCTGACAGTATAGAATTTAAACATTGTTTACTACTTATTTATTTTAAAGGGATTGAGTTTACCTTTTATTGTTTTCATGTTTTGTATTTTTTTCTAAGTGCTTTATTTACCCAGCCATGTTCCTTTCTTCAGATGTTCCGAAAATCACTGGTAAAGATGTTTGAAGATAAAGGACTGGACTGCATCTTTTTAGAAACACACATGGGCATGAAGAAGCATTGTCATATGGTTTATGAGTGCATCCCTCTCCCAGAGGAAGTGGGTGAGATGGCTCCCATCTATTTTAAGGTATTTGGGAATAGTCTTTGCATGCATACTTTTTTACTACCTTGCTGTTTTACGAATACGGTTATCTTTTTTCTTGTATTTTTTTTTCTCCCTATATACTTAGATCAAACTTTATCTAAAGAAATGAAGTAAAGCACAAAAAAGATTCTGCTGTATGACAAATTTCTGTAGAGAGAAATTGGGATTTTGACCTTTAAAAAGCATGCTTATTTATAAGTATGAATAAACTGTCAAATGGTCATTTATAATTTCTATTTTAATTTCTCATTTCTCAAATGAAATTCAGGGTTTTACCTCGAAGTACTTTCAAGTCGAAATTATAGTCCTAATTCTAAAAAACCTGCTGAAATTCACAAGACCCAGTGATAGTTATATACGGACAGTACAGGTTACAGTTGCTGAGATAAGTAACTGCTCTTTTAGTATTTAATACCTCATCATGCTGTTTGTACGAAGAAACCAGTGTCTAACCTTGACATACATTTATGGACGTATAATTACCAGAGTTTTTAATCAGTTAAGTGTCATTGTAACATTCAGGCAGCTTTTACTGAATAGGGTCGTTTGATACTGAGCTGAATGCAGTATACAGTGTACTCATAGACTAAGGTAAATGCTTACGTGTCGAACCACGTATGAATTAGTAACGTGCAGTGAACAAAGGAGGTCATGTTTGGGAAGTGGTATAGGACTTTCCAATGCAACATTTAAACAATATAGGATAGTCAAGTTCATGAATGTGGACTTATCCCAATAAGGAGGATTATTAGACCTGCTAAGGTTAATGAGGTGGTGAAAATCTACTTTCTCTGTAGAGATTTTTCTTTTAAGATTTATTTATTTATTTGAGAGAGGGAGAGTGCGACCATGCATGAGAGGGGGAGGGACACCAGGAGAGGGAGAAAGAATTGTCAAACAGACTCCCTCCTGAGCACGGAGCCTGACATGGGGCTTGATCCCAGGACCTGAGCTGCGATCAAGAGTCAGACACTTAACTGACTGAGCCACCCAGGTTCCCCTCTCTAGAGATTTTTCAAAACAACTATTTGATTTTAAGGATTATACTATTAAAGTAGGGGAGTGAACCAGAGAATCCCCAAACCCATGCTAGTTCCGTGTTAAACAGAATCAGGTTGGAAAGAGGTTATTATACTTTTCTTCAATTTTTTTTTTTTTTTTTTGGTACTTCCTCAGTAGAGTCTTAGGTGATTGTGACTGTCAGCACTGAGGCAGTAGGGTAGAACGGGCGCAGCCGCTGTCCCCCATGTTGGGTGACAGAGCTGTCATCATTCGGTAGGGTGCTGTCTCACTTCTACACTGAACCTCTTACATGATCAGTAAAAATACATTTATTGGCATCAGTTTTATATTGAATGTGCTACCTTATAGTGTCAACACAAGCAACATCCCGTGCCTTTTAAATATGGAATAGCAGTATATCTGATGTTTTTAAATAGTGCTTATTTGAATGTTAATTTTATGTTTAAAATTTGCTTCATTAACAATGATAACTGTACAAAAACGAGAGTATTTTATACTCATAATCCTGGCTTTTCTATTAAATATTTCTTCACCGTAAATACTAGTTTTCTTGCTTAGCCTAGAAAGTCTTATAATGCCACTTCTGTGTATTTTTTTTTTCCCTGCATTTTTACTTCTTTGTTATAGGGCCAGAGATCGTTCAAGTGCTTGGTTGCCAGAGAACATATAAATTACTCTTGATTTTGGAAAAGGGCAGTGAAACTAAACAAGTTTATTTGAGTAGGTTTTTATGAATGAGATAAGGAAGTTGTGAACTTTTTTATTTGCAAACTTATGTTTAATGTTAAATTGCTTAGTCTTATAAAGGATTGTGTTTGTCATGTAAAGTTGGTCTTGAAGTTAGTACAGGAATTAAGAATGAGTAGAATAATATCTTGGCTAAAGATAGGACTTTAAAAAAAATCAAGAAGGTCCAATTTTAAATAACAGAAATTAAAGCCTCAACCCATTCAAAATAATGAACTACCATGTGTAATATGTCCTGTGATTAATTCATTATATTACTTTATTTTTAATCTCTTTGTATTTGCTTATAAACTATTTTTCCATTAATAAATGGCTATTTCTTAGAAAGCCATAATGGAATCTGATGAAGAATGGTCCATGAACAAGAAATTGATTGATCTCTCTTCAAAAGATATCAGAAAATCTGTAAGTATCCCCCCCCATATAAGAAATGATCCTGGTGTTTAGGATCTTCATTACTTTTCACATCTTACTTGAGAAAGAGACCATTTGGCTGAGTGATCAGAGGTCACTTTGATGGCAGGATCACCCTCAGCTGGAGGGGCTCCTGTCATGGACTTCGCAGCCTCCGTGAGAGGGGCCTTCTGGTTACTTGAATTATAATGAGGGAAACGCTTTCCTACAGGCTCCTCTTCAGTTTTTTTTTTTTTCCTTATACAGAGACTCCCTGTTAGGTTCCTTTAAAACAGTGGTTCAGTTAGATTATGGCTTCATTATTCTTTGGTGGAGTTTCCTAACCATGTTTCACAGTTAGTCTTGATTTGCAGATCATCTCTTAGATAGGCTACGCATGAGTTGAGTACTCCTGCAATGACCTCTCTCTTTCCTAGAAATAGAAATTCGATAGAATAGAGATAGAACAGAACTGTGGATTCCTTTTTGTTCTTCTATTCAAAAAGTTATTTATTGTATGGTTGCTTGGTGAGTGACAGCTAGGAACAGAACAGAGAGGACTGTGGACCTGGGGGCTTCGGTCCATGGCAGGGGTGGGGCACTCCAGCCTGTGCTAAATCGTCCTGCTGCCCAGTGTGTAAATAACGTTGTGTTGGAACACAGCTACACCATTTTGTTATGTGTTGTTTTTGGAGGCTTTCATGCCACAAGGGCGGAGCTGAGAATTTGCACCAGAGACCATATACTCTACAAAGTCCAGAATATTTTATTTAAATTAAAACTTTTGTAAGTTTTTTTTAATACGCTGACCCTTGTTCTAGTAGATGACACTAGCCTATTTTTCTTCTATTTCTTCTTTTGGAAAGCCAAACTCCTGATAAAATGACTTGCAGGATTTCTCATTACATTTATTGTGTCTTAGTCAAAAGATTGAAATTTCATTGCATTACTAAAGATAGTTTTAATGCAAAGGCAGAACATTGTCTACAGTCTTCTCTTTACTTGCTGGTGAATTGGGCCAGACAATACATTTAAAAACAAAACAAAAACCACCCGCACAAACATCCTCCTTGTTTCTGTTTTCTCTGAGTCTGTAGAGACAGGTATCTAATGCAGGCACGTCTGTTGTGTCTGAGCTTTCCACTTCTCATATCATAATTTCCAATGCCATTAAATATTCTTTTATAACCTGACATTAATGGCGTTTGAAAATATTTCCAAGTAGAAATTGTAAAAGAAATGTGTTATTCTCCATTTGCTACCCTGTATATGCAGTTTTCTTGCCGGTAAACCGTCTAGTACCTATTGTATGTCTGTTTTTAAAATGTGCACAATACTTGAGTTAAATACCTTGAGGGCTTTAATATTAACTTAACCAATATGGAAAATGAGAAACCGATCTCTGTAGGAATGGTAGTTGTGTATTCTACTTCACAGCATTGCAAAGATACCAACCATTGCCTTTTCTAAGTCACCACCTAGTATCTGAGAGTCACAGCAGACAGGGAATGAGCCAGACGACCTCTTAGCTTTAGGATTCAATAATTATGTGGATGGAACTGTGAAGAGAACTTGAGTATTAGGAATAATTCCAGAGGAGGTCACTTTTTAAGTTAATAAGCTTTCCACTGTCTTTTTAAAATGATGAAAGTGTTTCTGAGCACAAAGTGAACAGTCTTGACTTACTTTAATGTTATTTTTATTCTGGAAGAACCTCATTATACTTACTTTTCAAGCTCTGTGTCCTTGGTAGTTTCATAAAGTGTTGACCTGCTTCATGGGGTGGGGTGATTTTTTTTTTTTTTTCCCAAGTAGATCCTTGGCTTCTAGCAGAGATTTATGTAGTGGTAATTCATTCTGATTCTTTGTTGACTCATATTTTTTTGTGGTGAGGATAAACTTCTCTTTTTATGCCCATTTTGTTTCCTTTCTGGATCTTGGTTTCTTTGCCTGTGTGAAGTCTGGGTGAAGGTCATGGAAATTTATGAGCGAGATCTGTATGTTCCTTGTAGAGCAGTTGCATGTTCCTAACTAACTTGTCAAGAAGAGTGTTCATTTTTCACAGGGCTATTTTATTGAGATTTCATATGAATTCTTCCTGAACTTTTAAATAGTATGATTTTAGTTTAATTTTGTGATAACTATAATTGGAAAAGCACATTTAGGGATTTTTAAAACTGAGGAAGGTTCATATCAAGGGAAATTTGGGTTTACCCAGAGACATTCAAACTCAAGGACAATTATAGGAAGTCAGGAGTAATATCTGGAGTATTAAAAGGGGAAAATTCAAATATTACTGGTTGGGTTTGTTTGTTTGTTTGTGTTTTACTGTCAATAAAATGTTTTGCCGTAATTCTGTCAATATCTTTCAAGAGTGAGAGCAAAGTTGTTAGTCCTTCGGCTGGTCAAGGCGGGCAAAGCAAAGGGGTAACGGCGTGTGCTTTGATGCTAGAGCCTTCACAGGGCCTCCTGACTGACAGCCGTTCCAGCAGGACAGTCAGTAGTCCCCTCTGCAGCCTCGGTGAGAGAACAGAGATGCTCGTGGCAGCCCCTGTTCCTCATGTGCGAGTAGGGAAAGTCAGGCAGTTACATCACAGGCTGTTGAGACCCTTGGTGTGTACGTTCATTTCCTGCTGGTGATGTCACAAACGAACACAGATTTATTATAATTCTGGAGGTCACAGATATGAAATGGGTTTCACTGGACTGAAATCAAGGGGTTCACAGGCCTGCATTCCTTCTGGAAGCCACAGAGAAGAATCCGTGTCCTTCCCTTCTCCAGCTTCTAGAAGCCACCTGCATTCCATGGTTTGTGGTTCCTTCCTTCATCTTCAGATCCAGCATTGTGGGATCTTACAGTCTTTCTCTGACACTGACTCTCCTAACTCTTTCTTATAAGTATCCTTGTGATTGCATTGGGCCCCCGTGGGCCCATTTCATGATATCTCCTCATTTCAGTATCCATAAATTAATTGCATCTGTGAGGTCCCTCTTCTCAGTCAGGTAGTATGTTCATGGCAAATAGGGGATTAGAACATTGACATATTTTAGGGCCATTATTCTGCCAAATACAGTATGATACGAGCAGAGGGCATGGGCAAAGTCATCACAAATTGCTTCTTCAAGTTCTCTCTCCCCAGAAGTACTGTCTGTTAGTTGGTGTGGTTCTGTAGCATTGTTTTAGCCATTCCCATTCATGATTCACATGTGATGATCTTCTTCAGATAACAGAAATATCCTCATGGAGCCTTCCATTCTTTTCTCTTTGGCCACCATGTTTGGACAAAGCACTGTTGTTTGGAAGACAGAAAAGACAGTAGTGTTTGAAGAACCCTCTCTGTGCCAAGCATTGGGCTAGACACCTGATGTGCATTTTCCTAGTTCATCCTCGCAGTGAACCTCGTAGCTCTTCCCAGTTCTCATGAGATTCAGAGATGTTAAATTACTTGCCTGGGGTTACAGAGGTATAAGAAGCAGAGCTGTGGTCGAGGCCTTATCTGTCTCTTGACTTTGTTTTTTCCTGTCTAGGTCATACGTGTTTATCATATTTTAAAAATGAAAAAATACAAAGGCACAAAACAGTTACCCACTTCTCTGTATTTTATGTTATATACTATTTTGTAAACTGATTTTTTTCTTATACTTTTCCTATAACATGAACAACTCTAAGTCCTAATCTTAACTGCTTTATATTATTTCATGACAACCACTGTCTTTCCACCATACCATACTGTCTCCTTCCAAGTCATGCCTTCTTGAGGACAATATAAAATACATATAGTTGAATAGACATGTGATTCAGTGTCAAAATAGACGTGTGATTCAGTGTCAAAATGAGTGTCATGCCTTCTTGAGGACAATATAAAATACATATAGTTGAATAGACGTGTGATTCAGTGTCAAAACGAGTAAGTCCTGACTATATGCAGGAATCAGGACCCACTTGAATAATGTGTAGTGACAGATTATGGCTTGGAGGGAAAACTTGCAAGGACACAGATTGATAAAGCCAGAAATTATGGACTTTTCCAGTCAAGATAGAGTTCAAACTACGTGTGAGTGTGTGTGTGTGTGTGTGTGTGTGTGTCTGTGTGTGTAGAAAGAAGGAGAGATGAAAAGATAATAGTTAATCCTGGAGAAAATTTGAAATGAGGTTGGTAAACTAAGTATTGCTATACCCATCTCGCTAGTTAATAAAAAATTGTGATTGTCTGGGTTTAGTTTATCTTTGATAAATAAATACTAAGGTCTCAGATTATAAACAAAGCTCTATGTATATGGGTAGGCCTCTCCCTGTTCTGCTTTGTGAGGGAGATAGAGGGAACCATATCCTTATTCTTTTTGTAATCTAAGGAAAAAATTAGTACCTTTTCTTTCCTGTTTTCCCCTAAGACAGGAAAATAGTGGTTTTGATTCTATTGCTGGATGTTATGAAGAGCTGAAAGATTACCATGTGAAATGTTTTACTTTGAAAGTTAGGTCATTGCCTAAGTATATCTAGAATTGGGAATTTATTATATATTTGTCTTGAAGGGGTGCTTAATTACTGTCATGTCTCAGAGCAGGAGAAGGAATTCAGTGGAACCTTCTGATTCCGGGCTGTGTTCATGTGTGATTTATCTGTTTATTTAGGTACCCAGAGGCTTACCTTACTTCGCTGTGGATTTTGGCCTCCAAGGAGGGTTTGCCCATGTCATTGAAGATCAACACAAATTCCCTCATTACTTTGGAAAGGTAGGCTCACAGATTTAATAAAATTCCAGAGGTTAGCAATTTGGTAACACTTTTCTTTCAAAGGGAAATCAAAACTTTGGGCATCTTATAGAGTGAAGTTGGTGAGTACTGTTCCACCCAATTTTTAAAGGAAGAAGCTAGAAACTATTAATAAAAATATACCAGAATATTCGTAACAGTCAGGATTGTCACTCTGCAACCAGACATTTGCAGACGTGGTCAAGAGTGCTGGGGGTTGCTTTCCGGTCGAGCCAGCCAGGCTTGTGTCGGAAAGGGTGACACTGTTGACCCTCAGAGTGAGCTGACAGTGAGCCACATGCTGTTCGGAGCACTCCGTTCTGTAGATATGGTTACTCTGGTCATCTTACGGATGAAGAAGATGAGCCTTCAGACAGAACCAGGGGTACAGGCGCCTCTCGTTTGTGGGTGCAGTAGACCCCTTTGTGTATAGTGAAGCACTGTCCAGCCTGAGAAGAATGTAAGACTCTATCGTTGCACACTGCTCCCAGGTTCCCGGGCAGGTGTCTGAGGGCTGGTCTAGACTGCCGGTACTTTGATCACTGCACATTGCCCTGTGGGGTACAGCCTGTACGTTTAGGGTCTACTGAAGTTTGTATCAGGGGCTGGAATGAAATTAATATGACTGCTGAAATAGTAATACAGTCTGAGCAATAATAGTTCTAGAAGTGACCTTTTAATCGAGCATAGTTTGGGCCTTTCTGCTCATGTTTTCCATAAATTATTGTCTCTACTGGTTCCTTTGTTTCCCAGTGAAAAAGGTTCCCTTTTCCACGAAGCTTTTTCTGATTTATCCAAAAATAGAATCTTTTTTTTTTTTTTTTGAGTCTCTGTATAGTCAGCCTTGGCATTTACCTTATTCTGCTTTCTAAGATGGTTCTTTGTGTAGTTGGGTTATTCTTCCACAGCTCCACATTCTGTTATGAGTTCTCGGAAGGCACATAGATTTATGTCCGTTCTCTTTGTATCCGCTATGATATTTCGTACTTGCTTGGACACAGTTCGGTCCTCTTGGTAAAAAATGTTAAGATGTTGTCCGAGATCTCACCACACAGCCCTGTAGAAGCAGACGGAATATGCAGAATTTGACCCTGAGTCCAGTGTTTTCCTGTGTTGCCCTCTAAACATTACATGTCTTCCCCATATCCTTATGTACATGGACACTCGCAAGCTTAAGTTGTGTTAATTTCTGCTGCTAACACCACAGGAAGAGAATCATGAGGAAATCATGTAGGATAATAAGCAGACTAATCAAAATCCGTTTCTTACAGGGCTTTGGAATGTGACTTTTAAATGAGGGTGATTTATAATTTTTAATTCTTAGTTTATTCGGATTAGTATTAAAATATGATTTTGTTTCCTGAAAAAAGATCTCCAGCGAATAGTGGAAGAATAGTGGCTTATAAATATATGGGGTAGTAGAGAGAACACGAGCCTGAGCTTGGCCTGCAGTCCAACAACAAAGTTCATAACTGCTAAATTTTGGTTAACCTTTTCTCCATATCATTTACCAGAACAGCTCAGAAGGACCAAAATAAGTAAAGTTCACCCTCTCTTTCTCCCCTTTGCTCCTCTCTGATGGATGTACTAACAAGCAACAAAATGGACAAATTGCTTGACAGGAGGCAGAGCCAGTGCTCCTAGAATTAGAGGGTTTGCATCGTTAGAACTAATTGAAAACAAGATTTTTTCCCCCCACTTTAAATTCCAGCTAGTTAACATACAGTGCAAAACTAGTTTCAGCTGTAGAATTTAGTGACTCAACACTTCCATACAGTACCCGGTGCTCATCACGACAGGTGCGCTCCTTCATCCCCAGCACCTGTTTCCCCCTCCCCCCACCTCCCCATCAGTTGGTTCTTTCTAGTTAAGAGTCCGTTTCTCGGTTTACTACTTTTCCCTGCTATGTTCATTTGTTTTATGTCGTAAATTCCACATATGAGTGAAATCATATAATTGTCTTTCTCTGACTGACTTATTTCCCTTAGCATTATACTTTCTAGCTCCATCCATGTTGTTGCAAATGGCAAGGTTTCATTCTTTTTATGGCTGAGTAATATTTCATTGTATATATATATATATATACACCACTTTATCCATTCATCAGTCGGTGGACACTTGGACTGCTTCCATAATTTGGATATTGTTGATAATGCTGCTATAAATATCAGGGTGCATGTACCTTCGAATCTGTATTTTTGTATCCTTTGGGTAAATACCTAGTAGTGCGATTGCTAGATTGTAGGGTAGTTTTATTTTTAACTTTTTGAGGAACCACTATACTGGAAAATAAGATTTTTTTAACTTGAAACTAATATTTATGTAAAATTTGAACATCCTCACAGAGAACTACTAATTTTATATTTAGTAGCTGAATAAACAGAAATAGTTTCATTCTGTTTTCAGACGTGTGTCTGTATTTTTCTCATTCTTTAAAAGGAAATCATTGGTGGGATGCTGGATATAGAACCAAGACTCTGGAGGAAAGGGATCCGGGAAAGCTTTGAGGATCAGAGGAAGAAAGCCCTGCAGTTTGCTCAGTGGTGGAAACCATTCGACTTCACCAAAAGTAAAAAATATTGAGTCATACCTTTCATTTTTTAAATTTCTTCTTCAGATTCCTTTCAGTTTTATTTCCATTGTGTCTGACTAGACCACTGAGCCTCGGGCCAGAGGGAGAGAAAGTCCCGCTCTGGGCCTCAGACACCCGGGCACCACTGGGTGGCGTTCCCTGTCCTACCTTGTCCTGCGGCTGCATTGTAGTAACTGGGGGGCGAGACCAGATACAGGGGGCCCCGCTCACATTCCCATTCTGTACGTACGTCTTGGTGTTCTCGGCTGTGCAGTTGAAGATGTGGAAGGACTTTTCTGAAGCATTATCTGGGAGGTACAGCAGATCGTTGGTTCAGAGGGAAGTGGGTCTGCTTCAAGATTGTGAAGACTATGGTCTGGCTTCTCTTGAATATTTTAAACCGAATTGGCATCTCTTTCTTTTCTACCAGTAGTCACTGCTCTTCTTTTTATCAAAGGAAAAAGAATGTCCCAAGAATAATAAAGAATTAAATGAAGCATACTGTGTTCATGATTTGTTTTTATTTCTGGATTTTTAAATAGTGTCTTTGAATTTTGGGAATTTTAAAAGTAATTGTTCCAAATGACACAAATTTATAGTTGTTTGGGGTTTTGAAAGTTGAAAATTTAAGCCACGCCATCATTTTGGGGTTGTATTATTACAAAATCGTAAGTGACAAGAGTATTCTAAATGTCCAGAGCACATTCTGTTGCCCTGTATTTGATCTACACTTCTTCATTTTTCCTTTGTTCTTATGCTTGGCGTCAAGAGAAAGCCATATACTTATAAAATATGACCATGGTATAAGAGTGCGCCTATTTTTTTAATATGGAAGATATTTTTGTTGCAACCGTTTTTCAAACATACTGGGTTTTGGAGCTGATCCTTGACATTTTGTCATGAAATGTTGATTACCTAGAATCAGTGTGGTGCATACTCCAGAGTAACTCTTAACTCTCTGTAGTTCTTTTTAATATCGACATCTTATTTCTTTGGTATGTAAAAAATGTTTATGTTCTAGCTGTAATTTTAAAATTTCACATGTAAATTGAAGTTTAATGGTTTCAATTTCTCAATATTTGCAAGTTGAATTTAATTATAATTATCAGATAGATACTTGCTAGTATTATATTTACTGCTGTTTTCAGATTCTTTGAGCTTTACTGCAGAGCCTTAGATGAATGTGTAATGTTTGTTTATTTAACCTGTGAGTTAACAGTTGTTTGCAGGGCATTTTGTTTTGTGCTGGTAGTGCAGAAATAAAAAGTACTTACCCTACTTTAAATTATGTTCTAGTCTAGTGGAGAAGGAGACATGTACATAAATAATTATAGTACAAGAGAAGTTCTTCCCCCCCTTTTAATTTATTAATTAACGTAATGTATTATTTGTTTCAGGGGTACAGGTCTGTGATTCTCAGTCTTGCACAATTCACAGCGCTCACCGTAGCACATACCCTCCCCAATGTCTATCACCCAGCCACCCCATCCCTCCCACCCCACCCCCACTCCAGCAACCCTCAGTTTGTTTCCTGAGATTAAGAGTCTCATATGGTTTGTCTCCCTCTCTGGTTTCTTCTTGTTTCATTTTTTCCTCTCTTCGCTATGATCCTCTGCCTTGTTTCTCAATTTCCACATATCAGTGAGATCATGTGAAAATTTTCTTTCTTTGACTGACTTATTTCGCTTAGCATAATACCTTGTAGTTCCATCCACGTCGTGGCAAATGGCAAGATTTCATTTTTTGATGGCTGCATCATATTCCATTGTAAATATGTGCCACATCTTCTTTATCCATTCATCTGTTGATGGACATCTGGGCCCTTTCCATAGTTTGGCTATTGTGGACATTGCTGCTATAAACATTGGGGTGCAGGTGCCCCTTCGGATCACTGCATGTGTATGGTCAACTAATCTTCGACAAAGCAGGAAAGAATAGCCAATGGAAAAAAAGACAGTCTCTTCAACAAACGGTGTTGGGAAAACTGGACAGCCACATGCAGAAGAATGAAACTGGACCATTTCCTTACACCATACACAAAAATAGACTCAAAATGGATGAAAGACCTCAGTGTGAGACAGGAATCCATCAAAATCTTAGATGAGAACATAGGCAGTAACCTCTTCGACATCGGCCACAGCAACTTCTTCTTAGACATATTGCCAAAGGCAAGGGAAGCAAGGGCAAAAATGAAGTATTGGGACTTTGTCAAGATAAAAAGCTTTTGCACAGCAAAGGAAACAGTCCACAAAACCAAAAGACAACCGACAGAATGGGAGAAGATATTTGCAAATGACATAGCAGATAAAGGACTAGTATCCAAAACCTATAAAGAACTTAGCAAACTCAATACCCAGAGAACAAATAATCCAGTCAAGAAATGGGCAGAAGACATGAACAGACATTTTTTCAAAGAAGACATCCAAATGGCCAACAGACACATGAAAAAGTGCTCCACATCGCTCGGCATCAGGGAAATCCAAATCAAAACCTCAATGAGATACCACCTCACACCAGTCAGAATGGCTAAAATTAACAAGTCAGGAAACGACAGATGCTGGTGGGGATGCGGAGAAAGGGGAACCCTCCTACACTGTTGGTGGGAATGCAAGCTGGTGTAGCCACTCTGGACAACAGTATAGAGGTTCCTCAAAAAGTTGAAAATAGAGCTACCCTATGACCTAGCAATTGCGCTACTGGGTATTTGCCCCAAAGCATGAGAAGTTTCTAATGCGAGGTATGTGCCAAGTGTATTGGACGTCAGTGCTGAGGGACTAGTTCACACTCCTCTCTGTCTGAGTGGGGGACTTTGCTTCCTATTTTATTGAGAAAACAGAACCACATCAAGGAGATCTCCTCCCACGTCTCTCAGCATACCTGCATCTATACCTGTTTCTCTCCTTTTCCTCTGGAAATAAATTATTTTGTTGTTCTTATCTAGGTCTAATCCACTCATTTATGTTCTGGATTTCATCCATTCTCACCGACTCAGTTGGCCCTACTCTCCCTGTATTATTAGGTTTTTTCCTCTCTGGAAGATTATTCCTTTCAGCACACAGAAACATTTTATAACAACAAATCCTGACATCATATCCTCCCTAGCTATGTTTCTTCTCCACTTGACAGCACAACTCATTTCGATAATATCTGTGTCCTCTCTTTCTGTTCTCCTCCTGTTCTCAGTTAGACTTCATCCTCCCATTCTACTAAAACACCCTCCGTGACCCTTCCGCACGGGCACATCATGTGATGACTGCTTAGTGGTCCCCTAGCTCTCTCAGCATCACTGACATCTGTAGACACTTCCTTGCTTCTAGAACACTGTCTCTTATTTCTCCTCCCTCCTTACTGGCGACCTCCTCCCAGTCCCCTTCGCTGGTTTCTCTTCATTTTCTCAGCCGCTAAGTGTTGAAATGCCCATCCTCAGTTCTTTTCTCTGTACGCACACACACTCTCTCAAGGTAATGCCATCCTTAAAATGGTCTTAAATACCATTTTTAGGTTGGTTCATCTATTCAAGAAATACTTGTTTTCTGTATGCCAGTTCCTGTTCTGTGTGCAGGGAATACATTCATGAATAAAACAAGAATTCCTTCTTTGAGGAGTTTACATAGTATCAGGGAAGATAGACAGTAAACATTAGACGTAATAAATAAATTATCCAGAAAATGTCAGAGGTGGTAAGCACTATGGATAAAGGCAAAGTAGAACAAGACAAGTAAGATGTCTCCCAAATTTATGTCTTCATTTTGGACCTCGTCAGTGAACTGCAGAATCCTATATCTAAATATCAAGTTGGCCTCTACTGTATCTTATCTGAAAGAAGGATATGCAGACTGAATTTTCCTCCTGTTCCAGTTATTTATAACAACCACTTTATTGTATCTTGTGGTTTTATAGGTGAGGAATTTGATTAGGGCTTCGTGGGATGGTTTGTCTCTACCTCTGAGGTGTCTGAGGCCTCAGCTGGAGTGGCTCAGACATCTGGAGCTGACTGGTGACAGTGTGTGTAGGGCCTCTGTTCTTCGTATGGTGTGTGCTGGGGTTGGAGTAGTCGAAATGGTCCTTTGCTCACAAGTCTGGTGCCTGGACTGGAATCACTGAAACTGCTCGGGACAGGCTGCTGACACTCTCTTCTTGTACAGCAATTTCAGTGTAGTTGGGCTTACTATATGGGTTCTGATTTCTGTCCCAAAGGATGCTTCCCAGACAGAAGAGGTGGAAGGTGCCACTGTCTTAGGGCCTGGGACCAGAAATGAGCACAGCTTTGTTTTGCTGAATTTTGTTTGTCATAGCTGTCACAGAGCCCATCTGCCTTCCAAAAGAGGGGTCCTAACTCTACCTCTTGATGGGAGTAGTGTGGCCACGTTTAATCCACCACAGTCTACCCTCTGGCCACAAATTTATACTTCTCTCACGATAAAAATATATTCAAATCCTCCCAAGAAAGTCTCATCCCAGTAGGACACTAGGCTTAGGCTTGAGATTCAGGATCCCATCTACCGAAGGCTCAGACAGAGATGAGGCTCCTTAGGTGCTTCAATCTGAAGATGTGTGAATTTAAGAGACAAATGATCTGCATCCCCTACACCACCCCCCCAAACATACAATAGTAAGAGAAGCAGACAGTAACTGTGGTAGGCACATTCATTGAAAAAGATGGAAAATTTGAGGCACATTGCAGTCACTGTTGATTAGTTCTAAAATTAGGTCACACCTAGGTTGCCAGGCTTGATGGGGGCTGTGATTCTGCTTCTTGGAGGGGATTCCACGAGGCCTTTTGCTCTGCCCTGTGTACTCTTGGTTCAACTCTGAGTCAGCCTTTCTTTTTCATGAAGAGCTGAAAACTGATGATTCTAGCCAAGACAAAGTAACCACATTATCTTCCTGCCTCAAGTGACCAGAAAATAGACTATATACATGAAACAATGGTTTTTTAAGACCTGGTTATCAGGCATGAGAGTATAATGATCCCAAAGTGACGGGAAGCAAGTGAGATGAGCACTTTGATTGCCTTATCCTGTTGCTCCAAGAGAGATCTCATCTCATGGTACAAGGTGTGGGAATCCAGGCAGAGCTTATGGAACCAGCCACGTTGAGGAAATAAAGCTGTGAGTCTGGGGGGACCAAGACAGTAGGGCAGGCCACAAGAGGAGATCACGTGCATGCGTGGAGGCTACTCGAGGCCAGGCAAAGACTGATGTACCCGAGAGGATTAGAAATCACATCCCCACTAGCAGGAACAGGGTTTCAAGGCTGACCAGGAAGGGCGAGTACCCAGAGTGGTAGTGTGTAATGTAGAATAATTATCTCAAGCCTTAGCACTAACCTCGCCATGACAAACAAATCTTAAACACAAGAGGCAGAAGGATCAAGCTGTTTCCAAGTAACTTAACTTCCTGCATCCGGAACAAAGCTCAAATTAAAGATATTTTATCATGTGAAGAAAAACAGTGTGGGGTTTATAACATATGTAAAGACAAAGTAAATGACAGTAATATAGCACAAAGGTGGGATGGGGGAGAAATGGAGGTATACTCTTGTAAGGTTGCCGTACAGACTTGAGCAGTACAGTAGGACTTGAACGTGGGCTGTGATAAAGATGTATAGTTATGAACTGTAAAGCGGACCCTAAGATAAAAAAACAAGCAAACAGATTATAGCAGTAAGCCAACAAAGAAGATAAAATGGAACATAAAATAATATTTAATCTAAATGAAGGCAAGAAAAGGAAACAAAGTACAGGTGGGACAAAGAATGAACAGCAAGATGATAGATTTAAGCCAAAACATATCAGTAATACTCATTTTTTATTACTACATAGCAGATGCCACAAACCTAGCCGCTTAAAGCAACACACATTATCTCACAGCTTCTGTGGGGTAGGAGTTGAGGTACAGCTTGACTCATGTGGAGGCTGAGCTGGGAAAAGATCCATTTCCCCACCAATGTGGTTCTTTGCATCACTCATTTCCTTGCAACTAGGGCTTACAGCGTCAGCCTTTTGCTGGCTGCCCCGTGCTCCTATAGGGCATCGGCCGTCCCTCACCAAGGGGCGGGTTCCCCATCATGGCCCCTTGCTTTCCTCACAACCAGCAGGGAAGAGGGATGATGGCACTTTGGCCACTGACGTCTTACACAACACAATGACATCATCACACAAAATTACATGTACTCGTTGCTATGGAGTCCCAGGTCCTGCCCACACTCAAGGGCTGGGGTCACACAAGGATGTGAACACCAGGATCAGAACATAACGGAGGCCACCCTAAGAGTTTGTCCACCAAAAATATGCCATGTCACATTTTAAGACCCTTAAAAGTTAATTTTTTAATTTCTCCCGTCTTATTCTTTGTTGTCTTACATTTTACTAATAATGCATCTGTCATCATCCACAGAATACATTGTTACTACTTTGGCTTTAAACACCTAATTCTATTTAAAGTATTTGTAATGAGAAGAAGTTGGTCTTATATTGATCCCAGTATTTGCTGTTCTTAATACTCTGCATTCCTTTGAGTTGGTCCAAATTCACGTTTGGTGTCACCTGAGTAAATGGGCATAAAGTCAGTCTGATTTTTTCTTTTTCAGGCTTGCCTCATCTGTTTCCTGCTGTTTCTAATTTATTGATTGATTCTGTATTTTTTTCTGTAATTCTGTAATTGTGTGTTCTTTTTGTCCCCCTGCTTGTTCATGTTTTTATAGCTGTGAGTGAGCTCCTTAATTCTGTTTTTTTTTTTTTTTTTTTTTTAATCATCTTGTTTTTGAGTTTTGGACATTCAGATTTTCATCAGGTTTCTCAAGAAGCAGTTTATAGAAATTTCTTTCTTTTGTGTGAACTTTCTTCTAATTAGGTTCTTTGTCATTTGCATGCCTTGTTCCAATTCATTTATAGTTTCATTCTTTTACTTATGTTTTGCCGTAGTGTGTATACAGAGCTGCCAGGATGTTTCTTTTCCTCTTCCTCATTCTTGGAGATCTGTGCTTCATAATGATGGTTACAGTGTTATTTGTACATAGATATTCAGAAGTGTAATTTATTTATTGTGAATTGTGGCTTTCAGCATTAATTGGGGCCACCCTAGGCCCCTGAAGCACCTCTTGTAGGAATATTGCCAACCCATTAGTAACAACTAGTAGAGCAATGAATAGACGCTATCTAAAAGGATAGAATCATAAATTTTTTAAATTTATTTTTAAAATATTGATTAGAACACTCATGTGGTGGTGAAGGGGGCAGAGGGAGAGAGAGAATCCTCAAGCAGACTCCCCGCTGAGTGCAGAGCCTGACTTGGGGCTTGATCCCACAACCCTGAGATCATGATCTGAGTGGAAATCAGGAGTCAGACGTTTAACCGACTGAGCCACCCAGGCACGCCCCCCAGAGTCATAAATTCCAAATTTTTGTTGAAGCCCCTAATGTTGCCCGAGTTAATAGAGAAATTGGTACCTTGAAAATTGGGAGTTTCTAAAGAAGCCTTTAAGATATGTGGCTTATCTTGGATGGTAAACGCTACTTAAAATTAGCTCCATGAATAAAGATATATTTAAAATTTTCCAGCTAAGCTTAGATTTTATATGTATGGTATTTCATAACATGAAGAGAGGAGCAACAATTGCTTACAAGTGCAGCCTTGGGGTTTTAAAGATTTTATTTATTTATTTGTCAGAGACAGAGAGAGAGAGACTGAACATAAGCAGGGGGAACAGCAGAGGAGAGGGAGAAGCAGCCTCCCAGCGGAGCAGGGAGCCCGATGTGGGGCTCGATCTCAGGACCCTGGGCTCATGACCTGAGCCGAAGGCGGATGCTTAACCGACTGAGCCGCCCAGGTGCCCCAGCCTTGTGTCTTTAATCCCCAGGGTCCTTGTTATTCTTGGTCCTTTGGAAACGCTTATGTGAAGGTAGACAGAACTCTGGTTCTGAATTTATATTCTGTGCTTTGAACATGAATTAGTGTTGTTACTTGTAAGATATGCAGAGATCATATATGACGCCGGCTCATTCATTTGTTTTGGTGTCGCTTTAATGATCAATTCCGATTTGGCCACTGGGTTGCCAGTTGTGACGGCTACTTAGTACTCTTCAAAGGATCTCAGCAAAATAAATACTGTTATTAAAATGACAGCTGTGGGGCGCCTGGGTGGCTCAGATGGTTGAGCGTCTGCCTTCGGCTCAGGTCATGATCCCAGGGTCCTGGGACCGAGTCCCGCATCGGGCTCCCTGCTCCTTGGGAGCCTGCTTCTCCCTCTGCCTCTCTCTCTCTCTCTCTCTCTCTCTCTCTCTGTCTCTCATGAATAAATAAATAAAATCTTTAAAAAAAATGACAGCTGTGGAAACAATTTTTTACTTGTTAATATAGTGTTAGGTTTGGAAAGGGAACGCTAAGTAGTATGTGAAAAGTCATTTAAGTGGGTGTAAAAAGGGAGAACTTTTCTCAAATGGAACTATTAGGTGTCCCTTCAGAAACCTTTAATCAATAATGTAAAAGGGAGAAATGAAAAATTAGAGTAACATCACCTCAGTGTTGGCCGGAGGTGTTCTAGATTCCATAGGATGTTGCTAGAATGTGTTTCAGTTTAGAGATAGTAAAAAAGGAATCTTACCCATTTTTCAAACACTAGAATCTGAAGTTTTTGTTGTGTGAAACGCTTTTGAATTCCTGGTGATCCTTTGCTAAGTTTTGTTTCACTTTTAAGGCAGAACATAACAGAATCCCTGTTTGTGTTTCTATTGTCTCATGAATTATGTCATTTTTCCTGGAAATTAAAAAGATAATACAAAAGGAGGACCATGAAATTAGTCATTACCAAGATGACATCCCAGTGATTGAATTTGGTTAAACAGATAATTCCTAGAGTACTTTCCTATTTAGGATAAAAGCATTTGCTCTTCCAAGAGAAGCTTTAGATTCCTTCCCGTATATTATAACACAGCCAATAAGTCAGATGTAAGCAGTAAGTCGACTTATTAATTTTATCCATTTTTTACTCACATTTTTCTCAGGACTCTTGTTAGATGAGTGACAGTTCAAAAATAGCTTGGGGATGATGGTAGTGACAATGATACAGTTTTTGAACCTTGCTGAATGCTATAAATAGTGGCAAAGCAACTAGAATGCAAAACCAAAGACCCACAGAAACCACCTTCAAAACAGAGTATTCCCATAGCTCCCAATTATAATCAGCTTGTAGGGACAAACCACCATCATTAGTACTACCTGCATGATACCGGCATCTGTACAAAGGAAGTGTGGGGGGAACCAGTGGGCTTTTAACATCCCCAGGCATGAAAGAACCCCCAAATTGCCAAAAAGTGCTTCCTGCAGAGCATGACAGCTTCGTCTGAAAAGAGCAGCAGAAACTGGGAACAGAATCCCAAATGTGGGTGCGTGTAATGGCATCTGATGGCTGTGAAGTTAAAAAAAAAAAAAAAAAATAACAATAAGCTCCTCTGGTCTGTTCCCTCCCTTTGAAAGGAGAGGCAAACTTTCTTCATCCCAAACAGTAAGTGACAGAACATTATCTCAGTTAAATCCCATGTGACGTTTTTATAAGATGAGAGAGTAGAATACCAAATAATATTCTGGCAGCCAATGAGAGTTCACAGACAGACCTGTCCCCAAACTGATGAAAACTGTCCCTCAGTAGTTCCAAATGAGCTTAAAAATTTAAGAAAATGGTAGAATATGTGAAGAAAAAAACAGCATATATTAGGATTGTAAAAATAATCAGAAATGAATTGAGTGAAGAAAGGAAGATTTTACTTTTGTTCCTCCTTTTTTTAATTTAAAATCAGTTAACATATAATGTATTCTTAGTTTCAGAGGTAGAGGTCAGTGATTCCTCGGTCTTCTATAACATCAAGTGTTCATTACAACGCATACCCTCCTTCATGCCCATCCCCCAGTTACCCCATCCCCCCACCCCCCTCCCCTCCAGCAACCCTCAGTTTGTTTCCTATGATAAGAGTCTCTCATGGTTTGTCTCCTTTTCTGATTTCGTCTGTTTTATTTTTTCATCTCTTCCCCTATGATCCTGTTTTGTTTCTTAAATTCCCACATATCACTGAGATCATATAATTATCTTTCTCTGATTGACTTATTTTTTTTAGCCCTCTAGTTCCACCCACATCGTTGCAAACGGCAAGATTGCAATTTTTTGATGGCTGAGTGATATTCCATTGTCTGTGGAATACCCACATTTTCTTTATCAATTCAATTCTGTCGTTGGACATCTGGGCTCTTTCCATAGTTTGGCTATTGTAGACATTGCTGCTATAAACATTGGGGTGCATGTGCCCCTTCGGATCACTACATTTGTATCTTTGGGGTAAATACCCAGTAGTGCAGTTGCTGGGTTGTAGGGTAGCTGTATTTTCAACTCTTTGAGGGACCGCCATACCGTAGAAAGGAAGGTTTAAATGAGAGCTGCTAATATCCACAAAGGATTTAGGATTCAGAAATGGGAGACAAACTCAGGAAAAAAACAAACGTAACAGATTACAACTTAATAGAAAGATAAGATGTAAAGAAGAAAGTTTTTTTAATAAAAAAAGATTTAAAGTGTTGAAGAGAACATGATGGATAGAGCATAGGCTGAACTTCAACACAAATACAGAAAAAACTTTGAAGAAGAAAATCAAGAGAATGAACAGAACAAAAAGAACAAGGCCCAGATAATCTCATGGGGGATTTTACTATCCCTTTAAATATTCAGTGTTGTAATGCCTCTTAAGCTATTTCAGTGTGTAGGAGAACTTCTAAACTAGTTTTTTGAAGCAAGGACACTGTGATTCCTAACTTGAGAAAGACTGCACCAAAATAGAAAACTCACAGTAGCATATGTCATTTATTAATGTAGAAATTATACATCAGTAATAGCAAACGTGCAAGGAGTCCAAGATGACAGTGTAGGAGAATCCTGAACTCTCTTCCTCCCATGGACTTACCAAACTCAGAGCTCCATATGGATTATTTCTCTGTGGGAAAGATCTTGAAACTAGGGGAACTGCTTCTCCACAACAAGGGATGAAAGGACATCATTGAAACAGACAAAGGCACAGTCTTGTAAAAAACACCACCCCAGCTCACTGATACAAAAAGGATCTCCACAGACAGGTGCTTCTCCTGAAGGAGTAAAGGGTTGGTGTTCCACATCTGGCCTCTGGGACCTGTGCTGGAAAGAGGAACCCCTTGAAAGTCTGGCTAGGAAAACCAACAGGGCTGATGTCTGGGACTCCTAAAGTTCTCTAAGAAACTGAGATTCCCCTCTTGGAGTGTTTGCCTGCAGTCCAGTTTGCCCCTAGATCTACTGAACAGATAGCAGTTGGAAAGTTCCTAGACTACATGTGAGGAAGATCCATTTGCTGGTCTGAGGGCATTGGCTGGAGGGGCAGGGGACAGTTGAGATTCTCCCTAGAGACAGAGGTGCATGTGGATGCCATTGTTGGACTGTCCATTGTAGCTTGCTAGCATGGGTGGGCGAGCTTAGACACAGCATCCTCCCACCACTTTGCTGGGATGGATTGGGCTGAGAAGCCATTGCTCAGGCCAGAGAGTGCAGGTGATCGTGGTGTTCTCTGGTTCCCTGGCCAGAGTGGGCAAGCCCAAATGGCCATGGAGTTCTCTTACTTCCTAGTGGAAGGCTGGAGGCCTGGGCAGTTAGGACACTCCACTAAATCTGGCTGCAGTTGGTGAGCATGAATGGCCACACATTCTTCGCTGACAAGGCACTCTCCCACTGTGTTTCTGAAACCCATAGGCGTGGGGAGTCAAGACATTTTTACACTACCTTCCTGAGACTGGCGAGTGTGCCCTGCCACCTCCACTCTCCAGCTTCCTCCCAGTTCTTGGCCGGCCACTACCCCTAGGACACTGCACAGAGAGCAGGCTGAAACAACCTCAGTCTTCCTGTGAAAAATGCCAAGTTACTTAGCCTGGAGCTTCAGCCTGAGGGACAGGCTCCAAGTTCCCCACACATCTAGAGGCTGAGGAGGTGCTCCTAGGGAACATAAGTAGGGAGACACAATCCTTATGTACCCCTTTGACCTCACTACAGGTCAACAAGACTTCCCAGAAAGGAGCTTATACACTCATCTGGAGCCCAAACTTTTGCCACTGTCACTCAGGGGACACCTTCAGATCTCCAGTCTAGAGGCTAGAGGGATTATGATTATGGCCCCACCGGACTCTCTCTCTCTCTCTCTCTCTCTCTCTATATATATATATATATATATATATATTCATACTTTAAAAGCTGGTACTTGAGGGTCTCACTTCCAATCAGCCTGAAACTAGATGGTAAATGAGATTCTTCCCCTTGGATCACTGACAGGCCTTGGCACATCCTCAACAATGGGGGCACATCAAGAGTAAATCAAGCGGTTTAGACAATCACAAAGCTTTGAGACACAACCAAGAACTAGGGGAAGGTTGAATGAGAAAGATTATCATCTTCACAAGATGAGCATTCAAGGCTGAGAGAGGTAGCTGTCTTGATGCACAGAAACACAAGAGAGTCAAGCAAAATGGGGAAACAAGTAGGTTTCAAATGAAAGAACAAGACAAAACATCAGAAAAAGATCACAGTGATACAGAGATAAATAATCCACCTGATAAAGAATTCAAAGTGATGGTCATAAAGATGCTCACCAACCTCAGGAGAAAAAAAGATGAACACAGTGAGATCTTCAGTGGAGAGAGAAAAAAAACATAATAAAATACCGAACAGAAGCCCCAGAGTGGAAGAATATGATAACTGAGCTGGAAGGTACATTAGCAGTGTTCTGCAGCAGACCAGGTGAAACAGAAGGATGGATCGGCGAACTGGAGATGCAGTGATGGAACTCACAGCAACTGAAAGAAAAATTTATATTTTATTTTATTTTATTTTTTATTTTATTTTATTTTATTTTATTTTATTTTTTATTATTTTATTTTATTTTTTATTTTATTTTATTTTATTTTATATTTTATTTTATTTATTTTATTATTTTATTTTATTTTATTTATTTTATTATTTTATTCTAGTAAAGTGATAGAAGTTTATTGAGTGAAGATACAGAAAAAGCTCTCAAGAGTGAGGCATCCCGACAGGGTTTTCCAGAAAAATAATTAAAAAAAAAAGGTAACTTGAGGGACGACATCAAGCAGAATTACATTTTCATGTAGGGATCACAGAAGGAGACAAGAGAGAGAAAGAGGCAGAAAACTTACTTGAAGAATTAATGGCTGAAAATTTCCCTAACCTAGGGAAGGAAACAGACATTCAGGTCCAGGAAGCCAAGAGTTCCAAATAAGAACCCAAAGACAGCTACACCAAGACCATTATAATCAAAAGGTCAAATTTAAAGACAAAATCTTAAAAGCAGCAAGAGTAAAGCAAATTGTTACACACAAGGGTATCAGCAGATTTCTCAGAAATGGCAGTTGAGAAGGGAGTGGCATGACATCTTCAAAGTGCTGAAAGGAAGAAACTTCCAACTAAGAATTCCCGACCTACCAAGGTTATTATTCATATTTGAAGGAGAGAGAAAGAGTTGTCTAGACAAGCAAAAGCTGAAGGAGTTCCTCACTACTAAACCAGCTGTGTAAGAAATATAAAAGGGACTTTTTTAAGCTTTGAAAAGAAATGGCACTAATTAACAAGACATGCAAAAAGTAAAAATCTTGGGGCTCCTGGGTGGCTCGGTCGGTTAAGCATCTGCCTTCAGACCCTTAACCTGGGGTCCTGGGATTGAGCCCCGTGTCAGGCTCCCTGCTCAGCAGGGAGTCTGCTTGTCCCTCTCCCTCTAACCTCCCCCACTGCTGCTCATGCTCTCTCTCTCAAATAAATAAATAAAATCTTTAAAAAGAAAAAAGTAAAAATCTCACTGGAAAAGGTAAATATATAGTAAAGGTAGTGCATTAATCACTTATAATAAAGCTACCACAAAAGTGAAATGACAAAAGTAGTAAAATGAACTAAAACTACAGTAATTAAGGGATACATGAAATAAAAACAATGTAAAAAGTGACATCAAAAATGTAAAATGGTGGAAGTAAAAATGTAGTTTTGGGATGTGTTCAAATTTAGGTTGCTATCAACTTAGACTGTTATATATGTAGGATAATATATGTGAATCTTATGGGAACGACAAAATAAAAACAGTAAATACACAAAAGAAAATGAGTAAAGAATCTAAGCATAATGCTAAAGAAAGTCATCAAATGACAAGGGAATGGAGAAAGAAGACAGGAACAGAGAGAAACTACAAAATAGCCTGAAAAAAACATAAAAAAAATAAATAAACCAGCCTAAAAAAAAAAAAGAACAAGATGGCAATAAGTATATACCTATCAATAATTGCTTTAAATGTAAATAGACTAAATTCTCCAATCAATAGATACAGAGTGGATGAATTAATAAAAAAAGGAAAAAGAAAAAAAAGATCTGTATACTGCCTATAAGAGACTCACTTCAGAAGTAAAAACACACACATATTGAAAGTGAAGGGATGGAAGAAGGTACTTCATGCAATTGGAAATGGAAAGAAGACTGGATAGCTCGAATCATATCAGACAAAAAGACTTTAAAACAAAGAATGTAACAAAAGACAATAATAAAGGGGTCAATCCAGCAAGAAGACACAACATTTATAAATATATATGCACCAAACAGAGGAGCACCAAAATATATAAAACAAATGTTAAAAACTTGAAGGGGGAAATTGACAGCAATACAATAATAGGGAATTTTGACACCCCATTTACATTAATGGATAGATCATCTAGAGAGAAAATTAATAAAGAAACACTGGTCTTAACACAGTAGGCCAGATGGACTTAATGGATACATACAGAACACTACATCCCCAAAGCAGTAGAATACACATTCTCCTCAAGTGCACATAGAACATTCTCCAGGATTGATCCCATGTTTGGCCACAAAACAAGTCTCAATAAATTTAAGAAGACTGAAATTATATCAGGCTTCTTTTCTGACCACAATGGTATGAAACTAGAAATCACTTACAAGAAGAAAACTGGAAAAATAGGAGATTAAACTATTCACTGAAAACTACTAAGTCCTGGAAGAAATCAAAGGAGAAATAAAAAAATACATAGAGACAAATGAAAAAAGAAATATGAAAAATCAATGGGAGGTAGCAAAAGTGGTTCTAAGAGGGCAGTTTATAGCAATAAAGGCCTATCTCAAGGAAGAAGAGAAATCTCAGACAATTTAACTTTACACCTAAGGAACTAGAAAAAAAGACAACAAATCCCAAAGTTAGTGGAAGGAAGGAAATAATAAAGATCAGAGTGGTTATACATGGAATAGAGACCAAAAAGACAATAGAAAAGATTAGTGAAATTAAGAGCTTGTTCTTTGGAAAGATAAACAAAATTGGCAAACCTTTAGCTAGACTCACCAAGAAAAAAAAGAGGGCTCAAATAAAGTCAGAAATGAAAGAGAAGTTATAACCACAGAAATACAAAGGATCATGAGACTGTTATAAACAATTATATGCCAGCAAAATTGGACAGTCTAGAAGAAATGAATTCCTAGAAATGTATAGTCTTTCAAGACTGAAATATGATGAAATAGAAAATCTGAGTAGAGAATTACTAGTAAGGAGATTGAATCATTATTTAAAAACCTCTCAACAAACATCCAGGACTAGATGTTTCCACTGGTGAATTCCACCAAACATTGAAAGAAGATTTAATGCCTATTCTTTCCAAACTATTCCCAAAAACTGAATAGGAGAGAATGTGTCCAAACTCATTTTATCAGGCCAGTATTACCCTGTTAGCAAAACCAGATAAAGATGGGGGGAAAAAGGCAAAGCAAAGCAGAAGGGGGGAGAGAGAGAGAGAGAGAGAGAAAGAAAAAGAAAATTAATTACAGGTTAGTATCTCTGATGAGGATAGAGGCAAAAATCCTTAACAAAATATTAGCAACTGAGTTCAACAATACGTTAAAATACATTAAAAATATTACTACATGATCACATAGTATTTATTGCAGGGATCCAGGATGGTTCAACGTCCGGTCAATCAGTGTGATACACCATACCAACAGAATGAAAGATAAAAATCATATAATCATCCCAATAGATGCAGAGGAAGCATTTGGTGAAATTCAGCATCTATTTATGATAAACTCTCAATGAAGTGGGTATATGGGAAACATACTTCAGCATAAGAAAGACCATATATGGTAAACCCACAGCTAGAAGCTTTTCCTAAGATCAGGAATAAGACAAGGATGCCCTCTATTCCCACTTTTATTCAACATAGTATTGGAAGTCCTAGCCACAGCAATTAGGCAAGAAAAAGGCATACAAATTTAAAAGAGAGAAGTAAAACTATCCCTCCTTGCAGATGACATGATGCCATATATAAAAACCCCTAGAAACTCCACCAAAAAATTGTGAGAACTAATAAATGAATTCAGTAAAGTTTCAGGAAACAACATTCATATACAGAAATCTGTTGTTTCTTTACAGTAGTAACAAACTATCAGAAAGAAATCAAGAAAACAACCCCATTTACAACTGCATTGAAAACAGTAAAATACCTAGGAATAACTTTAACCAAGAAGGTAAAAGATCTGTACATGGAAAACATGGAAGAAAACATTGATGAAAGAAGTTGAAGAAGACGCAAATAAATAAAAAGATCTTCCATGCTCATGGACTGGAAGAATGAATACTGTTAAAATGTCCATACAATCCAAAGCAATCTACAGATTCAACATAATTCCTATCAAAATTCCAGTGACATTTTTTTTTTTAAAGATTTTATTTATTTATTTGAGAGAGAGAGAATGAGAGATAGAGAGCACAAGAGGGAAGAGGGTCAGAGGGAGGAGCAGACTCCCTGCCGAGCAGGGAGCCCGATGTGGGACTCGATCCCGGGACTCCGGGATCATGACCTGAGCCGAAGGCAGTCGCTCAACCAACTGAGCCACCCAGGCGCCCTCCAGTGACATTTTTTACAGAACTAGAGCAAATAATTTTAAAATTTGTATGGAACCACAAAAGACCCCTAATAGCCAAAACCATCTTGATAAAGAAGCTAGAGGTATCATCCTCCCTGATTCCAAAGCTATCCTACAAAGCCATAGTAATCAAAACAATTTGGTATTGGTATATAAACAGACATAGATGCATGGTACAGAATAGAGTGCAGGAATAAACCCATGCATATACGGTGAATTTATGAGATAGGACGCAAGAATTTATAAGGGGGAAAGGACAGTCTCTTCAATAAGTGGTTTTGGGAAAACTAGACATTTATATGCAAAAGAATGAAACTAGACGATTATCTTAGAACGTACACAGAAATCAACTCAAAATGTGTTAAAGACTTGAATATAAGACCTGAAACCCTAAAACTCCTGGAAGAAAACATAGGCGGTAAGCTCCTTGACATTGAATTTAGCTATATATATATATATATATTTTTTTTTTTTGATCTGACTCTAAGGGCAAGGGAAACAAAAGTGAAAATAAACAAATGGTACAATATCAAACCAAAAAGCTTCTGCACATTGAGGAACCATCAACAAAATGAAAAGGGAACCTGTTGAATAGGAGGAGGTATTTGCAAATTATATATCTAACAAGGGATTATTATCCAAAAGATATAAAGAACTCATACAACTCAATACAAACAAAAACCAAATAATCTGGTTAAAATAGGCAGAGGAGCTGAATAGACATTTTTCTAAAGAAGACGTACAGATGGCCAACAGACATATGAATAGATGCTCAACATCACTCATCATCAGGGGAATGCGAGCAAATGACAATGAGATACCACCTTACACCCATCAGACTGGCTATTATAAAGAAAGGGTATTGATGAAGATGTGGAGAAAAGAACGCTCCTGCATTGTTGGTGGGAGTATAAATTGGTGCAGCCACTGTGGAAAACAGTATAGAAGTTCCTCAGAAAATTAAAAATAGAGCTACCATGCGATCCAGCAATTCCGCTTCTGGGTATCTACTCGAAGAAAATGAAAACACAGACTCAAAAAGCCATATGTACCCCTGTGTTCATTGCAGCATTATTCACCATAGCTAAGATGTGGAAACCACCTAAGTATCCATTAGTGGATGGATGAATGGGTAAAGAAAATGTGGTCTGTCTAGAGATACATACAATGGAATACTAATTATCATAAAAACAAATTAATTCTTACCATTTGCTACAACATGAATGGACCTGAGGGGCTTCATTCACTTTTTGCTTTATTCACATTGACATCTGGTTTTAACAGGCTTCTATGCCGTCATCACATGCGGGATGTTGTAATGATGTTGACTTCAACCCCATGATTTCCAGAATATTATTTGAAGAATTTTGGCCTGATATTAGTTCTGGGTAGCCGATATCCATCATAGGTACAGGTTGGGAAATTTGATGTTTCTTCTAATCTAACAAAACAAAACAAAACAAACAAAACAAAACAAAAACCAGTGGCCTGGCTTGTAATACTATAGAGTATGTTCAAGGAAGTCAGTAATCTGTCAGCAAACATTATAAAATGCATAAATTTAATGTAGAAAAAACTGAGAAACATGCAAAAACCCTAAAATGCTATTTGCTATGAGTGCAAATAAAAATAATATTAATAGGGGCGGGGATGAAAGTTACTATCTAACAATTTTCTCTGTGTGGTTCACATGCACTCTCTATAAAGATAGGCTCCGATGTTAATGATTTGACCAAAGCTTTTTTTTTTTTATTTTATTTATTTATTTATTTATTTATTTATTTATTTATTTATTTGAGAGAGAGAAAATATCAGGCAGACTCTGCAGTGAGCACGGAGCCTGATGCAGGGCTCAATCTCACGACCCTGAGATCATGACCTGAGCTGAAACCAAGAGTCGGAGGCTTAACCAACTGAGCCACCCAGGCGCCCCTGACCAAAGCTTTCTGTGGATGGTAGTGTCAGACTAGGAAATCTGAGCCCACTTTCATATAGGAAAACTAAAATATCTAGAAAATTGTGAATCTACCTGCTTGAAGGTACAAAAGAGCTCACAAGGTAGTAGAGTCTAGGAGAGATGAGCATCCGGAGAAGTCCAGCATTTGGTATCACTTTGCCTCTGGGGTTAATTGCGGATTCCAGAAGCCAAGTCACAGGACATCTGCAGCATTTTATTTGTTGAGATCTGCCGGCTTGCAAGTGCAAGAGAAGTAGACTTCAGCTTTTGCTGGGGGAGTGGCAAGCTACCAGAAGAGCATGCAGAGTGAAAATACTGTTAATTCATTTTTGGAAAATACAACCTGTTATAAGAGGTAAATAGAGTTTAAGTGTTCAGAGTCTTCGCATTGAAAAGAGCAATAGTACCCACTAACACTGGACTTGGAAAAATCAAGGATGCTTGGTGTAATTGCTTAGGTAACCACTATAAGAACAGTTTAAGAAGGGTGTATCACTACACAGCTCATAGACGGGGATATGGAATCACAAAAGAAGACGAAAAAAGAGAAAGCAGACACGGAACACATGATTCAATAAAGAACCTACGGTAAAATGGCAGTTTTAAATTTAAAGATACCAACAAGAAAGATTGTTGATCTGTATTTAAAAAGACAAGCACCAAATTTGACCAATTTTCTGTGAAATCTGGTACTAAGAAAGGTCATGGTTTGTGCTTTGCAATCTGGTCTCCTTCCTTTTCTCACAGTTTATTAAATGGAAGTAGAGTCAAATGAGAAAATGTTTACTGAGTACTATAAACAACATACTTGGGCAGAGTAGAAATGTGAAAACGTAAAATGGGCTTTTTATCATCAAGGAGATTAAAGATTTAAGATGTTAAATTATGAAAAGCTTAACCGTGTTAAAGTTTTAAATTACATTTTAGGACAACTAAAAGAACTTACGTGTCATCTCAAAAGGGTCTCAAAGGAACGAGAGGTAGTTCAGGATGGGACAATTTTAGAAGAGTGTGGATTTTACTGAGTCTGTGGCTGATATTTAGCGAGAGTCACTAGGACTCGATGTTCTGGTTGGGGAGAATAGTGTGAGCAAAGTGCAAATGGAAAATATACAAGCATGTTTGGAGGTTAGCAAGTAAACCAACTGTGTCTACAAAAGTCATTTGGGGAACTCTCAGGAGATGAGAATCCCCTGAAAGATTTGGGACACATTTTGGAAATCTCGTAAGTCCTAAGTAATTAGGCTCTTTCCTATCAGTGTTGTGGCATTCGTGCAGATTTTAAGGAAGATGGTAACCTACGTGAAGTAGTGTTTGAAGAAATTAATCTGATGTAAAACACAGGGGAGTCAGTTAGAAGGGCTCCCAGTCATCTTGTTACAGTAAAATAAGGGCTGGAATTAGAGTTGCAGCTTTGGTCAAACATTTCACAGGCATGTCTGTTTAGAGATGAAGGAGTGAACAATGCTACTGAAGTACCAAAAATGAGAAGGGTTTTAGGACTTTTTCAGAGCTACTTATCTATGTGTCTTCTTTGATACATGCAAGATTTTCTCTGCCAGGTAGAAATAAATCAGAGCAGGATTCCATGGTCCCATAGGTATTCAGAAGGAGTAGTAGTTCAGTGAAATGGAATCACTAATATTCTTCCTTCCTTTTATCATTTGTAGTTTTGTATCATTAAAATGGGTGAGTTTACAGTACTTGAGAGAGAATCCATGAACTAGTGCCCTTACCACAACAGGAGAGAGTCAACCTTTGGACAGAAAAGGTCATTCCTTCCCTGAGTTAAACAGAAACTCTTGGTCCCTTAAACATCTTGATAAAAATTGATGAAACTTTGGAATCTTTCAGCAGTAATTTTCAACTATCACAGTCTGTACTAGTAAAAAGGGTATTTATTTCTTGATGATATATTGATATCTCTAGGCTCCAGAATGATCATCTAGGATAGATCTCTGTGAAATACACAGTCACGGAATTTATTGCATAGTTAATGCTCTTCATCAATCTTACCTTTCAATTTGGCAGTCTCCATTAAGAAACATTTTAATGATAAACAGTAAGACATGCCAACCTTCCTATTAGTTATCTTCTTTCAATGTACTGAATGTTAAGGCATTGATCATCATTTATACAATGATCATATTTCATTGTAGTTACTACCCTGTAGTTCAGCTCAGTGTCAGACTGGCCCCTGGATGCATTATACAAGTCAATAATTGAATATAGTTATATGTGCTTTTGGTTTTTATATGAAAGTAATGACAGCAGGGAAAATGCAATGCACTTCAATTTATTTAGGCTTTCCCATTACTACAGGAAGTTCTATCTAGAAGCGTTGTAAAGAGCATGGACTCTGGAGTAGTGCGGTCGTGTGTTAATAATTGTGTGGCCTTATGCACATTGTTGTACTTGCTATGAGACAGGCACTGGGCAAGGCTGTGGGAGTGGAGCACAAAGAAGATAGAACCTGGCTTTAAGGTGATTAGAGTTTCATGAAAGTGGAGGTGGGGCAAGAAAAATATCAGAAAGTTGTGGAAATTAAACCAGTTTACGTGTATCCAGTGCACAGGCAAGTGCCTGCTAACTAAGACCACATTGTAAATATTGGTTCTCCCTTTCCAAACGTCCCTACTGGCTTTTCCACGGCAGACCTGATACCGTGCAGTGATAATTTGGTATGATAAATTGCACTGGTGACCTGAGTTTGGCTGAACACAAAGTCTTATTTGGGTCAAGGTGGGAGCTTACACTGTTCTATGTATGCACCCTCCTTAATATACAACTTGGCTTTCACTGCAGAAAAGCAGTTTTTCAAATTCTAATAAAATTTCCTGTGCTTACTTGAATTTAACAAATTAATCATCTCTCTTTTTAAATATAACTCAAGGGAATGAGGAACAAGGCATTGTTGAGATATATTATTAGCTGGCATAATTTTTTGGAATTTCTGTACAACGACACAAGGTGTTCATAATACTCAAAGGATCCTACTTTTCTAGTAAGTAGGAAGTAAACTGCTCATTTTTAGACCTTACTTAAATATTTCTGGTCTGCTAAGATTCATCTTTAAATACTCCAAAATGAGAACCAAATGGGCCAAATCAGCAAATCAGTGATCGAGGAATTTGATGCCCACAGTAGCATATGGTATTCTATTAAAAGACAAAAACTGTGTTTTTGCAAAGGGTTGACTAGAATTTAATCTTAGGAATTATTCTTTGAATTCAAAGACCTGTCTCTAGTAAAGCATATTCTTTGAATAGATTTTTACGTGGCAGTGATGACTCTCTGCTCATCCAGCTACTTACTTATCTGGCAGTTGGATTTGAAGTTTGCCTGGGCCCAAAAGGATCTAGGCACACAGAAATACAAACTATTTGGGGCGCTTGGGTAGCTTAGTCGATTAAGTGTCTGGCTCTTGATTTTGGCTCGGGTCATGATCTCAGTGTTGTGAGACTGATCCAGTGTTGGGCTCCACGCTGAGCACGAAGCCTGCTTAAGGTTCTCTCTCTCCCTCTTCCTCGGCCCCTCCCCACCCTCACTCACATGCTCTCTCTCTAAACAAAACAAAACAAAACAAAACAAAACAAAGTGTTCAAAAATGCAGTTTGTGGTGAATAGAGTTCATTCAGTCGGAGCCCAAGAAAGCATGAAATAATTGAAAGTGCTTATTTAACCTTAATCTACCATATCTACTTAAAAACCTTCCTTTTTGAACAAACATTTTACTTTTTAAATGCATGGTAATTGAACACAATTGTATGGAATATCGTTAAACGCACTAGCAACATCTTAAGGGCTGAACTTCTGAACTCTTCATAACAGCAAGTAGTGAGGAGTGGGATTGCTTGCCTTTTTGCGCTGAGCATTTGGTTTCCCTCTCCAGAAGAGTTTCTCCAGGAGCTACAGTTCTTAAAATTCACCTAATATACATACACAAACCAGTATGATTTCACGAGAAAAATCTGGTGGGTATTTCCTTAACCAAATGATCAAACTTAGCATTTCCACCATGATGGGATAAAATGGCTTCCTTTCCCCCCAGCGGGGTGCACTGAAAAGCTTACAACATCACCCCTGTCATATTCCAGGGGAAAAAAAAAATGTTTGACTTGAATCTCCTCATCAGAAAACAGTTCAAATTTTGAGACATACAAAAATGTGTGCTTCCTAACCATGAGAGACGATGGACTCTGAAAAACAAACTGAGGGTTCTAGGGGGGAGGAGAGTGGGGGATGGGTTAGCCCGGTGATGGGTATTAAAGAGGGCACGTTCTGCGTGGAGCACTGGGTGTTATGCACAAACAACGAATCATGGAACACTACATCAAAAACTAATGATGTAATGTATGGTGATTAACATAACAATAAAAAATTTAAAAAAAAGTGTGCTTCCTGATTGATACCTGGAGAGGAAAAAGAAAATAAGAAAACTCCAAAGGAGCAATTGACACAATTTGGAACAATTGGCAAAGTTTGAATAGGGACTGTATCTTCAATGCTAGTTCTTTATTAATGTTACATTTCCTGAGTGTGATCATTGCTTTGTGTTATGTGGTGAATGCCTTTGTTCTTTGGAGAGGCATGCTGAAGTATTTAGGGATGAAGTGTCAGAGTCTGCAAGCAGCTCTCAGGTGGTTGAGGGGGAAAAATATGTTTATAGAGAGAGAAAGCAAACAAGGCAAAATGTTAAAACTAGTGAATCTAAGGGAATAGCAAACAAGTATTTAGTGTATTATTCTTGTAACTCTTTTAAATGTGTGAAAATTTTCCAAAATAAAAATTTGCATGTACATATAAAAATGGATATACAATCAGAGAGAAAAATTAGATTGGATAAATAATATAAAGTAGAGTGAGAGGGGCGCCTGGGTGGCTCAGTCGTTGAGCGTCTGCCTTCAGCTCAGGTCATGATCCTGGAATCGAGCCCCGCATCGGGCTCCCTGCTCCGCGGGAAGCCTGCTTCTCCCTCTCCCACTCCCCCTGCTTGTGTTCCCTCTCTCGCTGTGTCTCTGTCAAATAAATAAATAAAATCTTAAAAAAATATATAAAAAAAGGAAGTAGAGTGAGTCCAGTTGTTACCAATCGTATCAGACCCAATTCTTATTTTCATAATAAGTACTTTTTAATGCCATCTTTACTATCTGGATGAAATCCATAGATTATATAATCCCCCTAATATAAAATTTCAAAAATCTATGGAATGACCTATTGTAACATAAAAGAGAACTGTTGTCCCCCTAGATTTCCAGAATTTCCCCTAAGGGGTGGTACTGCCCCTGATGTGAACAACTGGGTTCACTGCTAGTGTAGCGGGGAGATTATCCTGAGACATCACTGTGATTAAAACATGACTATGTGTGTTTGCAGAGTGGGATGGAAGCCCAGGAGACATCAATCTGTATTACATTTATTTGCCTGAAGGTAAGGAGAAGGAGAATTCATGGGTGCCCGAGACACAGGTGAAATATGGAAAGTCCTATAAAGGTGTCTGTTTTCTCACTAGGTTCCCGTAGATTTTAAGCTCCATGGAGGAATAAGGTTTTAGGTAAAAGCTAAAGAAGCTGTTTTTTTGTAGGGTTTCTTAGGAAGATGTAGACACGAGTATATATTTGTGTATCTATATGTTGACAACACTGCTGAATGCAATTTATTTTGTTTCCCTTAGTTCCTTAAAATTTATACAGTGGAGGAAGTTTTTCCTGTAGCCCTGGATGAAACTTGGACTGGCTCATAGCTCTCCTGATTAGTATGAGGTAACTAATATTTAACAGCAGGTAACTCATTAGTTGTCCTGTTTCCATAGTTTAAAATGTTCAATCCAATATATTAGAAAACTCTTTGTTGCAAGGCACAGACTTCCTGTTCTCCAGTTAGGGGCTGTAGTGGGAGGGCCCCTACCCTCTCTGAGAGGGGGAATGGTTGACTTCTCCTTGACCTTCCTCTCCTCCTTCACTAGCTGCTCTTCCTACTGATGGAGTTGGAATTTGCAGTGGGAAAGGGGAACGGAGGCTAGGGAGTTTCAGTGAATAGGTCTCAAGATGACTTGAGGCTCTCCAAGACCTACAGACGTAGAAAGTTGACTGTCTTATCAGTGCATTGATGGCATTTTGGAGGTTCCCCTGCTGGGCTGTACTGACTGTAAGTTGTGTAATGAACTCTCTTCTTTTGTTGTCACTTGCCTGTGAGCCCGAGTTTTCTGGCAGCCTTCAGGCTGGCTCTCTCTCCCACTGGGGCCCACATTTGGTCCATGGAAAACATTTATGAATTCGTTGACTCATAAAAGTGGGGAGGGCAGGGCAATCCCAACACATTTGCCTTTACGTTGCTCCCACCGTTGGAGTGCCCAGCTAGTCACACTGAAATGGATGACCTCATTAGGTTTTTTCAGGCAGGTGTCAACTTTGGAAAATACCTGTCAAGTTTTCCAAGTGATCCCACTGAAAGTCCTCTCTGCAGGCTAGAGGTGAAGATACAGAGTTGCACTTTTGCCTCTTCCCTTTGGGGAATGGGTGGTTCTCACAATACTCTGTTGCTCTCTCTAAATATTTTCACAAATCTCTGACTTTTACTAGTCGGTACCTTGTTGTGACACATCACTTTGGAGTTTTCTATCTATTTTATGATGGAGCCTCTGCCGAAACTCCCAGTTGAACATTCCATTCTCCTTGGGTCCACAGGTAACAGTGCAGTGGGGCAAGCAGGCTAGATGTGGGAGAGTCAAGTTTAAATTTGACTTCTGATTCCACCATTTCTTTTGTGATCTTGGGCAAGTTACTTAACCTATTAGTAAAATAAAGGTAATGTGTTAATGGGATTGTTGTAGGAAGGAAATGACATCCTCTGCATAAATCATTTAGGCTGGGACACAGTGAGTGCTCAATAACTCATGTACTTGTGATTGTTATCCTTTCCATTTCTGTGTAGAACAACGTACTGCTCTGATGCCTTCAGAATTGGCAGATTTGAGAACATTAGAAGATATTTCCTTTAAATGTTTATTAGCATTCTTATGGGAGGTATCCAGAACTGTAGCAATGATGAGGCACCTTCCATGGCTTCAAGGGTAGCAGACATCAACGGGGTCTGGAGTAGTAGAGGTGATAAACTGGACTGTGAGTATCTGAGAGATACCCCTAGGTGTTAGTAACCCGGTGAGACTTAGGAGGAGCAGAAGTCCTGCATGACCTTTCTGTGGGAAATTCCAATGAAATCTGTGTTATTACTGATAAAGTGAACCCGTCAGCCAATTAACCCAAAGTGAAGAGCAGAGGTTATCAGATTTCTTAAGGTATAGAATTGTATTTTCTTTTGTTAAGAGCAAAATACTGAAATGGTGAGAATGTATTCAGCTGCAAGTAGAAGAATACCTAACTAACAGTGACTTGTGAAATAAAAACTTTTAATTGTCTCATATAACAAGAAGTCTAGGGTAAGCAACAACTTGTGTTGGTTAGCTGACTCCAAATTATTATGGCCAGACTCTCTACAATTCTTTTAGCCTTCCATCCTGGTCCCAAAATGGTTTTTGCCTTTCCAGACATCAGGTCTTTGTTGAAAGCAGGAGGAAGTGGGAAGAATTGGTATCAGTCACATCTGTCCTTTCATCAAGAACACTAAAGTTTTCTGGTCACCCCGTGCCCTCCCAAGATCTCTGCTTGCATCTCATTCACCGGGATGGTGTCACCAGGCCACCACCACTAGCCATAAGGGAGACTGAGGAAGCCTTTTTCTGGTGGAGTTGGGCAAGAGTGAAGGGCTCGGAACAGATCCTGTGTTAAGTCAACCAACAGACTCTCCCACAAATACCATCATCTTCCTTTGGGTGTGAGCATCATTCCAGATATTTCCGAAGATCAAGAGCCCAGAAAATTTGGACAGGTTTCAGAAATCCTCTCAGAATTTTAGATAAATATAGATATAAACTATGAGAAGAAAAGAGATGTGGAGCCACAATTTAGAAATTCCAGAAGAAGGGACAAGGCAGGTGGAGAAGGGTAAGTTAAATAGTTAGACAAGTTCTCTGGAATGAAGACAGATCATTAGATCAAAAGAACTCACCAAGTATGAGGTAGAATCAACCCAGATATTAGCCCATAGTTGATATTTTTGAATTTTAAATTTTAACTAAAAATGTCTAAAATCATCAAGGCTAAGGAAGCATTTTACCAACAAGGAAGAATTATGAAAGCATAATATTCTCCACAATATTAAAAGTTAGAAAACTGAAACATCAGCTACAGATTTTTGAGGAGAAATTATTGATTCAGTAATTTCAGAGGCTTCACAAACCATTTTCATACACGAAAGACTTTTAAGTAGTTCACTCCCATACTTTCATAACAAATATTACCTCAAAAGTTTTTTTCAGGTTGAGCAGGAAATGCACCCAAAAATAGACAATGAGGGATGCCTGGCTGGCTCAGTCGGTAGAGTATGTGACTCTTGATCTTAGGGTTGTAGGTTCGAGCCCCATGTTGGGTGTAGAGATTACTTAAAAAAATAGACAGCGAAAGGCTTAATGCAAAATATTATAAAGAAATATAAAACAATGAAATTGTGAAAGTTAGAAGTTATGTTTAAGTAACTTTTTGAATTTTGATTTTAAAACTTATGACGTTAATTAAATATTTTTCTACTAGAAAATACAGAATGTTATATAATGTAAATTAATATTTATCTGATTAAAATCTGAAATATTTGAAATAAAAATTATGGAGTAGGAGAATGAGAAAAGGGAGGCAATAAATCAACTTAAAATGTTAATCTTTCACCAGTAAATGGATAAATAATGGAATAAAATTATTAATGTGGGTTCACAGACTTTCTGCTCTCCCCCAGCCCACACAGGAAAATATTATCTTGCTTGCCAGATTTTCACTTGCCCTTTAACTGCCAAATTATCTCCTGTATTTCGATGACATACAGTGAGGACACAGGCAGGGAAGGATGGGTCCAGTGAGTCTGAAGTAGGAGGGAGAAGTGTGGAAGGCATCAGAAGTTGCTCAGGGTGGGGTGGATGAGTTTAAGTTTTTTCCACCTTGGGGCTGGGTTGGTGAGCGAGGAGCTTTGGAGGGTGTGGGTAATTAGACAACTGGCCAAAAGCAGAAAGGATTTTAAGATGTGTTCATGGGGGTTATGCACCAGAACCTCTTCACATCCTTTGACAGATGAAAGCAGAAGATCCAATCCCCTTTTCAAGAGTGTTGAATCCCAGAACATAGTTACCATTCTGATGAACTGTGCTTTGTCCTGCTGCCCAGAGCATGAACCACAAAGGTCATAGCTTTTGTAGAGCTGCTCTTGGGCGGCTTGTCTAACATTGTGGACTGAGAGTCAGCACTCAGCTGAAGCTTAGAGTAACGTCATTGCTTTGTCACCTGAGTTGAGAGCACATTTTTATACCCAGCTCAAGAGCACGTTATTACCATGGCTAACAGACTTTATGATAATGGTAGAAAGAAGGGGAGTTGTGACAGCAACTTGGATGGCACCAGACACATCCTCATGGATATGCTGAAATCTGAGTTGTCACTGATATTTTACTTGGGAATGGATGTGCCAGCTGCAGAACTAAACTTATATAGTGCTATGTGAGTTCACTAAATTTAGAAAGTCTAAAGGAATCCCTTAAGAAACTGTGCAATGAAAATTAGGTTTTATCCCAATATCCACAGCTACCCAGTTTCTCAAGCAGGTAGACCTCTGTAGGTCCTCAGAGGAAGCCAAAGCCAGATGTGAATAACTCAAACCTTAGATGACTGGATCTTCATGCCAAACCTAGACTCCACGGGGACACAGTGATGGCCCTATAGACTGGATTTAGAAACAATGGTAGGTTGTTTGCCAGAAATGGAAAGTGATGTGCCAAAGACTGAAGAGACGTACTTTGCATTATGGTTAGAAAAAAGTTCAAGGATGAACAGGATCAGCATCAGAAGGGTGTCTCCACTGTGAGATTTCTTATGAACATCAAGAGCTGACCTTACGTGCAAGTCAGCTTCAGAGACGAGGACTCTTGAGTGCTATTTGTTAAACTCAGTGTGGTCCAGACCCGGGGCCACATGGACCTTCACTGCAGTAGGGTTACAGATACCGTTTCATTTGGGATATTGATATGGAAGTGTATGTTCAAAGATTTTCTTTTCTTTTTTTCTTTTTTTTAAAGATTTTATTTATTCATTTGCCAGAGAGAGAGAGAGAGAGTACAAGCAGGGGGAGCTGCAGGCAGAGGGAGGAGCAGGATCCTTGCTGAGAAAGGAGCCTGATGCGGGACTCGTTCTCAGGACCCTGAGATCATGACCTGAGCCCAAGGCAGATGCTTAACTGACTGAGCCACCCAGGCGTGCCCAAAGATTTTCTAACTATTAAGATAATTATGAGGTAATGGTAGGGTGACTCCTACTAGCTCCATCAGAAGATTCCCAGGGTAAACTTTGGTTTGGGTTCAGTTGATTCTCTATGAAAATTGATACCCACGGGGATTATCATGAGAAGAAACCAGAGAATGAATCCAAGATTCATAATAAATAAATGCCAGGAAGGCAGAACCCAAATAAGAAGACTCCATGTGGAGTTAAGCAGGAGGACGTTCTCACTCTCTCATATCTGTGGGATCTGGGGCAGCTTTACATGTTGCACTAGGTGATGACCACAGCATGAAAGAGTGTGGAAAACAAGAGGAATATTTTTTGAGATGAATCATGTTAAAATGTTATATGGTGTCAGTTATAATTTGCATTAATGCTTCCTCCTATTTAATATATATCAACAGAAATTGTACTGTGAAATCCTAAAAATAGAATTTCAGAATGAAATCCTAAAACTTATAAAAAATGGGTACAGCCCTTAGTTCTGTGTAGTGCTTACACACACAAGCTTTGATTAGCTGTAAGAATCAATCAATCTCTCTGAGCCTCAGTTTCTTCCTCTGTGAGCTGGAGATAATAATGCCTATCTCACATGTGAACACACACACACACACACACAAACACGTGTATATAGACACATATATATGTATAATGCACCTCACACAATACAGTGCTTAGGGAATGATACTCTAATGGTATTATTGTTGTAAGTATTGCATATCTGTAGACATTGACCATACACTACAGGAGAGCTTACAAATAGCAAATACTACATTTCTTTTGAAAAAACAAGATTGGGGGGAGGCACACTCTTAGGGAAGATGAAGAGTATGTGAGTATGAGATGCAGGTATGGATGAGTGTGGATTCTGACGGAGAGACAACAATGCAAACTTGGACAAGCTGGGCCTGGAACGGGATCTTAGAGGCGGGTGTCCTCTGCTGAGTAATGAATGCTGGCATGTGGGGAGGAGTAGGAAACCAAAGATGGAGGATCGTATTTGGTCAAGAAGCATCCAAGTAGAGAAAAGAGAGATGGCAGCCTTGCGAATCGCACTGTGGAACTTCATGGGGCTCCCTGGTGGTGCACCTTGGCCCTCCCCTCCCAGTGCCCACCGCCTCTGGCTCTGACTTCAGGCTCCCCCAGATTTTGGCTGACTCCCAGGTGGAAACCCACAGGAATCCCACGTGTATTCTGGACGTGGTTTTTTCCTATGTCTAGTGTCTGTGTTTAGTCTGTGAGGTATTCTTCAGTTTCTATGAGGTACGATTCGACTTTGCCTCTCTCTACGTGGATGTGTATGTGTCCTTGTTATGCATGTACAGAAAACATGCGTGTGTGCGGACAGAAGACATGTGTGAACATGCACGTATGTACTGTCACTTCTGGTGTTTGGTGAAAGAAAGACTGTGGGATGTGTCCAGTTCACGTCTGGAAACTGGGAGTCCTTTAATGAAGGCCTTTTATGTTTTGCTGTGGTCACGACAGAAGCAAAACAGTGGGGCAGGGGGCAAGGAGTAGATGCCTCACGGTACGTAACACTCACCAGTATTCTTGCAATAAAGAGGTGGTTCTGTTCTGAACAAAGTGGCATTTTTATAGTTGCAAAGAATCATAAAATGTTAAGTTCTTTAACAGAATCGTCCACTTGCCATAGAACTCTGGGTACAAGTTTGTATTTTCATTTAATGATTCTGCTTTTTGGGAGAGTGAGGGGTCGAACCCAACAAATCTGTTTCCCTGAGTGGCTGAGGTTAAGAGGCAAAGCTTTCAGTTCTGTTGTGAAATCTCTGCAGCGTGAGCTGTGTCACTGTGGACTCCAGGTTGTCTCACACTGAGTCCTTTGCTTCCATCTTTCTTCGTTAGAAAAAGCAACCAATCTTTTAGTTTTGCAGAGTTTTTAAATGAGTTCCCTCCAGATCCATATCAAACTGTAAAATCATACACATTTTGCAAAAGAAATAGTCAAAAGTAAAAACGCTATGAAAGTATGAATTAAACCAATCTAACCTTAGGCTTTCAAAGTCTAGATCTCTAGAAAGACTTTCATTCTTCTTTTTCTCCTCACCTGTAACATGGTTTTTCACCCCAGATAACAATAAGTCCTATAAATTCTAACCCTCATTGCTAGTAACACTTATTAACATGACTGTATGACAAAGGAATATCCCAGCACGACTGATTTAAATGTCTGCACTCTACGTACATAAATACTAAGGTGGCTGGTGAAAGTGCAAAAGCTTGCAGTGGTGTTTTGGCTCAGAAAGCTAGGTTTGAGACCTACTAACCCTACTCAGATAGAGCCATGATGATGATCATCATCAACATTTAGTGAGCACTTTCTACATGTGATGTCCCATGCTAAGAATTTTCATGCGGTATTTCTTTTTTTTTTTTTTTAGTATTTATTTATTTGAGAGAGACAGAGATAGAGAGAACACGAGCAGGAAAGAGGGGGAGAAGCAGACTCCCCGCTGAGCAGGGAGCCCGATGTGGGACTCGATTCTAGGAACCTGGGATCATGACCTGAGCCGAAGACAGACGCTTAACCAACTGAGCCACCCAGGCACCCCTCAAGGTTCAAGAGTCTTACACCAACAACTCTGCTGAAATGAAGTGTGTAAATTAAAAATCCTAGCATTTGTCATTGTTAGGAAAACAAACATGAGAGATTTTCTAGACTTTGTCCGTTAACAATAGAGAACTGAGCATATGTCAGGTTTGTCCCAAATAAACCCACAGAGAATTCATTACAGGAACTCATTACAGCGTTTACTCCCAGAGTACAGTCTTTCTTCTGGATGACAGCTTCAAAGGCTGCTGGAAAATGCTGAAACACTGATCAGCATCCTGCATATTAGGAAAAGGGTGGATGTGATTATTTTCACTTCCAAATCAGAACATCCCAAGATAATACAAATTCCCTTCAGATTCTGGGTGGAGATGTGTTAACACAACTCACTTTTCTGTCCTCTAGGATTAAGAATTGTGCTTGTTCTTTTACGGGAGGGGGTCGGCAGCCCACAATTCCAATAATATGCAGCAACATACAATAATATCCAAAACAAAAAACTAAAAACAAAACAAAACAAAAGACTCTTGCACCTGGAGTTGGCTGGAAGCACGCAGCGAGTGTGTTCTTATAATCTTCCCATCACATTTCCCAGGTAGCTATCTGACTTTTTGGGTTTTTTGACTTTCATGTTAAGCAAAGTGTCTACACAGCGTTCTAACAACATTCATTGTCTTTTGAAGCTAAGAATAGGCAATAAATAGTCTGGCATTTTAATTAGATACTTGCCTTCATGTGCCTTTCAGCAACGACCTAGCAAAGCTGAATAATAGATGGCAGTTTGATCGGACTCCAGACATCCTCATCCGTCTGATTGCATCACAACAGACAACACAGGAATGCAGGATGAGAACGATTTTGTTCATTTTTTTCTTAAGCCATCCCTTACTCTTCTTCCCCTACAGCTCTTCCAATTCACTCCGTGGTTTTCTGTCCCTTTAGCAGTGCACTGATGCTCGTCGGCAGACTACCTGCGATCTTACTACCCACTCCTTTTCTAAAATGTTAGAAAAGGAGATGATGACATTCCAATTAGCCCAGCCTCTCCCTCTTTCTTGTCTCCCACACCTACAGGTGGGGGCTCAGGGCGCTGAGTTTGGGCTGCCCGACAGATGGCGCTAACCTGTCTTGGAGTATGGCGCTGGATAGAGGAATTCACAGGCTGCCACCTTGGGCCAACCTCTGTCAGACCTGGGCAGTCAAATTGGATTGTTGATCTAAGAAGGCTAAGCCGAGAGGGAGAATCTAGGTGGGAGACAATAGTGGGAAGACCAGAAAGACCCGGGAAACAAGGTAATTGCTAGAGAATTTGAAGCAAGTGGTGGGGGGCCAGATTCAGGATTACCGAAGCCTTGCTGTGATAGGGTTATATTAGTTACGGTGATAGGCAAGATATGATTCCTGTCCGCAGAAAAACTCAGATGACAAGTCAACTGCAATTTGGGGTGGCATATGTTAGAATAGAGGTGTGCACAAGTATCGTGAAGGAAATTAAACTACTTGAGGTTGATGAGAAAAGGAGGACAGTCAGGGACCATACAACAGGGAAGAAGACGTGGCAACTGAGCTTGAAGCATGAATGAGATTTAAATAAGCAGAAAACAAGAGAGAACATTCCAGAAAAGGACAACCTAGTGCACATTCACCAAGTTGTCCTACAGCAAATGGAAGTGGCCAAGATTTCAAAATGGCAGTAACCCAAGGTGAGAATGGAGATCTGAGAAATGATACAAGTGAGGTAAGGAGCCAGGACTTAATGGGACCTCTATTCTATATTCACAAGTTATTCTATATTCACAATTCAAAATTCCATACTCACAATTCAGATTTTAAGGCAGGGTAGAGAGATGATCAGATTTGTTTAGAAAAACCATTTGGCACCATGTGGAGGATGCCTCAGAAGGACCTGACACGAGAGAAAGGGATATTAATTTATAGGCATTTGCAATGTAGTTTATTCGAGAGATGAGAAGGATCTGGACCAAGGAAGGGGCAGTAGTAGGTAAAAGATATATTGGAGAAATACTTTGGAAATAGAATTTTGAAAGCAGATCATAGATGGGTACCAGATTTTGGAGGGGTGGAGGGAACACCGGAGAAAAGGGGACAGGGAAGATAAACCAAATGACTTTGATTTTAGATTTTCTGAATTCTGAGAGCCCTAGGACATTCAGGAGGATAGTTCCAAAAGCAGAATAGATTCCAAGAGAGTGGTAATCCTGCAGATAGGTCACCTAGATTCACAGGAGATCAATTTGCATGAGATGAGATATGCATGAGATACAAATATATGAGATGAACTTAAATGAGATAAATCACCTGGATTTACAAGACACGTGGAGTGTTACGCACTCATGGATAGTAGTTGAATCCGTCACCTGGATCAGCTTAACCAGATTGATGTGAAATAAATTCTGGACTTGTAATATAGAGCATGATGACTATAGTTAATACTGTATTGTATATTTGGGAGTTGCTAAGAGAGTAGATCTTAAAAGTTCTCATCACAAGGGGGAAAAAAGCTTGTATCTGTGTGAGGTGATAGATATTAACTAGGGGTGATCATTTTACAATACATGCCTGTATCAAATCATTACGTTGTACACCTTAAGCTTACACAGTGTTATATATATCAGTTGCATCTCAATGAAACTGGAAAAAAAGAAAAAAAGCCTAAGGGCAAAGCCATGGAGAGCACTAATTCAAGGGTACAATGGAGGGGATATTGTCATAAAGGCGGATTGCTGTGGACGTTTTAGACCAGTGGTGTTCAATATTGCCGAATGTACTTGAGAGTAAGTGAAGGGGTGCAAAGCATTGTAGATTTGACAGCAGTGATCTTAGAGCCTCCCTGTGGAGGGCTGGTTTGGGGTTGGAGGGTGAATGAGAGGTGAAGAAATCGAGGCTGTTGGAATCAGAACAGCTGTCTGCAATGACGAGGATTATGTAACATTCCTTGCTTTCATGTAAAGAGAAGCCTCCCTCCCAAGCAGACTTGAGGAAACCAGGTTCTATTCTGAACTCAGACACTCTGAACTTGAGTCAGCAACGCTTGGCCCTCCTCACCAAGGACCTAGAGTCCTAGAATCAGAATGAGATGCAGTGCTTTGCAATGTTTGGAGTCCAAGGTCACCTGGAAGATGGTGTCCATCTTAGAATGGCTGAAGCCAGTAGAGTGTGTTCACAGACCTTGTGAATGAGCCTGGCCTACGAATGGACTTTCTGTCATACTAACTCAAACCCAAATATCTATTCCTAAGTAGATTTGCCTCCTCCTGTGAGACGTAGCAAGTTAAAGAATGATATTTCATGAAATAGATGCTAAGCTTCTTAAGAGTGGGGAATCCTGTCTTATACTTATTTCATAAGAATTAAAATAAAATAATAATGTTTAATAATTGTTATATCCCATAGATTAATAAATGTTATGGGCTAATACTTACTGTTCAGCATATAATCATGCCTAGTAAATGACTGCCAATAGATTTCATCTCATTCTAAGCTCGTTAGCAAATTAACTACAATTTTTAAGTTGAATTAATGCCCCCTCAGACAGTACTGATGACTCCAGAGAAAGCTGCCTTCAGGATTTGTTGGCTGTAGAGCTATTCCGAATTTGATGTGTCTGGGAAGAACCAATAAAAAGATGAGAGTTTCCCTTGGACATTTTCCTTTTTTTTTTTTTCCTGTTAGTTGGATTTACTCTCTCTTTACATTGGATCACAGTGGGAGGCATAGGTGCAAATAATGTAGATATTTGTGGGCTTTCTAAATTTTAATTCCATTATTAAATGGCTTTATGAAGTAAGAACTTAGCAAGGGCAATCTCTCCTCCTGAAGTTCAGGCCTAGCCTGTCTTCCCCCATCCCTTTGCATCCCTGCATGTTAGGAGGAAATGCAGCTGAGATTAAAAAGCCCTAAGTGGAGGCCAGGGCGCCTGGGGGGCTCAGTCTGTTAACTGTCAGACTCATGATTTCCGTTCAGGTCCTGATCTCACGGTTGTGGGATCGAGCCCCATGTCGGACTCCACATTCAGCGCAGAGTCTGCTTGAGATTCTCTCTCTCTGCCCCTCCCCCTACTCATATACACACACTCTCTCTCAAATAAATAAATAAATAAAATCGTAGAGAAAAAAAAAACCCTAAGTGGAGTCCATGAGAGTTCGTGATTTTTTTTTAGTGAGAGCATAGGTTTTTCTTGAGCTGGGAGACCTTCCTGCGTTCTCTGTTTTGTGCGAAGTATGCCCATCGATGGTGTCACAGCCCAACCTGCTGGCCTGACCAAGGCTCTGGCGGAGCAAACCGACCTGGAGTTCAAGTGGATGTGGAAGTCCGAGAGGAGCCTATTGGCTGCTTGGGAGTGGAAGCCCCTCAGCGTTCTTCCTGACTTCCTAACCGGGTTACAGCTCTTGAAAACTCTGTAAGGTGCACGTCCAGATGAGGAACACTAATTGGCCAAACATATTCCCAGATCTCATTGGGTGGCATGGCTTGAATCCTGATTTCCATTCATTGCTAAGGAAATGTAGGAAAGCTACAGCTTTGAAAGAGTGGCTGATGTTGCCATCTATGAAAGCGGAGGGTACTGCTATTTTAATGACTAGATCCAAAGACGATATTCAAATCTCAGTTTGGTCAGTAGGGCACAGAGCCTAGCACTGTACCTGACATATACTAAGTGCTGAAAAAATACCTATCAGTTGAATGAAGAACGAATATCTTGCTCCTTCTGTTTCCCATCCCTCACTCCCACCCCCACCCCAACCCCTGTAGCAGGTTTTTAACTTGGGAAGAAATGAATGCACTTGAGTGTCATATTCATGGCTTTTGTGACTCTTTATAGAAATTTAGTTTTGGGGAGGCTCTACCTAGCAACAAATATCAGAACAGGGAGGCATTGGTTCTACTTATTCCACAGTCTCTATAATTAGTTTATAAGTAAGTTCAAGTTGGTTACTCACATAGAGCAAAGGTAGAAAGGAATTTTTATTTATTTGTTTATTTTAAAGATTATTTATTTATTTGAGAGAGAGAGCACAAGCAGGGGGAGTGGCAGGCAGCGGGAGAAGCAGGCTCCCCCCTGAGCAGGGAGCCCGATGCGGGTCTCGATCTGGACCCTGAGATCAAGACCTGAGCTGAAGGCAGATGCTTAACCAACTGAGCCACCCAGGTGCCCCAGAAAGGAATTTTTAATACTGTTTTAAATAGTGCAAAAGTGGGATCTGTTATATATAGATATATGAAGTGTGGTTAAATTATGGTATATTTCTCTCATGGAGTGCTAAGCTGCTGTTGAAAATGATGATTTAGAGCTGTGCCTATTGACGTGGCTTAATGTTCATGATATATCATTAGAAGGAAAGGGTAGCTTGATTATAACCCTTTATGACTTGGCAGAAATGTTATTTTTCAGACTATTCCTTCCTGTGATCACCTCTTACCCACTGTGTCCTCAGTCGAGGTGGATGCCACTTTCCTTTTCTTTTTTCTTTTTTTAAAGATTTTATCCATCCATTTGACAGAGACAGCGAGAGCAGGAACACAGGCAGGGGCAGAGGGAGAGGGAGAAGCAGACTCCCCGCGGAGCAGGGAGCCCGATGCGGGGCTCGATCCTGGGACTCCAGGACCATGACCTGAGCCGAAGGCAGACGCTTAACAGGGGCCCCTCCACTTTCCTTTTCATTATCCTTTCAACCAGTGCTTACTGAGCACCAACTGCATGCCTTGTGCAAGTCTCCATTCTTGCCCGTACATTTTAATGATCTCTTTGTGTGTCTGCTTTTCCCACTGGCATGGGAGTTCCTTGAAGGAGGACATGGTTTTGTCTTTGTTTCCACAGGCATTTTGGTATTTGATAAATGTAGACCGAATGAGAGGAAAAAGGAAAGTAAGTAAATTCTCATTTTCTAATGAGAACACCACCAGTATAAAACAAGAGCATGCATTATAGAAAGAGAGGTTTCCAGGGAAGAATGGATATTATATACCATGAGAACCCTGTTGAATCACTTCAATTTTTGTAACCCAGAAGACATGGTTGTGACTCCTTATAAGTGGATATATGTTATAATATGTTCATAACTAATATATATAATTATATATACATGTATTCCCCTCTGTTCCCAGTACAAGTATGTGATGTACTTGACGTGGAAATTCAAATGTGTGTATGAAAATGTATGTATGTACATAACTTTGATGTTTAGGGGGCTTTATTTTTAACACACTATGGCCTTGCCAACCACCTCATCCTTTGTCACCAGGTTGCTTGGCCAAGAAAAAGAGTATTAGAGCATAATATTCTTAACATTTGTAGTCTTTCTGGAATTGTTGAAAATAAATATATATATTTTATGGGAACTATTACATCAGGATGTCATGTCATGTCTGTTGTCTCAGGACTTCAAAGTCAGGAATAAAAAGATCTGCATATAGTAATAATCTAAATCCAGAAAACTGCCAAGGTGGGGCAGCAGTGATTTACCCACAGAGCTTGCTGAAAAAAAATCAGAGAATTGGTCTAACATTGCCTCTCTGTTTCTTCAGCTGTCTTTTCCCCTCTCCAGCCTTCATTCTTGATTTAAGGAGAGATGTGTAAGGGGAAAGGCTGCCTTTGGGAAGTGTGATGCAGTGTATCCATGGAAATTGTGTTTTTCTCCCCAAGACCTTCTGTGTAGAGATGCAATGTGGGGGAGGAGGTTGTTGTCTGTCCCTGTAGTGAAGGGAGTAAGGTCCCGGTAGAAACACTTGTGAAGATGAGGGAGGGGACTGGAAGAAAGGGAGACTGACTGACGATATCCCCTAGTTGGGGCTTTGCCTACTGTCCTCTGGGGGGCCCTGCTAATTTGCCTCTGTGTTACCACAGCATGGGGGGAAGGAGAATGGAGGAGGGCATCTCCCTGGCGAGGGGACAGCCAGACAAAGATGGCGCCAAAGCAGCTCCTGTGTTGGAGGCGTGCGGGATGAATCCCACATGGACTTATGGTGCCCAGGTATGGCCACATCACCCAAATGACTGCAGGGGCCTGGAGTCGCTGCTGGGGAGGGGGCCCCTCACTGAACAGGGCAGGTTGGTGGACCACCCGCCCACAGCCCACATTCTGGGCGACCCTGGTTGCCCAGGGAGAGAGCTGAGAACTCACTCAGCCAAGGAAGATGTCAGTTCCTCTCTCTTCCTCCTGCCTACCCTGACTGGGAAGCGGGAATGTAAGGAAGGGAGGGAGAGGCAGGGTGCCCCATCCTCCGCAAGCTGCTGGAACCGCAAGCTGAGCTGGAAGTAGGTCTGGGGAGGGGACCGCTTTGGGGAAGAGCTTGGAATCCTATGGGAAATTGAAGTTCAAACATGAATAGGACTGATACCTAGACACTTTTGAAATGTCTCCACTAAGACATTTTCGGAAGCCAAAGGTGACTAAAATGTTATGGAATCAGTCAGGAGGGAAGGTGGGTTTGACCTAGTATCCTTGGGTGGCAACCGTAAGGAAAAATAGTTTCTCTTTTTAATCCCAATAATTGAGTCCCCTCAATAAACCGGTTGCACCATCTGATGTTCTATCCCCATGGGAAGCCACCCTGATTTCCCTAGCTGACCTTAACAATAATTGCTAATGGGTGACAAGCTCTGCTTTTCAGGGGACAGTATCAAGAATGTGCTCATTAGCCGTTGATATTTAATGTGAATGTTTTCTACTGTAACTTTTTTCTAGAGTTGGGGGAGGGCAGAGGGAGAGGGACAGAGAGAATCCTAGGCAGGCTCCATGCCCAGCTCAGAGCCTGATGCGGGGCTTGATCTCCCAACCCTGAGATCATGACCTGAGCCGAAATCAAGAGTTGGCTGCTCGGGCGCCTGGGTGGCTCAGTCGTTAAGCATCTGCCTTTGGCCTCAGGTCATGGTCCCAGGGTCCTGGGATCGAGCCCCGCATTGGGCTCCCTGCCCGGCAGGAAGCCTGCTTCTCCCTCTCCCACTCCCCCTGCTTGTGTTCCTGCTCTCAATATCTCGGTCTCTGTCAAATAAATAAGTAAATAAAATCTTAAAAAAAAAAAGGGTTGGCTGCTCAACTGACTGAGCCACCCAGACACCCCCATTTAGAGCTCTTTCTCTGGAAGTTGCAATGATGCAACACAGGCCTGTTGTCCTCGCACAATCCAGAGACGTCATGCAGAGCCATGCACGGCGCTCCCAGCAAGCTCAGCGAAGGCATGGGAGGAACGTGGCTGCAGCTGGGTAGACAGAACTGACAGTTTCAAGAACGGTGAGTTTCCGAGAACTTCCGTCAGGCAGACGGTTGCTGGGGGCAGGTCTCGCAGGCAAAGAGTGACTTGAAGCCTCCTCTTCTCCCTCTGCTTTGTCCTCTCCCAGCCCACTTAGATCCCTGCTCTTTCCTTTCGTGAAGAAAATACATGAAAATGGCTTGAAACCGAGACTCAGCTCCCTCCTCTTACTTAATCTGCCAACGCTGGATTAAAAACTGGATCCGCATCATAGGTGTAGCCGGGAACCTCTGACGGCAGAACGTCTACGGGGAGCTTGTCGAGAGAGCTCGAGAACATTCCGGGAAGTCAAGTTCACCGCGTGGAGGGCCTCCTTCGCTCCTGTGTTTGCAGTGAGTCGGTCACCTTGTCTCAGGGGTGCTTATAAGAAGGCCACACTGAGTTTTGAGTGGCTTCGTCCTGAGGGGGAGACACAGGCTGTAAGCATGGGAGCCACCCTCGGGTCACTCGGGCTCTGTCGCCGCACCTGCTGTCCCTGGCCCACTGCCCTCTGGGCCTGTGAACCGGGCGTGAGCCCACGGCAGCCGGGCAGGGTTCTCGCCTGGCCTCACCGGGGAGGAGAGGCCCACGGAACTGGGAACCAGACCAGCTTTTGTTTGAGCCCAGCTGAGAAAGCCGCTTTCTCCTTCCACAAGACCCCCTGCAGCTTTCTTCTCTACTTCGGGATGAAGTCTTGGGTAAACCCCTAGCCCTAACGAGTCGTTTTCAGGTGTTCACAAATAATTCCATGTTTCAGGTATTAAAAGGGCTGGCGGTCTAACCCCACAGAACTTTCTGTCTCTGCTGCCACTGGGACGCCGGCAGGAGGGAGAGCATGGGGATGCTTTAGCTCTGTCCTCCCCTGCGCCCGCGCCTGGCTGTGCTACCTTGCCCCTCACCCCACGGGGTGGAGCAGGAGAGAAGAGAGGGGGAAGGAGCAGAGTAAAGCCAAACCACAACAAGAACCCTTCCTCGGGAGCTGGGGTCGGGTTGGTCTGCAGGTGGTGGCTCTCCCAACGCTGACCTTTTTCCGCCGAGATTGTTGGGGGGCTTTTCAGAGAACGCCATCGCTGTCTTTCCTGAAGTTCCCCGGCACAGGGGCTGCTGCTCCTTCTGGATTTCTGCAGTCTATCCCACACAGACTCCTTTTTGGGGGCTACTCAGCCCCTCAAGATGGTCCTCTTGGCTGGGACTTTTTTTTTCTTTCCAAAATGCCCCAAATCTGTCTGTCTTCCAGAAGGGCGGCTTGGGGGGATACTTTTGAATTCTGGAAGCACGGCCCATTCCCGAAGCAGCCGTGGATCTTTGATTTGACACCAGAGGCTGCTCCAGCCTACTTCTCCCCTTTGGACCAGCTTGTGTACCTCTCTCCTCCCATCTCCAGGGGAAACAGGTCACCCGGTGGGTGATTCCCTCCAGCCCCGCTGCCGTTCTCCAAGGAAGGGTGTGACACCGAGCACTCAGACAACGTCCCTTCCCAGGAAATCCTCCCTCAGCTTCTAGTTCTACTATTAAGGCTCCCTCTTGGGTGATGGGGTGATGTTGGCTGGATTTTAGAGGTCACCGTCACGAGTTTTGCAAACATGAGACTTGTCTTCGGAGTGTGTGGGTATTTACTGTCCTTTGTTCTTAGCTCTGTGATACCAGCCGTAACTGAGAGAGAACAGGGAGAGTTCGTTTTACCGGTGTTCCGCACTGAGCGGTTGGCAAGAACCAACAGCGGTTCCTGCCCACCCCCCTCACGCTCCCCTCTGCCCCCCACCGGAGGAGTCATCTGCTCCTTTTCGCCGCAGCAAACATAGGAAGGTGCCTCCCAGCCGGTGGCCAGCTGGTTGTCCTGGATCTTGCAGGTTAACCACTGTTGCTCAAAGGTCTCTCGTGGTCCGAGCTCTGCGTTTGGGGCTGGGAACGTGTGTGAGCGCCTGAGCCTCAGGGCCCGAGGTCAGCCCCCCCTTCCCCCCCCGCCCCGGTGCAGTTTCAGGCCCGCAGTGCCTGCTGGCAGGGGGAGGGCTGTGTGCTGCTCAGCTCCCCATTCCTGAGCACCTGCTTCTCTCCTGGCTGCTGCTTTTCCTTCGCTCAGCTGTTTCCCTATCATCTCCTCAGGGGCTCCAGCTTTAGGGAAACAGAGCAGAGCAAAGCTGGGGTTTCTTTTGAGGAAGACAATAGGGGAATTTTTAGACAGAAACAAACATGAAACTAACATCTCAATAAGTTGTTCAGGCCCCCAGTAGGTAAGAAAATGTTGTAATGAGCGCGAAGGAGGAAGAGTAGGTGGGGTCTGGAGTGGGCTAGGGCTAGAAGGGAGTAATGAGAGGACCTGGTTTAGCTTTGGGGTGGGCGGGGGTGGGGCATCAGGGAATGCTTCTCTGGGGAACTTTTATGAACCCAGATCTGAGTTGGGGGGACACCAAAGAGTGTCCCAGCCAAATGGACTGTGGTAGTTGTGTTGCCTGCTGTAACAAATTACCGCAAGCTTGGCAGCTTAGAGCAGTAGACATTCTCTCATTGTTCTGGAAACCAAGTCTGGAATCAAGCGTGGGCAGGGCTGTCCTCCTCCCGTGGCCCCAGGCATTCCTTGGCTTGTGGCTCCATCACTGCAGCCTCCGCCTCTGTCTCTCTATCGTCCTCTCCTCGTCTCTGTCTGAGAAGGATGTTTATCATCGGATTTAGGGCCACTCAGATCGTCCAGGACGATCTCATCTCACAATCCGTAATTCCATCTGCAAAGACCCTTTTTTCCAAATAAGGTCACATTCATAGGTTCCAGAGGTTGGGGCATGGACACATCCTTTTGGGGGAAACTTCCCAGCCCAATGCAGGGCCAAGTCCCCGGGTTCTCTGCCCTGAAATCTCGGGGTGGCCCATCTCTGTGTCACTCCCTTGACGTGCCAAATGCTATTCCTATTGCTGTCTTCAGATCTGGAGCAGTTTTGTGCCTCCAGAGTATACATTGATGGAGACAAGGACTTTGTCTCTGCTAGTTTTGCATCCCAGCTCCACCTCTAGCATCTAATACATGGACTCGAAACACTTGAACTCAGCTGCAGATTCACCATCATGTCCACTGCAACTATTTGAGGACAAAGGAAAGGAAATGACAATTTGAATCTAAAATTAATAAAGTGTCATAAATAAATGAGATTGCCCATCTGTGGGAATCTTTTCGGAAGGAAATGATCTGGATGAGTGTGTCCGATACAATTAGGGAGCTCTTAGCTCCCAGCCAGGGACCTCAGGTGCTCCCCCTGTCCCTCACCCCCAAAAGAAGGTGTCAATTTAGAATTGGACTAATGAAAGATAGGCTGTCATTTTGGAAATAGCGACATGTCTATCTTGAGGGTATGTTGTAATGACAGAAGTCTTTGGTGGCTGTTAAAGAACATTGAAAAAGCAAGTGTTTGGGAAGAATCTGTGATTGCTAATCTGTCACTGTCAGAGACACAGAGACACTGCGTGGCAGACGTGAGTTTTCCATTCATGTTAAAGCTGCACTACCTAGCGCACTCAGGAGAGCATCCAGAACATCGGCCAGGTTTCTTTGTTTGGGGTGGCATCCTTCTGGTGGCAAGTTGGTGTCCCAGGTAACGTGACAGCTGGAGGTGAGGGGCAGGGGCAGAGGGAGCACTGTGCCCTGAGCACTAGGCATGAGTATGCCCATCACCAGTAAGGTCTGCTTTCCATCTAAATTAAGTTGGCCCTCATGGTGGTGTCTTGTGAATTTGGCAAGGATCAGCTGCTGGTGTGTGACTGACACTCAGGAGAGAAAAGCGAGCAGAATTGGCCACACTGGGGACCAGATTCTCATCTCTTGATTGTCCCTCTGGGAGGAGGCCTGGCTCCAGGCATCCCACCTCCTCCTACCTACCCCTAAGGTTTTCAGTTCAGAAGGGTGAGGGGGTGTGAGGCAGGGCGGAGGAAGTAGCAGCCCTCAGGAAGGGTCTAGCTGTGGCCACAGATGTGGCTGCTATAAGCCGGCATCGAGTGGGGTAGAAGGAAAGGGCATCAGGAAGGTGGACACAGTGTTTTAAATAGAAGGATGTGTGGAGCTAAGGTTTCTGATGTTGCTTGAATGACAGTACATTCCTTCCTTAAAAGCACGGACGTCATCTGCAGAAAAATCCAGACCAGAACAAGATTTCTTTCTTTTTTTTTATTTTTTAAAGATTTTATTTATTTTATTTGAGAGAGCGAGAAAGAGAGAGAGAGAGAGCACAAGAGGGAAGAGGGTCAGAGGGAGAAGCAGACTCCCCGCGGAGCAGGGAGCCCGATGCGGGACTCGATCCCGGGACTCCAGGATCATGACCTGAGCCGAAGGCAGTCGCTTAACCAACTGAGCCACCCAGGCGCCCCCAGAACAAGATCTCAGTCTGTGTTGGTCCCCAGTGTGGCCAATTCTGCTCACTTTTCTCCCCTGAGTGTCAGTCACACGCCAGCAGCTGATCCTTGCCAAATTCACAAGACACCACCATGAGGGCCAACTTAATTTAGGTGGAAAGCAGACCTTACTGGTGAGGGGTATACTCGTGCCACGAGCCCAAGGATCTCTTAAATTTTCTTACAGAAGCTTAGTTGCCTTAGCTCCATTGGGCCCGCAGCAATAAGGAAAATGCTCTTGGATTTATAGTTATATTTCATCTACTTAAAAAGCCTGGGGAGAAATGTGAGGAGAAGGAAGGAAGACGCACTTGGCTCCATCACAAGCCACTCTGCTTTGAAGCAGATGCACATTCGATTGCAGATTTTGTTTTTTCCCCCAATTAGTTTCCAAATGAGTAACTCACAATTTCCATTTGCATGGTTCATTTTGTTTCCCAGTGAAGTAAATGATTATTTCTTGGTTCAAAGAAAGTCCTTTCAAGGACACCAGAGACCAATAGCATTCTCATCCATTAAAAATGAAAACCTTTTGCTTACAGTAGTAAAACCAAACCTTTCCGATTGAGATTCCAAGTCATTTGCCTTTTCTCTCCCGGCAGCCCTGGTGTGTATTGGTGGATCAGGTGCCTCTCAGGAGAACGGGTGGGGCAGCCACGAGCCCCCCCATCTCTGGGTACATATGGCCCACGGGCTGTCACCCCACAGTCCTGTGAGGGGGGTCTGGTGTGCCGAGCTCTGCTCAACAAGGAAGGAGCTGGGCTGGTTGGATGCCTACTCTCTGGAACTCGGTTGGGGAAATAGGGAGATAATTGGGCAGTCAGTAGTGAACTCTGAAGCAGACCAGAAATATGATAGAAAGAGGCTGATCTGAGGGCAATGATGGGCTTTGAGTAAGTAAGCCAAAGTTGCAGATAAAAGTTATTATATAGAAAAAAAATCTATACAGGTTGGAAGATAAGAAAGCTGGTTGGAAGGTGGAAAAAGCAGCATGTGAAGAAGAGTTGAATTATGTTAGGGGCAAAGGATTAGCCTGAAGATGCATGAGGAGCTAGAGGAAACCACGACTTTCATCCCAGATCATCTTCCATATGTAGACGTCAAGAAGTCCTCTGCCCAAGGTCTCATCACTTTTCTTGGTCACCTGGCTGGATTCCCACCCCTCTAGTTCCGTGCATGTTAAAGAGCTGTGCATGTAAAGTTGCCCCTTGGGCTCCGATGTTCTTGGTATTTGTTCATTTGTAACCAAGAGTGGGATTTATTGGCTCGGGTGCCCAGTGCGTCCATGGGCGGGACGGGCTTCCTCAGGAGTTTTCAAGGTGAGTAGGACCTGCTGCTCCACCTCTCCACTCATCCCTCCCCGGGGACCTCCTCTGTTGGCTGCTTTTATCCTTACCCGGGCCCCTCTTGTGATGGCAGAGGGGCTACCCGGAGTTCCTGGGGCGGCGTGAGGGGATTTCCCTTTCCTCCAACTGCTGAAACCAGTCCCTGGAGCTCACTCGCATTTGCCAGCTCGGGTCCTGACCCAGTACCTGTGACTGGGGTTGGGCCAGTCTCGCCTCTGCTCCGGGGGAAATGGGATAACTGCTGTCTTCACTCCACCCCCATTCGTGGTCGCCGGCTCTTACTGACATAAAACCATCAGTGGATTCCATGGCAATGACAGTAAGTAGAAAGTTCTTCCCCTTGTCCTTGCATGATCTGACCCATGCCTGTTTCCCTGACCATGTCTTGACCCTTCTCCTTCCCTTTGCATTCCATCCACACTGAGTTTTCAATTCCTCAAAAGGTCTGAAGTCTTTCCCACCTTAAGGGCGTCACACAAACCACTGGGTCATGGTCTGCTTGGAACTTTCTTTACCCATTTTGCATCTAGCTATCAGTGACATAAACTTACAATTTAAAACGAGCGCAGTGTCTCAAAGGAAAAGTAGATAGAGGGAAAATAAAGGTGGAGGGGATCTAATTTAGGTTGGAGAGGGGCAGGAAGGAGTGTTCGGGAAAAGGCCTTCTAAGCTGATAAATGAAGGCTGAGTGCCTCTCATTTGTTTCATACCTGATTCTCCCGCTAGACAGAGCCATGTGACGGCAAGGACCATCCTCAGTTGGTTCACGCGTTCCGTGTGGTGCACAGAACAGTGCTGGCCTGGTGGCCACGCAGATTGCCTAATATTCCCAACACCTCACGAGGTCAGTGTCGTTCCCATATATCAGTGAGAAAACCAGCACAGAATGGTGAGGCTGCTGGTCTGAGGTCACCAGGATTTTGGTCTAGGAAGTGACCTGGCCAGGATTAGAAGCAAGTCCAGGGCTCTTCCCTCCTACCTCCGGGGTCTCCTGCAGGGAAGCTACAGGCAGATTTGTGCTCTGGGTCCAAGAGGCTAAGAAGAACACCCTGGCCTCCCGTCGAACTGGACACTTTCCCTGAATGTTCCTGAATGTTCCCACTCCTGCCTCTCTGCCCCGTTTTGTCCCACCTGGGCACTTTCCCCTCTTTCCGCATATGTCCAAATCTTACTGTTCAGAGGCCACCTCATATATACCTTTTAAACTCTGTTGGCCCTTTTGCTATGATGCTACCGTCTGCTTTGTGTTAGGATTATTTCTACCTATCTCTCTCTCTTGCCCGTTAATTCCCTCCTTGAGAGATGGGCCATATCCTCTTTGTATTTGCAATCCTTAGAGCACTTAGCACAATGCCTTACGGACAGTCAGTGCTCTTTAAAACTTATAAACCTTGATTCTGAAGCCTTCCATCGTGCTCTCTTCCGTAGACGAGTTTCTAAGACAGAGTGCATCATGGCGCCTCCCCTGCTCATGAATGTGGACTAGAAAACCGCGCGTGACTTCCCGACATGCCTCTCTGCTGACCAGGCAAGTCATTTAAGCTCTCTTTCTGTTTTTAAAACTCAGACCATGTAAGATAAGATATGTAAATACAAATATGAAGCTATTGTAAATTTTGACCCTTGCCTCTTGAGGGTCTTGGAGGTGGTGTTGGCTGGTCAAACATGTTGATAAACCAAGTTCATGTTCTGATTGGCTCCCTCACAGTATTTTCCTTGTTCCTGCTCTTCAGCATTTAAGTGAATGCATGGCTAATGGTCTGATAAGTGTGGGAGGAATAATAATAATAATAATAATAAAGAATTCCATTCTAACACTGTCTATATTAATCTTATACCAAATTCTCTCATAATCCAATTATTCCATTCTTGGTCATTAGGCTATAAACCAAGAAGTCAGAGTAGATGGAGCCAGGCCACCTATTTCTCAAACTTATCTGTTGGCAGAAAGCCCAGCACACACACACACACACACACACACACACACACACACACACATTATCATCATCATCATCAGGAATGGTCTGTGTGAATTCTTGGTGACCTTCTGTTCAGGAAGCAGGCTTAGGGCTGCTGTGGTGGCCTGTATTCTCTGTGGCTTTCTTCCTCTAGGGACCTCTGTGCCCCAGGGATGGCAAGGCTCTGGGCCAGAAAGAGGCTTTCTTTGGCCTCTGCAAAAAGCAGTCTCCTTTCACTGGCCCTCCGTGATGCCTGGCTGAAAAATGTCTTGCCTGTAGTCACGTCATCAATCTGGAGGCCACTATAAACATCATCAACCCTAGAAAGGCAATGTGATGACGCATATGCCTTACGCCCCGTGGGGAACCATCTGACCAATTCTATTAGTGAAAGAGAAATAAAACTGTGCAGATTACTGCCATTTATTTTATGGGCCTTTGTTATACTTGGCCATTCAGAGAAGAAAGAAATTTCGAGTGAAACTTCCCATAATATTGAGTTGGAATGACTCATATTCTTGCCTGTTATTAAGCTTTTTGGTGGAATTCTGTCTGGTCCTAATTGAAGTTTATAGAACCTTCACCTTCAAATGCAATAAACCTGTCACCACCAGGGAGGCATTTTGCACTGGGGGGCACAGCCTGACGTTGGAACACTTGTAATACATACAGGGCTGATATTCTACAGAAGAGGTGGGGGGCTGGGAGTCATGCCAGTGTCACTTCTGGCAAGTGCAGAGGCCACCGTTCAATCAAGGGGAGGTCTGGCCTGCAGCACAGTGAGGGAGGGCATTGGGCTGGGAGGGAAGGAAGTCAAGGAAGTCAAGTCAACCTCACAGAGCTTCCCCACCCCACACCTGGAGATGCCCGCGAGCTGTTATGACTTCACTTATCCAATCTGCCCTTTCCCCTGTGTCTCCCCCAGACTTTATCACCAACGGGGTTGGATACCCCAAGGAACATTTTATTTGGGGAATCTGGACAGCTATACCCTTGAAAGCTAATAAATGGTAACAATAAATCTTATTTCAAAAGTACTACATACTCATTGTAGGACATTTATTTGATAGAGATAAACAAAAAGAAAAAAAATTAAAGTCATCCGGTGATTCCACCACCCATTGAAAACAGTGTCTGCATATCCGTTAGGTCTCCTCTCTGTGCACAGTCATATGATTTCTTTTTAAAACATAGGCGGATCCGATCCATATGGTTTTGAAACCTGTTGTTCACATGATACAGCATGAACACATTGTCTATTACTTGGAATCATAAAAAATTTTAATGCATGAGAGAGTATTCTATTTTTAGGAATGCACAACTGTGTATCTTGGAAACCTTCTATTATTAAGCAGTTAGGTCGTTTTAAACTTCCATGTAAGTAATGGAAACCATTATTTAAAACATTTTTCCAGTTGGATAAGTAGGTAGTAACATTTTTAAAATTTGATTTTATTTTAAACCATGAAGTTGTATATTGCTATGTTTTTGTAGCCACTTAAAAGTTTCTTTTCTGATTTCCCCATTTACTATATTTATGTTGATGTTTATTTTTTTGAACAGATTTCTAGAGATTTATGCCCTAATAAAGATATATGTATTTTACAGACACACACATACACACATATATTATACCTGTATGTCATTTCTATTATAAATATTGTAATTTATACTTTGTTTTTTAATTTTACTTTGGGAGATTAAAAAAGAACAATTGAAAAATTTAAAAATTAGTTAAAACTATCAATCTTATTTTCAGCTTTAAGATATAATTGACAAAATTATAACATTTTCCTTATATTGTTTTTTTCCTTTTGTGAAATGCTTAGAAAGGCTTCTGTAATCAAGATTATTTAAATATTCACCTATACTTTTTTTTTTAAGATTTTATTTATTTATTTGACAGAGAGAGACACAGCGAGAGAGGGAACACAAGCAGGGGGAGCGGGAGAGGGAGAAGCAGGCTTCCCGCGGAGCAGGGAGCCCGACGTGGGGCTCGATCCCAGGACCCTGGGACCATGATCTGAGCTGAAGGCAGACGCTTGACGACTGAGCCACCCAGGTGCCCCTCACCTATACTTTTTTCTTACTTCTGTTGACGTTTGCTTTTTTTTAATTTAATTACATCTGGAATTTATTTAGATATGTGTGTGGTAGGTCTTTCACTGCGTTTTACTGTTAGTAAACATAGATGTTCCAACATTGTTAATTGCATAATTTGGAATTCTCCACATTATTTGAAATTTCTCTGTTTATCACATATTACATCTTTATATACAAGTTTCTATTTTATTGAACCACTTGTGAAACTGGTTGGTCGTCACTAAGAGCCATGATACATTGAGGAGAGAAAATGATAAACCCAGGTCAATTAATTGCCAATTTAAGGCCCCATAGGAAGGCCAGAGACCTCTGGGATACAGACTTTAACTATTTCCCTGCAACTGAGGCCAAGACAGCTCAAATCCAGGCCATTCCAAGACCTAATTGTAAAATGGGCAGAACTTCACAGAAGGCTGACTTTGCCTTATAAAATCATTCTCACTGAGGTCAGGACTCTAGTCGGAAGGAGACCCGGGGACTGGGGTTGGGGTCTTCTGAGAACCAGAAATCCCCAGGTTCTTGTGAAACTTCCAAGCCAGCAGAAGCGGTCTCCCACCTTCCATTGAAGACGGCAGCTTCGCCCTGCTCCCCGTGACCAGGGCTCAGCCACAGCAGATGCCATGCCAGCAAGTGCCGATGACCCTTGGGGTCTGCACCCACCTCCCGGCTTAGCCACCAGACCTGGCCTGGGGACTGCCCAGGGAAAACAGGGCCCTGCTTGTTTGCAAGAGAGATTATTCTCAGAAGGGGCTGAGGGGCCTGGCACTTCAGACCAGCAAGCCGTGGGTGAGCATGTCTAGGGGAGGGCAGTGCTAGAAAGCTGGGTAAGAGAGAGTATGTGAAAACGGGGATTCTCTGGCTGCTGTCAGGGAGTGCCCCCGCGTGGAGGAGGGATAGGCCTCTGGCTGCCGGGATAGCTGTCTGCAAGCTGGGGGGGGCTCACGGCCTCTACAGCACACGCAAGTCACTGTAGAAAACTTAGAAAAAAAATATTAAAAAAATCCCCTAAATCTCCTTGTCCTTTGCTCCAAAGATAAGTACTATTAATATTTTGATATATCCCATCCCATACCTTGTTCTCTGTGCACATGAGAACACTCAGACGTTAAAAACCCACCCTAAATATTGGGATCGCACTGTTTAGAAAGTTTTTTTAATCCTGTTTTTTAAAGAAATTAACATAATATTTTAAGTATATATTCCCTCAAACACTCATATTCCTGGAGACTATCACCTTTAATTTTAGCCAGATATTCCATTTCTGTGGTGTAAGGTTCACTGTGCTTGACGCCCCCAGCAGCTTGTTCAATGAGTTACAGTGAGAAGGCTCATGGACGTGGCTCCAGCACCAATAACTGGTTCCTGGGAGGGAAGCCTGATGCCCTTTGGGCCAAGGAGGTGTGAGGAGAGGCAGACAGGTGGATGGGCAGGAAGGGGCGCCGTTCCTCTGGTGGCTGACCTGTGATGGGAAAGGAATCAGAATAAGGAAACAGTCTGACGTATGGAAAAGGGCCAAACCAAGAGAAAGAGCAGAAATCAAGTCAGAGCCCCAAATCACGTGTCTAAAACCCATCCCATTTGCAGTCTTCCAGTTATGTGACTCAGTACAGCTCCTTATTGTTCGAGCTAGTTTGAGTTCTTTGCAGCTGAAAGCATCTGGAGAACACGCGTGGAGCCCAGAGGGGCCTTCATGCTTGCTGACTCGGTTCTGATCCTCAAGCCCAGCAAGCCTATTTCTGGTTGGGCAGCTTCCCGGTAAAAACTTAGTCTTTGAAATCAGAAGCGCATGGGTTCGACTCCGTACTCAGCTGCTGATGTCGGACCCCGGGCAAGGTATTTGTCCCCTCCGAGTTTCATCCTCTGTGAAACAATAATAGCTCCTTCACAGAATCTTAGTGAAACTAATTATTGCTATAAAGGAAGGTGGAGATAGGATAGATGCCATCCCCAGCGCAGCCTGCAGGGGTCTGGGTCGTCTTAGCGTCAATAGTTTTTTAAAAGATTTTATTTATTTATTTGACACAGAGAGAGAGGGAGAGCACAAGCAGGGGGAGCGGCAGAGGGAGACGGAGAAGCAGACTCCCCGCCGAGCAGGGATCCTGATGCGGGACTCGATCCCAGGACCCTGGGATCATGACCTGAGCTGAATTCAGGCAGACGTTTAACTGACTGAGCCACCCAGGTGCCCCTTGGCATCAATATTTTTAAATGTGACAATTTTTTTTTTGTCCAGAAAAGTAATAATTGCTTATTTAAGAATGCTGAAAAGTATTGGAAAAGATAAAAATTACTCACAATCCCACTCTGCTGAGCAAGCAGCACATGGTTGGCCTTCTGGGAAAGTGGTGTCCCTGGCGTGGAGAACCGGGGCTGTTTGTCCAGCTCTGTCTGTGTAACTTTTCCAACATTGGCCAAGGCTCCCACTCGCCGGGCTGCGGGGAGTGCCGACCTCCACGGGAGGAAAGAGAGATCCTCCTCCCTAATCATGGAGGGCAGGCATCTAGCAATTTCACATCCCTGGAGGCCTAGAGAGAGTTGTTTGTTTTCCAGAGTGTTGTCTGTACACCAGTCCAGGAGAACAGAATCCCTTTTATGCAATTTGAACCAATTCATAGGTGTTCAAAGGCAACATTATGGGCAGGGGCTCACTGCATTAATTTTCAGGCAAGCAGATGAAGTAATTTTTTTTTTTTTTGGCTTATTGGTATGCTAGCAAAATGCAAGCCATGTCTCCTATTTAATTCTGCTGGAACAATCTGATGCAGAAGGACACACATCCTGACCCTGCATTGTCTGCCTCTGAATGAGAATCCTTCGTGGTTTCAAAAGGCAATTCAATGAGAGGTTGTTGCAGATTTTTAAAGCATAGAAACCAACAAGTACAGATACACGGGGAAGAGGCTTTCTGGAGGTGAATGACTGCTTCCATGAATGGGCTGATGAGACCTGTTATCTGCCAAGGGGATCATAGTTCTAGCGAACGGATGGGGACCTTTCCCAGAGCAAAGAGCTGCTTAATCTCGCAAACACGTTGAACTGAGTACAGACCCAGCCTGACGATGCTTAGTATCGTACACCACAACGTTCTCCACATCAGATATTATTTCCTTGCCTGCCTGGATGGCCTGCTCTTGCACCAATCTCACTTTTCCTTAACAACCTTACTGTACAGAATTTAACACCCCTCCCCGCCCACGCTCCCTGTGAACTTCTGTTCTTCCCACATGCTGTCGTTACTGCTCTGCCCTGGAATGTTCTTCTTTCCCATCTTTGCCTCCCCAAATCCTCCCTAACCTTCGATCTTCATCTTCATTGTGACAATCATGGGGTAGGACAGCTGTCTCAAGCCCTTCAGAAGAGGCTGGATCTTCTTCTTTTTTAATTTAAATTCAATTAGCCAACATATAGTACATCATTAGTTTTTGATGTAATGTTCAGTGATTCATTAGTTGGTATAACACCCAGGGCTCATCACATCATGTGCCGTCCTTAATGTCCATCATCCAGTTACCCCATCCCCCCACCTACCTCCATTTCTACAACCCTCATTTGTTTCCCGGAGTCCAGAGTCTCTCATGGTTTGTCTCCGTCTCTAATTTCTTCCCATTCAGTTTTCCCTCCCTTCCCCTGTGGTCCTCTGTGCTATTCCGTATGTCCCACATGTGAGTGAAACCATATAATTGTCATTCTTTGATTGACTTATTTCACTTAGCATAATATCCTCCAGTTCCATCCATGTCGATCTAAATGGTAGGCAATTCAGCCTTTCTGATGGCTGCATAATATCCCATTGTATATATGGACCACATCTTCTTTATCCATTCATCTGTTGAAGGGAATCTCGGTTCTTTCCACAGTTTGGCTATTGTGGACATTGCTGCTATGAACATTGGGGTGCATGTGCCCCATCTTTTCACTACATCTTTGTCTTTGGGGTAAATACCCAGTAGTGCAATTGCTGGGTTGTAGGGCAGCTCTATTTTTAACTTCCTGAGGAACCTCCATACTGTTTTCCAGAGGGGTTGCACCAGCTTGCATTCCCACCAACAGTGTAGGAGGGCTCCCCTTTCTCCACATCCCCGCCAACATCTGTCGTTCCCTGACTTGTTAATTTTAGCCATTCTGACGGGTGTGAGGTGGTATCTCATTGTGGTTTTGATTTGGATTTCCCTGATGATGAGTGATGTTGAGCACTTTTTCATGTGTCTTTTGGCCATTTGGATGTCTTCTTTGGAGAAGTGTCTGTTCATGTCTTCTGCCCATTTCTCGACTGGATTATTTGTTTTTTGGATGTGGAGTTTGATAAGTTCTTTATAGATCTTGGATACCAGCCCTTTATTTGTTATGTCACTTGCAAGTACCTTCTCCCATTCTGTCGGTTGCCTTTTAGTTTTGTGGACTGGATCTTCTGTTTTATACTAGAGGAGCTTCCTCCTGAACTTCCTGTTTGGGAGAGTGGTTACACATATCACTACCTCCCTCAGCAGGAGATTCTCTTTTTAAAAATGTATACACTCGAGGGAAGGGCTATTTAGCCGAGGAGGAGCTATTTTGAAATTTAAAGCAGAAAAGATTGAATTGATGTTTAACTGTGAGGCTTGATTTTCTGCCATTAGCGAAAGTGGGATCTTGGAAACTAAGCAAAGTCCGATGATTAAAAAAAAGTAAGTTATATTTTTGCAAATCGGAGCCCATCATTATGTGAAAGTCATACTCTAAAAAAATGCTCCCTTTAAAATCCACGTGCTTACACACGTCTGATGTTGGGTATCCAGCAAATGGGTTCTGGTTTTGGGTTTCGTTTTGTTTTATTTTTCCTACAGGTGTGCGGAGGACCTTGACACTCAGTGAGAGAACTACGTCAGGCCGCTTGCTCAGAGGAAATGCCAAGATTAAGTCAGAATTTGGCTTTTCTTCATCCTGAGGCTTTGGAAAGAGAGAGAGGCAACACTTTTTTATGGGATTTAGAAACATGATGTAAGAATTCTTTCCCCAGATATCTGTTATATTCATCAGTTTTAAGAAGACCTATTACACCAAAAAAAAAAAAAAAGTCAGACTCTAATAGGAACAGAAGGCAGAGGGTTCACAATTTGAATTAGAAGATAATTCTTGACAGTACAAAAGCAGTTCTTTTCTTTCTTTAAGTTCTCATTTATGGATCATTAGCCACTTGGCAAGAAAGATTGGGGGAAGACAAAGTAGCAGTTAAAGCACTAAGGACAGATAGCCATTTGAAGATCAATCACAGATGAAAGAGAGCCTCTTGGTAATTGCCATCCATTGGGATAATATAATTCAGTTTACAAAGTTATCGATTTAAATTCATCTTTTGGAGAGTGGCAAGAGGGTGACCTTTTAGTACAATCACATATTTCTTGCTTTGAAATTTCATCCAGAAATGTAGGAAAATCTCCCTATACAGTAGCTTAGGGATCTGGCACCACCTCCCCAACTTGCCACATAACCATCCCGTGATTGGTGTGACCCTGGAGAGTATAAAGTTATATGACGGTCATATTTGTTATAACCAAGGTTTTTGTTTCTGTTTTTTTCTCTCCGTTGCATTTCAGTAATATTTCTGCAGCTTGGAACTTGTCGATCTCTTGGGTTTCAGCTGTGTCTTCATGAGTGTGGTTCCCGTCCGTCCCAGGTCTGACACTGTTTTCTCTGTGCCCTTGGGGTCCCAGGTGAGGTGCAGCTTGCGTTAAAGTGGAATTCTGAGGCCCAGTGAAACAGCATTTTACCCTAAAAACACAGCAGCTGCCTCGCTAACTCGCTCCGTCCTTCCTCTCCTCTGCCACGCTCTCCCTCCCCCCAAATGTTGACCGCACCAATCCGCAAGCACTCGTCTCTGCCTGAGCTCCCCTTGAGGGGGAGAGCTCAGGCAGAGACCTCAGTGTGTTTGGAAGCCAGAGGAAGGAGCCTAAAGAAGGGAGAGACCGAAGGGAGAAGAAAGGAGGATGTTGGTTGGGAAAAGGGTTGAAGGAGGGGATGGAGTGGGGAGAGGGCAGGGAGGGGAGAGAAGAAGTGTCTAGAGCACAGATAACCTTGTTGCCTTTAAATAGGAGAAGGGGCAGGTTTTCCTTTGAGATGAGGTAGTCAGGCAAGAGGGTAGATGCTGGTCTGGCCATTTGGACGTGACCAATCCGACATAGTGATTTTCACAAAGTTGGAAGACATTTTGAGAAATCTCCAAGTGCCGAGACTCATTCCTGCTGAATGTCACCACCTGCCACTGAGTGAGCCCCCCCCCCCCGGGGGTGGGGGGTGGGGCACAGGGCTCTGCACTTGCCACTGTTACTACCTGAGCATTACCGCTCCCACGGACAGATGGGGAGAGTGGAACTTGGAGCCTCTGCTTTGACACACCTAGTGTACAGGTGAACCTCAAGCCAATGAAATGACTTTGGCTCCTTGTTCTAGAAGTCATCTTTGAGGTTTACATGGTCTTACCTCCCCTGAGAGGTTAAGAGTTTGAAGAAATTTTAAAGGAAGTTTGAAATCTCATTTGGCAAAATGTAGCCAGTGAAATATGACTCTTTTCAGTCCTAATTATTCCGACTCAATGAAACGTCTCTGCAGAAGTTTGAGGAGGAAAATACAGATGCTTCATTACATTGCTCATCAGGCACGCTGTGCTTATGGGCATTTGGATCTGCACTGGAGAGCCGCGGGAGTGGCCCAAGGGTCTCTGGCTGGAACAGGAGGCAAGGAGCACCAGATTTGCAAATCCAGCCACGTAATGGATGTTGTGATTCCATCTGAGGCATGACAAAATGTGCCTACATTCCTCCCCCACCCCCTGGAGAAAAAAACTGAAGCTACTGAATGAGAAAAGCATGCAAACACAGATAGATCTGAAAATCTAAGCCACAGTGCTCGTCAAAGGCAAAAGTCTGATGGTGGTGAAGTTTATTTTGGGGGTCTCTTGCTTCGCTTTTCTTGGTCCCTTTTTCCTCGCCCTACCGCACCCCACCCCACCCTTACTCCACATCTCTCATCCTGATACTAACACTTGCTGCGCCCTGACCTAAGTTTTGCCTTCTCAGACACCATGACGGCCATGATGATACATTCTCGACAAAACCTACATCACATGGTTTAGCAAGAGATTTGCAAATGTATTTATGCGAGAGCCATACAAATTATAATTAATTATAGAGTTGTAAATATATATAAATTCGGATTCAAAATGACTTCCCTTCCTATCCCCTCCCCCCAACCAGTGGCATTCCTTCTCTCTCTCAGTCCACTAGTCTCACCTAAAACTGATTTGATGAGTGGTATTGGCTGAAAATCCCTACTGTGGGTATTAGTGATTTTTGCATGTGTGTCCAGGATCTCTTTAATCTTCTGAGAATCTTACTTTCTTCCTTTTAGTGACTCGCTTCTCTATCCCCACAGTCACAGGAAATAAATGAGAGTCTATACTCTCTGATTCTTCTACATCCCTGATGATGGGTCCAAGGATTGGTTCAGGGATAAGACCTAATCTAAACTGGCCAGAGTCCTCCCGTAGGAATTTTTTTGTTTTAAAATTTTTTTTTAACTATCAGAGAGATAATAGTCTCTTTCTCCTCTGATATTTGCGGGTCAAAAGGTAGAAGGCGCTAATGACCAGCATCCAGGTCTTTACTTGTAGAGACTGTTGAAGATGAGAAGCTGACACAGTTGAGGAAGACGGTCCTACAGCCGGCAAGCCTCTGCCTCGTTTTGTGGTGGGCCGAGTTCAGCCTCGCTTCTGCAGTTGGCTCTTATCAGCCAAGAAATACCTGCTCCTCCTTCTCCTCCTCTGTTTTCCTCACTTTGTTCTTAAATATTGGATAGAGCTCTAATACCATTCTGTAATGAATGAACCCCAGCAGAGGGTCCACCCCAAGACCTCTCAACTTCCAGCACTCCACTGCTGGTCTGTGCCTCTCACCAAAAAGGCGACTTTTGCCAAAGATCTTTTTGAGCCCTGGGAGGTATGTGAGCCGGACAGCAACGTCCAGCCACTTCCCTTGCTCTCTGAAGGAAGCTGGAAAGAGAGGAGGTGAGCCTGCGTGAGGCTGTGTTCCTCGCATGCTGCCCTGTGGTCTGTTCTCCCCAACAGCTGTGTCCATGTTTTGATGCCGAAACTCCATGTGACAGGCTCCTGGGAAAGGTCTGCGGCTGTCAGAGAGGATGTGGCTGTGGGCCAGCCATGCCACGGGTTTCTTCAGAACCAAGCAGCTTTTCAGCTGAGCAATTTTTTTTTCTTTTCCTGAAAGGAATCTCAGCTAGCCAGTTGTCCAGAAAATTCTCAAGTTTGGGGCCAAGGTCCTGGGAACCACAAAGTCCCTTTTTGCCCTGTCTTTGAAGCTGGCCTCTGCAAGTTCTCACCTTGGGTCCTGGAGTGAATGGGAGACACTACTAAACGGATCCGCTTGGAGCCATGTTTAAAAGTGTGAAGAGAGTTGGTGAGTGTGCTCCTTGATCTTCCCTCCTGAGAGCCTGTTGGGTGTGGCTGGCTTTGAAATATCCTTGGGAATCTATGGTGACAACAAGGGAAAGGATTTCTGCGTTTGTTCATGGTGGGAACGAGCCTCTGGGAGCATAACGAAGAGTCCCCAGAACGGCCTTGTGAAGCTCTCTGTGAAGAAGGATCCTGGATGTGGTGATGTTCTCTAGAAGCAGTAGAGATGTGATCAGAGCTCTCTGTGGGTGTAAAGTGATTGCGTCCCAGTATCCAGCATGGTGTTCCTAAGGAAATAATAACAGCAATGTGACTTTCATGAGCACCTGCTATGTACCAGGTGCTCTTCTAACCATGTCACGTGTAATTACTTCATTTAATTGTCACACCAGGTCTATCAAGTAGGCACCCTTATCACCTCTGCTTTATGAACGGCAAAAATGAAGCACAGAGAACTGAACTACATGCCCAAGGTTACTATGGAAGCTTGTCCCGTGATGCCTTGACTCTCTCCTGGTTGCTGTGACTCGCTCTTGACCAACAAATATGGCCCAAGGGAGGTCACATGAACTCCAGGGACAGTTCACAAGTAGCTTACAGATTCTACTCAGTTTTGGGGGAACACTTGCTCCTGGGATCTCCCTTTTGGAACCATGAAACCTATTAATAAATTATTATTTTTTAAATTATGAAGTTTTAGGGTGGTTTATTATACAATAATAGATGACCAGAACAGATAAATGACCAGGGCAGATAAATGGCAGAGCTGGGTTTGAACTAGGCAGCTTGGGTCTGGACCCCTTGCTCTCAACCAGTATTCTATAGTGACCCTCCAGAGCTTTTTGTTGTTACTGTCCTGGTGATGATGATGGCGATCCCAGATGCATTGTCCCCAAACAGGCAGGCATGCAAATCTGTAAGTGAACATAGTGGATTTGTAGCAAAAACACACAGACACACATACATATAGTGGAATGCATTATGCATGGGATTTTGAGTCAGGTGGACATGAGTTTGAACCTCAGCTTCCACCACCTTCTAGTTTTGTGACCTTGGACACGTTACCACCAGTGGGTTCTCATGATGGTGACGGTCAGGTCCTCAAGTCAGAGCATACAGGCAGTTACCCCTGAAAGCTCTTCACGTTCTGTTAGCATAAACTCAGGTGTCTTTGGGTGGCCACATACTCCTTAACATCAGATCTTTTCTTTGTGAGATACAGTTTGACTCGTGAAACAAAGGCTCATTGAATGAGATGTCTGGAGCCATAGGCACTACAACACAAAAGTAAGTGTTTTGTTTTATATCGTGACTGAGGGTATCCATAGTTGAATTCACTTAAGTTAAATGTGTTTAGGAAGAGCCTCCATCCTACCTTTCTGTGCTTCAGTTTCCTTATATAATATGGGAATTAAGTGACCTGCACAGGGATCATGCGGTGTTCAATGAGGCATTGTAAGAAGAGTGCCTGACACTTGCTTAATTCAGGGTAGAAGATTACTTGGATGCTCTCAAGACCTGGCAGGCTGCCCCACCACTTACTAGGTGCCTGTGGGGAGAAAAATAGACCAGTGATACCAAAACAAATTTTTAAGGGACTGAAGAAATCAATTTACTTCACTAAACCTTAGGTCAAACTTTGTCTTTTGTACCTCAGAGATTGAAATGTTTACATTTGCCATGTTTCCCACTGTATGGTGGATGAATCAAGAACATGAGATGCATAAGCCAGGACAGTTCTTGTACACTAATCATGTAGGAGTTAGTGTGTTTCCTGAGTGTCTGATTGTAAAAAATGTGGTGGTGGTCTTCAACTTTATACTCGATGCTTCATAATTAACCTGGAGAAAACTCTGTGATGGGAATCCCTGCAAACTCTCATATGTGAAAAAGCAGTGGAAAGAGGAGATGGAAGAAGTATCTAGGGTCCTATTTCAAGATTGCCATACCTCTGTTTTCTAGAGGACTTGATTGCTAGAATCCACTCGTCCTATCTACTGCTGTATAATAAATCACCCCATACTCTCATAACTTAAAATAACAAGCATGCATTACCACTCACGGTTTCTGTGGGTCAGGAATTCAGAAAAAGTACAATGGGGATGACTTGCCTCTGCTTCACCTGTCTGAAGACTCAGCTGGACTACTTGAGGCTGGGAGTAAAATCATCTGCAGTCTCCAGCACTCAAATGTCTGGCAGTAGATGCTGGCTGTTTACTGGGATCCTAGCTAGACCTGAAAGCTGTGTCAGCTAGAACACCTATGTGTGGCTTGTGGTTCCTCACAACATGGCAGCCAGGTCCCAAGGGCAAGCAGCAGAGAGAGAAAGAGAAACAGAGACAGAGACAGAGACAGGGACAGATGGAATTTATAACTGCCTTCTAAGACCTAATTTTAGAAGCCAAGCAGCATCACTTCTGCCATATTTGATTGGTTAAGATCAGCCCAAATTCGAGGGGAATGGGGACAGACCCTACTTCTCAGTGAAGAGGTGTCAGTGTCACTGTGTAAGAAGAGTATTTGGAATGGGATGTGTGTGTGTGTGTGTGTGTGTGTGTGTGTGTGTGTGTGTGTGTAGCCTTTGAAAAACACAATCTCCTCTCCCCAAGTTTGAAGTAAGATTTTTGCTAGGTCCCACAGAAGTACCCTCATGCCTTATCTGATTCCAGGATCTGTCCCAGAACACTAGGGCTGGATGGCTGAATGCTTGGCGCCACAGCAGCTAAAGCGATGGAAAGGGCCAAATCTCTCAAACCGTGAGCTTTAGCAACAAGTGGGATGTATGAAAGATAGCGTTCAACCCAAGGAAAAGTACACTGAGTATTCAATACACTGAAAGAAAGCCTTTCAGTGGCCAAGGGAGCTATTTATTTTCGAATCCAGTGCAGACTTGGAAGATGTCCCCCCAGATCTCTCACAACATTTGATCTGCTGATGTTTAAGGGCCACAAAGGATGCCCAACTGGATCACAACACAGGAGAGGCTCTAAATTTGGCATATCTAAAAGGATAGGAATGAGTCAAAGGACTCACTTACGTGCAAAGTCAAACATGAAATAGATCCGACATTTTGATTCATTTTTATTTTCTGTTAGCAGTGCACATCCAGAGAGTGCTCCACACTTGCTAACCACCTGTGCCTGAAAACATATGCTTTAGTGTTTTTATTAAACTCTCCTTTGAAATTGCCATTTTTAAAAATCAAGTGAAATTTTCTATAAGGTAGGGAAAAGGTAGGGTTGTGAGTCGAACAGAGATGGGTTGGAATCCTGACTCTGCTATGCATTATCTGCATGATCTTGGGTAAGTTGTTCTTTTTTAAAAAAGATCTATTTATTTATTTTAGAGAGAAACAGTGGGGGTGGGAGCGGCAGAGGGAAAGGGAGAGGGGAGCCCAAGCAGACTCCCCGCTGAGTGCAGAGCACGGAGCCCAACACAGGGCTCAATCCCACGACCTTGAGATCATGACCTGAGCCGAAACCAAGTCGGGCACTCAACTGACTGCACCACCCAGGCGCCCCTGATCTTGGGTAAGTTCTTAAAACAACGTGCAGTAGTGGACTAGCAGAAACAAAATAAGAATGATGCCGTAAGTCAAGCACAGAGTTGGAAGCCAGCCGAAAGTCACAAAAGTCTCAAAGAAGATGCCAAGAATTGTGCTGTGCATAAGCTGTTCGCAATTGCCCTCCTCGTGTTAATGAAGTCATCACGAGAAAATCACATGTAAATGAAGTATAGCACAGTCGGGCAGGAGCTGGGGGTGGTGCAGGGACCTCCCTCTCGGGGAAGGCGCAGGGAGGAGTTCGGGAAGGGTTTGAAGAGTGAACTCCCTCACCAGAGGGCCACCAGGGATGGCTGAAAGGAGAAAGGGGCTGAGACCCGAGTGATAGAGAACTTCCTGGGCACGCCCAGGGCTGAGCCCATGTAAATAACACTTAGTGTCTCACCCACTCACGTTGTCTTGCCTCCTCCGGCTGTCGGCATCGCTCAGAAAGGGACGTCCTATCTGAAAGATGAGAGGGCTCTGTATCAGTTGGCTGGAGCTTTTAGCAATTTTTTAGCAGCCTGATCTTCACTGGGCTCTGTCCTACTGCCTGAGAGAGTCCTCCTTGAGGTGGTGGGACGTTGGGAAATCAGCTGTTCTTGGTAATGATGATGATGCGATCACGTGAACCGATTTGAATTTTGTAATTCTTGAGTGTGATGCGTGTCACTTTATTTTCCTAAGCTAAATTTATTCCTGCTAGTCATTCACTCATTCGTGCATTTACGGTGTTGAGAAAAATTATCCAAAAGTTGGAAATGAGAAAAGAAAAACATGGGCACCTGACATTGGTAAGAGAGCCTGGCGTTTGCAGTGAGGCCACGTTACTCTCCTGTTAGGTATAAACGATCTCACAGAATTCCAGCTTCAGACGAGGTTACTCTGCTAAAATGAGACAAAACAAAACCACTTTCTTTTTCTTTTAAAGCACAGACAGAAACAAGATCACTGTGCCACTCATAAAAGAGCAAATATCTTTTTTTTTAAATTTTTGTTTTTGGCCAAAATGAGTGTCTCCTACTTTACCAATCGCAGCTCTCTCCTTGTTCTCGTTTGCCCCCCTGTCGGTAAGACGTGAGGAGACCCCCAATCACAGAGTTGCCCCCGCTTTCCGACAGCAACCAGTCCAGGGCCAACACTGACTTTCTTAGGTCTGCCGCCCCAGATGCTCAACCCAAACCCAAATCCCGCAAAGGGTTCTTTCTCATGTCCTCTTACTGGGACGCCCCGCAGTTCCCCATGGGGAGCATTCTCCTTTGCTGCAACGAGAAATAAACCCAGCTTGTTTAACTGTAGATGTGTTTTCAGTGGACTTTGGCTGAAGCGTACTGGTAGAATTGAGGCACAAAGATGATGATGTGACGTTTCAATATCATGTATAGACAGGAGCCCTGACTAGTGGGTCTTCCGAATATCTTTTGACTCTTTAGGAGGGTCAACTCTGTACAATTCATCAAACAGTTCTGTAAATGTAAGAAGATACGTTAATTTTAGAGGATTTTTTCCCCCCTTCTCTGTAGAAAAGATAGCCCCGAAGGTTCCGGTTCTGTTGTGCCGAAGGGTATTGACCAGCTTTGTAGTTATTAGCACAGAGGGCTGATTTCAGTGTCCCCTTCTTTCCACTTACAGTAAAAACCTTAGTTTTTCAAATTCTCTTTGAATCAACGTTGTTATTGTTTTGGTGCAGGCATTCATGCTCACTCTCTGTTTGTAGGAAAATGATGTTTTTAACACCTTGAGACTTCTCCTTTGATGGTTTGGACAATAAAATGGGATGCCGAAATGTTGAGATCTCTTGGGGAAGAAAATCCAAAATGTTTCTTGTGCCTCACCTATTAGCATAGGCTTGTGAGCAGAGGGGTGAAGTGGGGAGAGAAGGGGGCATTGAGGGTGGTGGTGAAGCAGAGGAGTTGATTTTAGACGAATTTAAATGCTCCCTGATCCCAAGTAGCGACCCTATGCCACCGTTCCCGTGTGCCCCGTCCATAGGTCCTGCCTTCTGCACGAAGGTTGGATATCTTACAGGCTGTTACTAAATCACACTTAGACTTTTCTTCTTTGCTCTAAATAATGTAGGAACTCATCAAATATGGATCCACATTTACACATCTGGGACAGTGTGCCGAGGTTTTAAAAAATGATTATATAAATGATGTGACTCTCACACTGATCCTTGACCAAAAGCAATAAAATCTCAGATGAGTCGAGAATGAGACAACTTGGAGCTTTATTCCCAAAGGGCAGGCTTCTTAGTATGTAGAACAGCACTGAATATAAAAGCTCAGCAGTTTTCCAGCAGATAGTAAGTGAATACACACGCAGAAAACAGAGCTATAAAGCATGTAACTGCATCCTGGAAAGGTTCATTTAAGAAATGTTTTATATCCAGTTATTGTAGTGAAACTAGCAGTTCTATATTCAGATTAAAACAGAAAAATGGCAGGGAATTTGGATTCGTGGTGACTGAGTCTCCCTTTTACTTTCCTGTAAGTGACTCCGTCTAAAGCAGATACTCATTTTTTTTAATAAAGATTTTATTTATTTATTTGACGGAGGGAGAGATAGCGAGGGAACACAAGCAGGGGGAGCGGGAGAGGGAGAAGCAGGCTTCCCGCGGAGCAGGGAGCCCGATGCGGGGCTCGATCCCAGGACCCCGGGATCATGACCTGAGCTGAAGGCAGACGCTTGACGACTGAGCCACCCAGGCGCCCCTAAAGCAGATACTTACCCAAGGGTTATCATCGTGGAATTTCGGGGCCATATCTCTCATCGAGGAGCCTTTATGGTACCTAAGACAAGAACCCAGAAGATTTAGGCCCTAGGTCTACCAAAAACAAGTTGAAGTTCTTTGTTTTGTGTGTGAGATTTTTCTTCTTTTTTCTCTTGTTGAAGTGGGATTGGGACAGATGACCTCGTTATAAATCAGGCTGTAGAGCTCTGTGTCTTGTATATTTGCCTGGGACCTGGACAGAATGTAGACCAGCTGCAGATGGCCATGAGAGACATTGTTATTTGCCTTTTCATTGATTTCACACGTTTTTTGGACCTCACTAAGTATCAGGCTTTGGGGCTAGGTAATGGGAAAACGCTGGTAACTGGGATTAACAGTTTGCTGCCCTCTTGGAGATTAGTGGGGGAAATAGTGAAGTGGTCCAGGGCATCAACCCAACTCTAGAGACAGATTACCTGGGTTCATACATCAGTTTCACCCCCTCCTGTTTTGTGACCTGGGCAAATCACACAGTCTGTGTGTGTTTTAGACCACTTGGGCCCCTAAAACGGAATACCATACACCAGGTGACTTATAAACATCAGAAAATTTTATTTCTCACAGTTCCGGAGGCTGGGAAGTCCCAGATCAAGGCAGCAGCAGATGTGGTGCCTAGTGAGGACACTCTTAACTGGTTCATGCGTGGCTGAGAGACGTTCTTCTTGCTGTGTCGCCATAGGTAGAAAGGGGCAAGAGAACTCCCTCGGGTCTCTTTTATTAGGGCATTAATCCCTCTTTTATGTATCTTTCGTAATATCTTTATAAGGACTCCGCCCTCATGATTTAATCACCCCAAAGCCCGTCCTCCCCCAGTACCATTGCACTGGGAGCTAGGATTTCAACCTGTGAATTTTGGGGTGACACAAGCATTCAGCCCACAACGGTGTATGTGAAGGGAGGGACAGTGACTGTTACCGCATAAAAGGACATCTAACCAGGTGTGAGACAGAGCTTCAGGAAGGCTTTTTATAAGAGGTGACAGCTAGGCTGAGACCTCAAGTGACGGAGCAGTATCCAGGCTGATTGGCAGGAAAGAGAGTGGAGGGGAGGCTGGGTCAGAGTCTGCCAGTTGTCTCTGTACCCATTTTCCCTTTGTTCTTCAATCATAGAATTGTAGAATTTTAGCCAGGCATGGGGCTGCCCAAAACAGAAAGCGCGGCTCTGAGACTCCCTGGCCGTTAGGTGCTGCCTGTCACATGTTGGATGAGATGTAAGCACGCCTGGGGGGAGCCGCTGCCAGGACGTCCTCTTACCCTCGTAGAGGGAAGGGATATGCACTTCTCACCCTCATGCTTCTTTCCTCCTCGGTGTGATGCAGTTGTGATGACCGGAGCTACAGCAGCTGTTTTAGATCCTGGAGTAAACTGAGGCATGAAGGCTGCACAGTGCAGAACCACAAGCCCTGACTCTGCCACCAAGTTCACAGCAGCCCTAGCTGGTGACCTGAGTATGTGAGCAGCAAACAGATGGGCTCGTGTAAGTCATTGTCACCAGCAGCCAACTCAGTTCTAACCAAATTACAGGTAAAAAAAGAAAGGCATTTACAAAACCTGAAGGTGAGCGACAGCATGGTGCCTGCCTTCCCAGCACCGAAACTACTTGAGAAGGGTAAGGTGCAGGCCAGCCTAAACTGAGCACAGGTGTAGGCGCGGGCAGGGTGTGCCTCCACAAGGCCTCGTCTGCCTTGTTGAGGAGTCAGGACCTTATTCTGAGAATGTAAGGGATTATGGACAAGTGGGAAGCCAGGAAATAACCTGACCGTGGTTATAATTTGGAAGAATGGCTTGTATGGGGAAGGGATGCAAGCCTGGATGCCAGGAGAGCAGTTGGTGGTGGCAGGGAGGGGGGTGGTGCTGGCCCGGGGGCTGGAGTTGTGGCACAGGGGCAGAGAATCACCTTTATTCAGCATCTGTCTCCTGTTCAGGTCTCCCCCCTCAAATAAGACCCTTTCATTGCCCCTCGAGATGGACCCTCCTTTCGCTCTCTTTCCAATTAGAGGGCGCTATTTATCGACTTGGGGAGGATTTATGTCACTTCTCCCATCTCGCGTGTGCTCTTCTTCCAGGTAGCAGATGCTCCACAAGGTAACTTGACCACAGTCGCCTCTTCATTAATTCAACGGTCTGATTAGCTTCAGAGCAGTGTTCTGTTATTTGAGGTGGATTTTTAAGAATCGCAACTAAAATGTGTCATGGTGCATTTTTGTTTGTTCATTTCTTTATTTAACAAGGAGTTGTGATTATAACTAGTTGTATTAAAAGCACTTTGAGCAGAGCCAAATCAAGAGCAGGTCAAGGAGGCAAATTGGCGACCACCAATTTATAAGGGAGTCTAAAATGTCACTACAAGAACTTTTTTCAGGTGTCTATGGGATGCTGTTGGCATTCATTCTTTGTTAAGCTACTTGTTAAGCTACACCTGCTTGCTCGTGATGGTTAATTTAACATTTAAAACAATAGACTGACGGTTGGTTTGCACGCTGGCCCGAGTACCTGGAGGGCGGGGAAAGAGTGAGAAGCAGCCTGTTCCAGCCTGGTTGGCCGCGGGTTTAACCAGCCAGGCACTTACTTACACGGCTTGTGTTGGGCGGCCACGAGATGAAGCGACCTCTGCACCTGACCACCAGAACCTTACAAGTTGATGGAGCGGCCTTACCAGGGTTCAGTCTCGTATTGTGCAGATGGTCTCAGCACAGCCTCGCTCTCTCAAGGCGATTCCTTGAAAGTGGCTCCAGCTGTGGAAATGGTGGGCCGAAGGTACATTCCAAGGGTGGGAGCCGGTGAGGAGCCTCCGACTGCCCAGGCCTCTCCAGGGCCAACCAGCGGTCGTGCCCCTCAACGACCTTTTCCTGGGTGGACGAAAGCACGTTGCTCTCCCAGTCAGCTGGAGGCCTGAGCAGAGCAGGAAGACCTTTCCTGAGTCAAAGAGATTTCTTCCCAGCCTCACTACCTTCACACTGGGGCCCTGGCCTTTTTTCCCTGCCTATGTACTTGAACTGAAATGTTGACCCTTCCTGGGTCTCCAGCCTGCTGGCCTCTGAGTGGGAGCTAAGCCATTGGCCCATCTGCTTCTCAGGCCTTTGGACTCGGACTGGAACAAACCATCTGCCGTCCTGGGTTTCCAGCTTGCTGACTCACCTGTAGATTTGGGACTTGTCTGCCTCCATAATCATGTGAGTCAATCCCAAACTCTGTTTCTCTCTCTCTCTGTATGCACATCTATGTCTGTCTTCCTGGAGAACCCGGGCCGGTATAATGCTCACTTGGCCGCAGGTGATGGACAGAGTGTCTTCTGAGGATGAAAGGCACCGTGTGAGTTGGGGCCAGGCCTGGACTGCTTGCTGTAACAGAGGAAAGACTGGGCTTCTTCCCTGGGTATCAGTTCAAACACTAAGTGAAAGTTAGAGAAAGCCTTTCTCCAACTATCGTGACCAATAATGAAGTGGTCTCATGCAGCCAGAAGTCCAGGGGTGGGGTGGGCTTTACAGCTGGTGGATTTAACAGCACAGGTATGGCATCCAGAATCTGGATTATTTTCTGCCTCTTCGGTCAACGCTTCACGGACCTGGTGCCACTGTGAGCATAGCTCCTGTTGTAGTAATATCGGGACCCCGGTAGTAATAGTGCAGTAAGGCTATGTGCTTCCTTTTTCAGAGAGCAAGAGAGTGGGTGTGGGGGAGAGAGGGGCAGCACCAACAATGCTACAGTGATAGATGGAGTCACTTTCTGGACCAAGTCAGGTCCCGAGCCCACCCCTGGGCCTTCAGCTGACCCTGAAGAAGGGCCCTGAGCTGACTGTCTATGGCTATGTTCTTGGGGTTACTGTGGTTGGCACAGACCCGTTGTTCTTATGGAAAGGACACTGTTCAGGGGAATTTGGAAATGTGCAGTGAAATCTTTTGGTTGCCATAATGATTGGGGCGCTTTGGCATTTAGTAGGAGAATGGTAAAAGATGACAAATATTCTATAAGTCCAGGACCGTTTCTCACAGTAAAAACTGTTTCCTATTCCAAGCGATTTCAAATGTCCTGAAACACGCAGTCCACTCTAAATATAACTATCGGTAGTATTTTTAGTTCACGGGATGAGCAGTTTTTAGTAAAATTACTTGAAATACGAAAAAAAAAAACCACACAGGTTTTTACGGAGAGAGGATTAAATGACGTAAAAACCAGCTAGGATGGAGTGGCTCGTGGCAGACAAATACTTGTACCGAGAACAACTGGAAAAGGTAAAATGAAGGGAAACAGGGTGTTGGGAGGCCTCGGAGAGTCGCTGAGGGAGTGAGACTCCGAAGAAGACTTGATCCCAGAGATCACAGGGGCTGGCGCCGTGCCTGCCGCTTCCACCCCCAGAGCACTTCCCGACTCTTGGCTTGGGGGGCCGGAGGCTGGGAGTCTGCGCAGAAGACGGAGCCCCCTGTCATCCCTGTTAAAAAGGGATTTCTGGCTTTCCGTGATAACCTGAGCTGGCGTGGCCATGAGCTGCCCGCCCACTCCCTCCTGCCTCAGATGACCGTGGATTATCTGACAGGCTGCAGAGATCGGACGGGCCGCTGTGCCCGCTCTCACCCGTGCACTGCCCACCACGGGCTCCGAAGCATCACAGGCTCCTCGGAAACCCAGCCTGGAGTGTCAGTGTGGCCCCTCTGGCCCCGAGTGATCCCTTCCTGAGGCTCTTCTTAGGAGCACTTATGCCACTGAGTGTTTCAGATTTGGTTCCCAGAAGTGGGTCTGATGAAGCCACCCCATGTTGTGAGCAACGAGAGCGTCATCCCATGGAGAAACTGCGAAGAAAGGATGGGGCACGTACGTTAGGATCACCTCGACAAAGGCGGGGAAGGAACTGGGGTATTTCTATATCAGCTCCCACGTGTTATTCATGGGGAGATACTTCTGGGGGTGATAATTTCCCTTCCCTTCTGGACTGCCGTGGATACATAGGAGCCTTCTGCAGTTCCAGAAAAGCCTCTCACGCAGAGAGAAGTGGATGAAACCAGTTAGAAGTTGTCTAGACCACGGTGAAATGGTACAGACAAGGTCTGCAACACCTGGGGGGGTGGTTACAGTGGTCACTTAGGCTCTGACTTTCAGATTTGGGAGGCGGGGAAGAAAAACATGAGAGTAGTCTGTGTAAGTTTTTGGAGAATAATGGTTTTAAAGTGGAATGAAGCAACTTCCACACTTTCTCCTCCTAGAAAAAAACAAAAACCAACACAAAATTTAAGGCAAATCAAGGATAACAAGAAACAGAATCGTAACTCCAAACCAGCATATGAGGATGAGAGGCAGGTGGAGGAAGGGTTAGGTAGCCGGGAGGCAGGGAGGAAGTCCAGCCCAGGTGCAGAGAGAGGACACTGATGAGAAAGCCAATCTACTCAGCTGAACCCCAGAAAGCCTCATCATTGGATACACCAGGGGCCAAAAATATGTGAGGCTAAAGGTAGGGAATGGGTGAGGAGGGGTTCTTAGTCTGTATAGAGAATGAGGCTCCTCACTCTGCAGAGAGACTGCCTCTTCTCGCCCCCGGCTTAGCCGAGCTCCGGGATTCCAGGCGGGCAGGGACGAGGCGTCAGACCTAAAACTGAGAGATTATATTAAAATGCAAAAACAGAAAGATAAGGCTCCAGCCTACTTCCCTAGGCAGCTCTGGAACATGAAAGACAAAGTCCAAAATAATAGGAAAAAAGCAAAGAATAGAAGAAATGATAGGCTATGGTCATTCATAAGTAAGTTTTAGGAAGCTAAGAGATAACCAGGAAACAGGAAAGAGCTCTTAAAAATTAAAGCATGTAAAACTTGAACAGGTCTCCCCAAAATGAGATTTTCCAAGAGTCCAAGAATAAACAATAAGGCAGACGAGTTAAGGAAATTTGAGAAGCAATTCAACATTGGACGAGTACGAGTCTCAGGAGGAAAAAACAGAGTAACGGGCATGAGGCTGTGAGACCTGAGGGGTTTCCCAGAAAGAGGAGTGAAAGAACAAAGCTGGAGGATGAGCCCGCGAGCTCCAGCGTCAACGTGAAGGGTTCCGGAAGACAAGCCAGAGGCAAGAAAGGGGCCCACGTAGTCATATTAAAATTTCCCTAAAACTGAAACATGGGAATTTGTTGGTAGAAAATGCCCAGCATAATGAACGCAGAGGTGTCCCACGGGGGCCCAGCGTCATGCAGTTTTACAGTGTAGGGGTTAAAAGGAGATTTCAGAAACTTCCAGAGAGAAGAAAGAGCACATACAGAATCAGAATAGCAATGCTCCAAAGCAACGCTGGGTGTTGGAAGACAGTGGAACAGGTTTTCAAAAGTGTGAAGGAACATCATTGTTCAACACAGAATTTGTAACCAAGCAAAATGATCAGTCTAGTCCGCAGTAGAACAAAAATATTTCAGGCACATGTGATTTCAAAAATACGCCTGCCAAGAGCTCTATTTCAAGAAGATCCTGGAAGAAGTGCTCTATTCAACGGAAGGCTAACGACAGAAAGAGGAAGACAGTGGACTGGAAACAGAGAATCCAACACAGGAGAGAGGCAAGGAGGAGTCCAAGTGGACGCAGGGCTTGGGGTCAGCCCGTCCAGACTGGAGCGGGGAAGGGAGGACTCCAGGAAGAACATCTCCAGGCGAGAAATGGACTCGGTAGATGACCTGACAGGGTGGAGCAAGAGGGAGTTTGTATTAAGCAGCATTTTATGGAGCTTTCAGAGGATGTGGAAAGAAAATTAAGAAATGAAGGAAATTAAATAGAGATCATTATTAACTCCGGGTGGGGGGGCAGTGGAGAGTTGTACAAGAAAAGAACCGTAATCCTACTTTGCTACTTGGCTCAGCATAAACAATTTTAATGTAGCAAATAGGGACTAAAATTGGTGACTCAAAAATACTGAGGATCTAGTAAGAGGACTGAAGTTCTCTCGTACTCTAAGAGCCAGCGGTAGACACTGCCTACGATTCAAGAGCTCATCGTATGCATACTTTATTTAGGAATGCGGAGGTAATGAGAGGCTGAGGGTGACGGCATCTGCCTCTGAGGGGTGAGGTGGTGAGGGTGCGGGGACAGAGCTCCTGCTTTCTTCAGTCCGGGCCCCTGGACTGCATTATGTACCCTCATTATCGCCTCCGTAGACTGAGGGAGCGGATGCTGTGTTCAGCACAAACCGGAGCCACCCCTGCGCGGTTGGAAGATGTATGGAGACCAGCCTGATGAGCCGGAGGGGGACAGTTGGAAGGGAGGGGCGCAGAGTCAGGTGGCTGGAGCCAAGCCAAAAGCAACTCTCGGTCGGGGCCTTTGGAAAACGGACGAGAGCCTAACACATAGATGAGCTGCTGTAAAGTCTTCCTGAGTCGAAGGCATCTCTGGCCCCACGACGCCCGGTGCTAGATGACTCGGAGTCCACACGGCGGCAGGTGAAGGTGTGTGCTACCACGTGACGTGCTCTCCAGCACACACTGCCCTTCGTGGGGGGGGGGTGCGTGTCCCTGGGATGGGCACTGCAATGAGGCTTCAGCGTTGTCCAGGCTGATTTAGCATCTCTTAGAGAATCTCCAGCAGGACAGGGTAGCGCAGACGGGGTCTGGAATGAATCTTGCTTGACACATTTATCTGAAAGGTTTTGAAGGCATTTTTTCCCTGGGCACACCCTCCTTTGACATCTGGAGGAGAAGATTCCGGAGGGAGGATCCAAGTGAGGACAGGAAATGAAGGGAGTGGTTTTTTGCTTCGCAGCCTGTGTCCTCTACCTGTTCTCCTGGGGCTGTGTGGTCACACTCCGTGTTGTCCTTCCCCACTTTAGAAACAGCAGAATCCTCTACACCTTTACATTTGCACGTGCTAGACAAGATTGGATTCCCTGTTTGCAAAGGGGCATGCAAATACTTAAGGGAAAGCGGTTTCTAATACATCAGACCTTGAATCCATGACGAGTAGACAAAGAACCAGTAACAGGGAATTGATATTTTCTTGCCGTATATAAGAAAAAATGTTCCCCCTATCAATGGAGCCAAAATCTTTTACCAAATCTATGCTCCTTTCTTTATTTCTAAGAATCTTGCGGCAGAAAGAGCTGTCCCGGGGCAGTACTGCTTGGCAGAGGGTAAGCGCGCAACCGCGGGCAGCTTCGTTCTTACCGTCTTGTTAGAGTCTAGTGAATTGGCTAGCTGAGGGATCACAGAAGGCCTCGTAAGCTCTTTGGACTTGAGACTGTTTGTCTATAAATGAGGATGTTAGATTCAAGTAGTCCCTTAAGATTCCTTCCTTACTAAAATTTTGTGATTTAACTGAAGATGCAGAGACTGTGATTTCTGCGGCATAGATTTTCCAAAGATTATGTCTTAATGGCATGAACTTGAACTTCTAGGTGTGATAAATATAACATACTGCTTTTTCATCCTCGGCAAAAAGGGAAACAGTCCGTTATGAATTAGAGTTAACTGGCTTTAGTGGCAAAATACTCAGTTCTGCACTGCTTTGTAATTCCTGCTGACCTGGGAGCTGGGTCCAGCTAACCTCATCCAGACATGGTTAAGAAATACTGCCCCTTACTCCATGGATTGAAAAGAGAGGCCTAAAAATAAGGAAAAAAGAAAAGAAAAAAAGGCCTCTTCTCCCTTGACAGTAATTTACTTTGACACTCGTGAACGATATGACTTTTTATTAAAGTTTACGGTTTAAGTTTCAATGTATGTATTTATCCTAGTGAATCTAGATGCCTCGTTTGAGGATACTTTTCCTTTATTCTTGAATATAATAAACATTAGTTAAACATCTGCTATGTTCTGGGTGTCGCTGTGAATCTCCAGGAGATTGAGTCTTCACCATCATCCTCACAGTACCTAGAAAAATAGAGGACGCATGATAGGCAAGACATAGGGAAATCGAACACGCTTTTGAAGAATGTCTAAAAATATTTTATCAACTCATGTGCATCGTGGTCCCCATGGCTCAGAGTGTCCACTTTACAAAAGCAAAGAGCCAATTAAAAAAATCAGATATTCACTTGAGAATTTTAAAAATGGTAGTTCACTCAATAATGCCAACTGGCATCCAGCGAACCCTTTTTCCCTACTACCCCTGGCACTTTCTCATTTTATCTTCAACATGGGTACTATTAGTATTTCTCCTTTAAAAATTAGGGAACGCAAATATGTGACCAATATGTATCAAGGTTAAGTATTTGATCCAAGACCCCCCTAATTAGGGGTGGAGCCAGAAGTTGAAGCTGGATCTTTTTGGCTGCCTGTCACACCAGCCTGAGTTTTGTCCCCAGATCTCTGCTGGTGACTGTCCCGTGCAGCTCAGTAAGATCGCGGTGAACTGTTGTGGCCTTTGGTTCTCTGGTGCTGCCGGCATCTGGATGTTCGCCCTCACAGCATGATGGTCTGCAAAGAATGACAGGTCTTATGAGTGCCAACTGTCACCAGAAACAGAGGGCGGTCTCTGGTACTCCAGCATCTGTATGCACAAGGATATGTGTCCTTGCCAGCCATGTCATCCATTAATCAACAGATGTTGGCTCGGGTGCTCGGGTGCTGCTCATTGCTTTTTCACTTCCTGTCCTGAGCTTTCGTCATCAGCAACAACCCCATTCAGCTTCAGTGAACACTATAATAATTTGGTCCCCCTTCACTTTGGAGTGGTAACCAGCTCTGGTTAAAGGATGCTACCAGTTTTATGGAGACTCTAGTCCTCAGACTGTAGGCACTTGGTACAGAGATAAGGTAAAAAAAAAAAAAAATCTGTCAAGTACTTTGTCATTAGGGTTAATGTCCAACTTACACTCCTGTTTCTTTGCAACTCGCTCTCTATGTGATGCTCTCAAGACACCACTATTAAAAGCAAAAAATCTGATGTTCAAGCACTATTCTTTTGTTGTGTCCAGATGGTATCTAGTTTGCAAACACACAGCCACTAAGAAATAACATCAACACAAAAATTTGTATAGTTTTTTATGGCTTATAAAGTAAATCATGAAATCATTACAAGTCCTCTCTGAGGCAGGGATCATCCCCAGTATTTTGGAGATGAAACAAAGGCTCCGAGGAGTTACATCATTAATTATTTATTTATTTAGCAATCTGCAGAATAGCACAGTGTCAGGATCACAGGATTTGGAATTAGACCAAATTTTTAATTAAATTTCTGGCCAGTTTACTAGCTATGTGATGCTGGCCAAGTTTTCTAGCCCCTACTAAACTTCAGTTTTCTTATCTGTGCTTTGAGGCTGATCCAAATATCCACTCATAGGGATGTGGTGAGAAATTAAGTATGGTATTTCATGTCAAACATAGAACACGGTATTTGGAACATAGCCATTGCTCAATAAAATGGTGGCTGATATTACTGTCATATTAATATTGCTTTTTCGCCTATATTCTGGGCATTGTGCTAGGTGCTAGAGATGGAAGAGTAAAAGACGTAGTCTAGTGCAACTTGCACAAATCTTCACAGCTGGTAGGTAGAAGAGACAAGATGATGTTTTCTGTTTCTTAATCCTTAAACCAATTTCGTTTTAAATGCGTTAATCTCTTTGCTGCGAAGAAAAGCTAAAAATTCAAAGAAATGCAAATAAAAGCTAGTTAAGAAAATGCTGGTGTCTCCTCAGTTGTTCAAAGTAAAAACGTTGTCCCCGGGTTCTGGGCAGAATCCCTTTTCCTTGAAGTGGAGGCCATCCTGATTTCCAGCACATGAAGCTGAGTGCAATGGGGCTTGTTTGCACTGTGGCCGCCTGATCCTCTTCCTGAGGAGTCATCACAGATGCCGAGTGTCCTCAGCAGATGTTGAAATCCAGATGGAAAAAAATTTATCAATGATGTATTGCAAAGATCACCATCCTGAATAAGATACCATGTTGCAAGACGGCCTTGTTTAACAGGCTTACAGAGTAGTTATGGTTTCCATAGAAACAAGCCTAAATCCTTCCTTTCGTACAATCCTGGAGGTCTCCGTAGACCTGCAAAATATGACATGAACTGTCAGAGTACTGCTCATGCTGACGCACGGAGAGCAGCTTTTGTTGGTCTGTCAAGCTGTCCCTGCGTGGCACGACGCTCCGGAAATTTCAGTTAAGATTCTGATTCTTACAAAGGAAACACATCTTCCTCAGATGTTCTACTTGACTCTTTCCCTGCCGTGTTCAACAGGCCAATAAGCCAAAGAGTTAAACCCGGGCCTCTCTTATATAGGGGACACGCATCTTCTAGTAGAGGAACCCTCATGTGCAGATCCACCTGCCACAGTTTCTTCATTGTTGACTTGTCATTTCATGGTAATTACACCGTGTCCTCAACCTGCAGGCTAGCTCCTGTCGCTCAGTTTTCATTTGCTGGAAAGAGACAGCAGACCCTGGGGAATTTTAACCATCACGCTTCTGGCAAGCTCTTGGACTGAACTCATTCCTAATTCTTTCATTGTAAATATCAAGATATTGATTGACTTTTTGTTTTTCCTGTTCAGAACTGGGCAGTTGCTTTATTGGTATGAACATACACAAACCTGAGGAGTCACTTCCACAAAAGGTGATTCGTGCCAGAAAGCTGCGTGTGAAGCCTACCAGATCACAGTCCCGGCAGGTCTGTGATGGGGATAAGTCATCCTGTATTCTGATAAGCAAAACACTCTAGTGATCCCACTTCCTGATTGGTTTACAGCTATCTGGTAGGGCCGGTGGCAAATCAGGAAGGGCACTGCTTTCTGAAATCCAGGATTTGGGCCACTAGATGGGAGGGCAGCCTGTCTTCTGGGCTGACGCTCCTGGTAGGCGAGAGCCCTTTGCCTCCAAACTGAGAAACTCAGCCTTCAGCGGGCAGTGCAATGGTCTGCTCTTGGGCTGAGTGGAAAGAGGGCCCTTAGCTAACAAAGGGCCGCTAGCCACCGAGGAAACAGTGACATTTAACAAGAGTCAACTTTTCCTACCCTCTTCCCCAGCTCCCAGAAGTATTCGGTGTGACATGATTGTAAAGAGATTAGGATCACTGCAGTGCTTTGTGCCCACCATCGTTAGGGTTTCCATTTCTTCCTCATCCCCGCCCACCCTTCCCACTTCAGGTATGATACGTTCACCACCACCAGCAAAAATTATTTTTAAAAGGCAACATGAAAATTCTGTAAACTGGATGCAGCTCCAAACACATTAATACCATGAGAAGTCCCTTCCCCAAATACATACCTGAGTTAGTGCTCATGAAAGTTGTCAAGCACCATTCCATTCTTAAGTGTGACCCCCTCCCTCAACTTGAAGATGATTTTCCCAGAACAGGAGTCTCAGGACTTAGACAAGTCATACTAATTTCAGTTCATTTGTTCTTCACTATCAGCCACGCAAGAGATCCCTGATCAAGGACTTTGCAAGCTGCTGTTAGGCTAAGGAGTATGCGGCTAGGGCTCCGGGAGTGGCTCTAGCTCTTGGATGGCTTGAAGTCACGCACTGTGGAGGGGTGTGGTGGGTTTCAGCAGGAGAGATGGGCAGGGATGGTTCCCCTAAGTTCTCCCATGTTCCAGTCTTCGTGTGTACTTTTCTCTTTCCTCTTTGGACTAGCTCTGATCAGGAGGAAGTGTTGGGGGTTTGTGTGGTAGCAGCTGGCCCTGGGGTCTTTGGGGTGAGGACTGTGACTGCACTGGATGCGTTTGAGTTCTTGATGGTCTGTACATTGCCAGGGAAGCTCTGAAATAGAGAAGTAAGCTCAAGGGATGAAGAGAAAAATCATGCTTCAGTGTTGTTTTTAAACTAAGGTGGAATGGATGATCCATTGGAAATGGTTAATTACTATGGACTAGCAATTATAAATTCTTATGGCATGAGTGTGGTGGTGAGACTAGCTCTTATGGGAACCAAAGTGGACATATAAGGCAGGTAGAGCGATAATCAACTAAAGAAGGCAGAGATGTTAACAATATATAGTTACAGTATGATTTTCAAGTTTATTTGTGCAATGACCACTTCTGGATTAGGCCAATGACCTATTTGTGAATAATTTTCCCCCTTTATTTCTATTATGTTTTCTCTTTACATTTGACCATCGGGCTGGTCATTGGTGTCCCATCAAATGAATGTGACTCCTTTCCCTTTCCTGTTTATAAAGGAAACACATACTTATTGCCAAAAGATGTAATGATATTCAGTAAGTTACAAAGAAGAAAGCAAAGGCTGAATGTAATCTGATTACTAAAAGGCTCTTACCACTTTGGTGCATTTTCTCAGAACTTACGCATATATATTCATATAAATAGATACACTTTTTAAAGACAAAAACGAGGACCACACTCTTTTGTAACCCTTTCTCACTTGATATCTAAGTGGGTTTTTATATCAATAAGTAAGGGCATACATATTTTGATGAATAAATACTATTCCATTCATCCAGTCATTCCCTTAATTATTGCGTCCTGAGACATGGTGATGGGCAAGAATAAAAGATCTCTAACTTAATTTAACTCTTCTCTTACCAATGCTAATCAAATTGTTCCACCCTCTTTATTTTTTTTTAATTTTTTATTGTTATGTTAATCACCATATATTACATCATTTGTTTTTGGTGTAGTGTTCCATGATTCATTGTTCATAACACCCAGTGCTCCATGCAGAACGTGCCCTCTTTAATACCCACCACCAGGCTAACCCATCCCCCTACCCTCCTCCCCTCTAGAACCTCAGTTTGTTTTTCAGAGTCCATCATCTCTCATGGTTCGTCTCCCCCTCTGACTTACTCCCCTTCATTCTTCCTCTCCTGTTATCTTCTTCTTTTTCTTTTTTCTTAAAATATGTTGCATTATTTGTTTCAGAAGTACAGATCTGTGATTCAACAGTCTTGCACAATTCACAGCGCTCACCGTAGCACATACCCTCCCCACTGTCTATCACCCAGCCACCCCATCCCTCCCACCCCCGACCACTCCAGTAACACTCAGTTTGTTCCTGAGATTAAGAATTCCTCATATCAGTGAGGTCATGTGATACATGTCTTTCTCTGATTGACTTATTTCACTCAGCATAACACCCTCCAGTTCCATCCACGTCGTTGCAAATGGCAAGATCTCATTCCTTTTGATGGCTGCATAATATTCCATTGTGTATATATACCACTTCTTCTTTATCCATTCATCTGTCGATGGACATCTTGGCTCTTTCCACAGTTTGGCTATTGTGGACATTGCTGCTATAAACACTGGGGTGCACGTACCCCTTCGGGTCCCTCCATTTGTATCTTTGGGGTAAATACCCAGTAGTGCAATTGCTGGATCAAATGGTAGCTCTAATATCAACTGTTTGAGGAACCTCCATACTGTTTTCCAGAGGGGTTGCACCAGCTTGCATTCCCACCAACAGTGTAGGAGGGTTCCCCTTTCTCCACATCCCTGCCAACATCTGTCGTTCCCTGACTTATTAATTTTAGCCATTCTGACTGGTGTGAGGTGGTATCTCATTGAGGTTTTGATTTGGATTTCCCTGATGCCGAGCGATGTTGAGCACTTTTTCATGTGCCTGTTGGCCATTGGGATGTCTTCTTTGGAAAAATGTCTGTTCATGGCTTCTGCCCATTTCTTGATTGGATTATTTGTTCTTTGGGTGTTGAGTTTGAGAAGTTCTTTATAGATTTTGGATACTAGCCCTTTATCTGATATGTCATTTGCAAATATTTTCTCCCATTCTGTCGGTTGTCTTTTGGTTTTGTGGACTGTTTCTTTTGCTGTGCAAAAGCTTTTTATCTTGATGAAATCCCAATAGTTCATTTTTACCCTGGCTTCCCGTGCCTCTGGCGATGTTTCTAGGAAGAAGTTGCTGCGGCTGAGGTCGAAGAGGTTGCTACCTGTGTTCTCCTTTAGGATTTTGATGGACTCCTGTCTCACATTGAGGTCTTTCAACCATTTGGAGTCTATTTTTGTGGGTGGTGTAAGAAAATGGTCCAGTTTCATTCTTCTGCATGTGGCTGTCCAATTTTCCCAGCACCATTTGTTGAAGAGACTGTCTTTTTTCCATTGGACATTCTTTCCTGCTTTGTCAAAGATAAGTTGACCATAGAGTTGAGGGTCCATTTCTGGGCTCTCGATTCTGTTCCATTGATCTATGTGTCTGTTTTTGTGCCAGTACCCTACTGTCTTGATGATGACAGCTTTGTAATAGAGCTGGAAGTCCGGAATTGTGATGCCGCCAGCTTTGCTTTTCTTTTTCAGTATTCCTCTGGCTATTCGGGGTCTCTTCTGGTTCCATACAAATTTTAGGATTATTTGTTCCATTTCTTTGAAAAAAGTGGATGGTATTTTGATGGGGATTGCATTGAATGTGTAGATTGCTCTAGGTAGCATTGACATCTTCACAATGTTGATTCTCCCAATCCATGAGCATGGAACGTTTTTCCATTTCTTTGTGTCTTCTTCAATTTCTTTCCTGAGTATTTTATAGTTTTCTGAGTACAGATCCTTTGCCTCTTTGGTTAGATTTATTCCTAGGTATCTTATGGTTTTGGGTGCAATTGTGAATGGGATCGACTCCTTGATTTGTCTCTCTTCTGTCTTGTTGTTGGTGTATAGGAATGCCACTGATTTCTGTGCATTGATTTTATAGCCTGCTACTTGACTGAATTCCTGTATGAGTTCTAGCAGTTTTGGGGTGGAGTCTTTTGGGTTTTCCACATACAGTATCATATCATCTGCAAAGAGTGAGAGTTTGACTTCCTCTTTGCCGATTTGGATGACTTTGATTTCTTTTTGTTGTCTGATTGCTGTGGCTAGGACTTCTAATACTATGTTGAATAGCAGTGGTGAGAGTGGACATCCCTGCCGCGTTCCTGACCTTAGGGGAAAAGCTCTCCGCTTTTCCCCATTGAGAATGATATTCGCTGTAGGTTTTTCGTAGATGGCTTTTATGATATTGAGGTATGTACCCTCTATCCCTATACTCTGAAGAGTTTTGATCAAGAAAGGATGCTGTACTTTGTCAAATGCTTTTTCTGCATCTATTGAGAGGATCATATGATTCTTGTTCTTTCTTTTGTTAATGTATTGTATCACGTTGATTGATTTGCGGATGTTGAAGCAGCCTTGCAGCCCAGGGATAAATCCCACTTGGTCGTCGTGAATAATCCTTTTAATGTACTGTTGGATCCTATTGGCTAGTATTTTGGTGAGAATTTTGCATCCATGTTCATCAAGGATATTGGTCTGTAATTCTCCTTTTTGATGGGGTCTTTGTCTGGTTTTGGGATCAAGGTAATGGTGGCCTCATAAAATGAATTTGGAAGTTTTCCTTCCATTTCTATTTTTTGAAACAGTTTCAGGAGAATAGGTATTAATTCTTCTTGAAATGTCTGATAGAATTCCCCTGGGAAGCCATCTGGCCCTGGGCTTTTGTTTCTTGGGAGATTTTTGATGACTGCTTCAATTTCCTTAGTGGTTATAGGTCTGTTCAGGTTTTCTATTTCTTCCTGGTTCAATTTTGGTAGTTGATACATCTCTAGGAATGCACCCATTTCTTCCAGGTTATCTAATTTGCTGGCATAGAGTTGCTCATAATATGTTCTTATAATTGTTTGTATTTCTTTGGTGTTGGTTGTGATCTCTCCTCTTTCATTCAGGATTTTGTTGATTTGGGTCATTTCTCTTTTCTTTTTGATAAGTCTGGCCAGGGGTTTATCAATCTTGTTAATTCTTTCAAAGAACCAGCTCCTAGTTTCGTTGATCTGTTCTACTGTTCTTTTGGTTTCTAGTTCATTGATTTCTGCTCTGATCTTTATGATTTCTCTTCTCCTGCTGGGTTTAGGCTTTATTTGCTGTTCTTTCTCCAGCTCCTTTAGGTGTAGGGTTAGGTTGTGTATTTGAGACCTTTCTTGTTTCTTGAGAAAGGCTTGTATTGCTATAGACTTTCCTCTCAGGACTGCCTTTGCTGTATCCCAAAGATTTTGAACAGTTGCGTTTTCATTTTCATTGGTTTCCATGAATTTTTTTAATTCTTCTTTAATTTCCTGGTTGACCCATTCATTCTTTAGTAGGATGCTCTTTAGCCTCCACGTATTTGAGTTCTTTCAGATTTTCCTCTTGTGATTGAGTTCTAGTTTCAGAGCATTGTGGTCTGAAAATATGCAGGGAATGATCCCAATCTTTTGGTACCAGTTGAGACCTGATTTGTGACCTAGGATGTGATCAATTCTGGAGAATGTTCCATGGGCACTAGAGAAGAATGTGTATTCTGTTGCTTTGGGATGGAATGTTCTGAATATGTCTGTGAAGTCCATTTGGTCCAGTGTGTCATTTAAAGTCTTTATTTCCTTGTTGGTCTTTTGCTTAGATGATCTGTCCATTTCAGTCAGGGGGGTGTTAAAGTCCCCCACTATTATTGTATTGTTGTCAATGTGTTTCTTTGCTTTTGTTATTAATTGCCTTATATAATTGGCTGCTCCCATGTTTGGGGCATAGATATTTACAATTGTTAGATCTTCTTGTTGGATAGACCCTTTAAGTAGGATATAGTGTCCTTCCTCATCTCTTATTACAGTCTTTGTTTTAAAATCTAGTTTGTCTGATATAAGGATTGCCACTGCAGCTTTCTTTTGGTGTCCATTAGCATGGTAAATGGTTTTCCACCCCCTCACTTTCAATCTGGGGGTGTCTTTGGGTCTCAAATGAGTCTCTTGCAGACAGCATATTGATGGGTCTTGTTTTTTAATCCAATCTGATAGCCTGTGTCTTTTGATTGGGGCACTGAGCCCATTTACATTCAGGGTAACTATTGAAAGGTATGAATTTAGTGCCATTGTATTGCCTGTAAGGTGACTGTTACTGTATGTTGTCTGTGTTCCTTTCTGATCTTTGCTGCTTTTAGGCTCTCTCTTTGCTTAGAGGACTCCTTTCAATATTTCTTGGAGGGCTGGTTTCGTGTGTGCAAATTCCTTTAGTTTTTGTTTGTTCTGGAAGCTTTTTATCTCTCCTCCTATTTTCAGTGACAGCCTAGCTGGATATAGTATTCTTGGTTGCATATTTTTCTCGTTTAGTGCTCTGAAGATATCTTGCCAGTCCTTTCTGGCCTGCCAGGTCTCTGTGGATAGGTCTGTTGCCAATCTAATATTTTTACCATTGTAGGTTACATATCTCTTCTCCCGAGCTGCTTTCAGGATTTTCTCTTTGTCTCTGACTCGTAAGTTTTAGTATTAGATGTCGGGGTGTTGACTTATTATTATTGATTTTGAGAGGGGTTCTCTGTGCCTCCTGGATTTTGATGCCTGTTTCCTTCCTCACATTAGGGAAGTTCTCTGCTATTCTTTGCTCCAATATACCTTCTGCCCCTCTCTCTCTTTCTTCTTCTGGGATCCCAATTATTCTAATGTTGTTTCGTCTTATTGTATCACTTATCTCTCGAATTCTGCCCTCGTGATCCTGTAGTTGTTTCTCTCTCTTTTTCTCAGCCTCTTTATTTTCCATCATTTGGTCTTCTATATCACTGATTCTCTCTTCTGCCTCATTTATCCTAGCAGTTAGTCCCCCCATTTTTGATCGCACCTCATTAATAGCCTTTTTGATTTCGACTTGGTTATATTTTAGTTCTTTTATTTCTCCAGGAAGGGTTTCTCTAATAACTTCCACGCTTTTTTCAAGCCCAGCTAGTATCTTTAAAATCATGATTCTGAACTCTAGGTCCGACATCGTACTAATGTCTGTATTGAGTAGGTCCCTGGCTGACGGTACTACCTCTTGTTCTTTTTGCTGAGGTGATTTTTTTCGTCTTGTCATTTTGTCCAGAGGAGAATAGATGAATGAGAGAACAAAATGCTAACAGGTTTACAACGTCCCCAGCAAATATACTGTATACAAATCAGAAAAGACCTGAAACCAGGGGAAAAGAAAGGGAAAGAAAGAAAAAAGAAAGAGAAAAAAAAAAGAAAAAAAAGATAAAAACAAAAACAGAACAATACAAAAAAAGCAGAATATGATCCAATATGATCAGGCTAGTGCATAGATCAGTGCCACACACTAGATTTTGGGCGTATTTTGGTCTGTTAGAAAAAAGTTCCTCCTAAAATTTTAAAGGAAGAAAGACATATATGTACAAAATAAGGGTTGATACAATGAAGGGATAGAAGATGACTGTAAAGATGAAAATTATAAAAGATTTTATAAAAGGACTTGTTAAGACAAGAAGTTGTTTGAAAAAAGAAAGAAGAAGATTTAAGAAAAAAAAAAGAAAAAAGGGAGAGAATGTGATCAGGCAGGAGACTAGAACAGAGCCATACACTAGTGATTTAGGGTATATTTTGATCTGTTAGAAGAAACTGTATCTCAAAATTTTAAAGAGAGAACAACTTATATATATATGCCAAAGATAAGGGTAACTACTATGAAGGGATAAAATATGACTCTAAAAATGAAAAATAAAAAATGTTTTTTTTTTTTTAAAGAGATTGATAAGATGTTGGTTGAAAAAGGGAAAAAGAAAAAGAAAAAAAAAACAGTTAACAAAAATGAACTTTGATGAACTAATGAATCATGGTAAGAAAAAAGCCATGAATTCTCTGTGCAGTATTCCCCTAGCGCTGGAGTTCTCCCGTTCTCCTTGATCGGTAAACTTGGTCTTGGCTTGCTGGCTGTTCGTGCTGATCTTCTGGGGGAGGGGCCCGTTGCTGTGGTTTCCAAATGTCTTTGCCGGAGGCTGAATTGCCCCGCCCTTGTTGGTCCGGGCTAAGCAAGCTGCTCGGGTTTGCTCTCGGGAGCTTTTGTTCCCTGCAAGCTCTCGGTACAGCTTTGGAGGACCAGGGTGAAAATGGTGGCCTCCCAATCTCCACCCGGAGGAGCTGAGAACTCGGGGCCCCGCTCCTCAGTGCGCCCCCAGAGAAAAGCAGTCACTCCCATGTCCCCGGTCTCCGGCCGCACTCCGTGCTCACCCGGCCTGTGACCGAGCGTTTGTATCTCTGGCACCCGACCCCGTGTGGAGTCTCCAAACCCAGCAGATCCCTGCGGTGCGCTCCCGCGCCCCTCCTCCCGGGGGAGGAAGGGGAGTCTCCCCGGATCTGCTGCTTGTTGGGTCCCCTGCTGGAGGAGCAGTGGCCCGACTGGGCCGCGGATCACAGTTTATGGCCACCCCAGGCTCAGAGCCCGCGCCTCGGCTCCGTCTCTGCAGCCGGCTTCCCTGCTCCGATCCCCAGGAGCTCTGGCGCACTCAGGCACCCCCGGTCTTTCTGGGACCCCGAGGGTCCTGAGACCCCACTGTCCCGCGAGGGTTCCACCCCCTGCTTAGCCACTGGAGCGATGTCCCTCCACGGAGCCAACTTCTAAAAGGTCCGATTTTGTGCTCCGCGGCTCTAGCACTTGCCAGAAGCGGCCGACGGAGGCCCCTCCCCCGCCGTCTATCCTCCCAAATATCGCCTCAGATTCACTTCTCCGCACGTCCTACCTTCCAGCAAGTGGTCGCTTCTCTGTTCAGAGAGTTGTTGCTACTCTCCTCTTCGATCTCCTGTTGAGTTCGTAGGTGTTCAGAATGGTTTGATCCCCATTCAGCTGAATTCCTGAGACCAGACGAAATCCAGGTCTCCTACTCCTCCGCCATCTTGCTCCGCCCCCCCACCCTCTTTAAATGAACTTATGTTCTCACCTGGGAACACTTGATAACTGGCAAAGGAATTGGGAGGAAGGTAACTTTATTTCGGAAGCTCTTTCAATATTTAAGGTATTGAGCAAAATCTCTCGAAAAGCCTTTGCTACCCTTCCGAACATTCAAATCCTTTTTCTCTGTATCCATGCCAACGATAATAACAACAGTAGGCACTTACTAAGTGCAGTCTAAATACATTCCATTGATAGCGGTTAGTCCTCACAATAATGCTACGAAGTAGATAAAGTTACTGGTTGTATTCTTATTCCCACTCTGCAGCTGAAGGAAAAGAGACGCAGTAGATGCCTAAGATCATAAAGTAAATAAATAGAGGGAAGGAGATTTGAACCTGATGGCCTGACTCCAGAAGCTTTACTCTAAGCTCTTACTAATACTGAGCTTTACTGCATAACTATATTATTGAATCATTGTTTTTGTTGTAATTATTTTTCACGTCTGACTCTTCAGTATGAGTGTGAACTTCTTGAGGGCTGAGGTCATGCCATTAATTTTCATGTGACCTGTTTGTAAGGGGTATTGAGTAAACTCTGAGGAATGCATGAATGCATGCACGAATGCTATCCTGGAAATGTAACATAACTCAAAAGAGGGTAAGGTTGGGTTGGGGACTAGGTGTTCAGAAAATCTAATGAAAGTGCAAACTTCGCATAAAAGCAATCCGTTCCGTGAGTAGGAGGCATCTCTCTTCCAGGATGAGATGTGATTGGCGTCAGAAATGCATTTGCACTCTGGTCTGTGAAACTTGAAAAAGAAAAAAAATCTAGATGCAGCACCATCCGGTCATCTGCATGTTATGTGGATGTCCATTATCTAGATGTTCGATGAAAGGCCTGTATTTGGAAATATTCAATGTTTCATGTCATACCAGCAACCCAGTTTTTACTGGATGAACTTTTACTTCTCATCCTGAGATTTTTCATTCACTAGTAACAGTATTTTTAAGACTTGTTCAGGGATAACTGATGAGATCGATTTAGAAGTTAGAGCCAAAGCCCCAGCTTTTGGGTGGTGGTGAGTGTCTTTCCTTGTGGGATGGGGCCTCTATCCAAGGATGGTCGAGTGAACCTCTCAGCCTCAGCTGCTGGTCTGGGCAGTTTTTTGCAGGCCAGTGAGATCAGTGGTTCTTCACGGAGCTGGTAGGGGCCTTCAGGAAATTCGTGGGAGGGTTTCATTGTCCCAGACCTGCGGGTGCTGTTGGCTTTGCAGAGATAGGGCCAGAGACACTAGATGGTCTGCACTATATGGGAAGTTGGCACAACAGAGATTTGTCCCATGTCCCATTCGATTTTTAAATATTAAAAAGGTATTATTTTATTATACATGACTTCCTTTTATTTATCTTTGGATGGTATATGTAGACAGACTCACTTTTGAATTTTTTGCCTAGAGAGTTAAATACTTGTTTTAAAAGGGGAGCATTTGGTCTCCAAGGACCAGACCATACACCTCCAGAGCAAAAGCGTTCTGGATCATTGTAGGATTTCAATTTTCTTAGAATTCAGTTTTTTAGAAATGGAATTCCAGGTGAAATTTAGTAGGGTGAGATGTTTCGTGAATATCCAGGGGGATTCTTGAGTTAATGCTTGCGGCTGGAGTCTAACACATGTCAGGCCTCCACTTCCTCAGGTCTGTCCCTTTCTTTCCTCCCTGCAGTGAATGTGCAAAATGACAGCATTCGGGGAGGGAGGATTTTTCTAAATGCAATCAGAAGGACGTGGACTGTGTAGCCCGGAAGCTTCCTCGCCTTATGTCTGACGTGCTCAGATCTTTTCTTGAGGAAGATAAATCTGGCAGCAGGATTTTCAGATAAGAAAAAAATCACACCTCCCAGACTGGGTCACTCACTCTGGAGGCAAGTAAAAATAAAGAACATTTGTCATGTTTCCTTATGCTTCCTGATCCTTCTTTTTCCCTCTGATTATGCTTCCTGATTCTCAGGACTCTTCGTCTTCTCTCCTGAAATCTCAGAGGAGAGGAACCCACCCACGGGGGGTATGTGGGTGAAACGGTCGAACAGGTGGTTACCCAGAACAGCCCCCTCTTGGTCTCGCCTCACCTTCTCAACCTGCCCTGGAAGGCGAGTGCAAGCTCGTTTCTTTGCTTTCTGGGCTAACTCCTCTTTGGAGTCTGCCTCCTTGGTGCTGCGTGAAGATAAATCGTATAGCTAGTGATGTCAGGATCTTCACTATTACCCTATTAGTCTATTTTAGAATCCATTCTCATTCTGAAAAAGTCAGTCTGAGCCTCACCTTATAGCACCTCTGCGCCTTCCGTCCCACAAAAGCCATGTGTCGTATCTTCGGCGTGGAGGCAGCAGGGTCGAGAAGGAACGGATTCTGATTGGCTCCTTGTTATGTAATCGTTTCAGTAAACTGGTGTGCGGGAGCAGGAGGGCCGGGCACACGCTGCTGGCCTCTGTGGTTCGAATCCTAGGCTAGCTTCTCCGCGCTCAGGGACGGAGTCCTCGCTGATCTCTTTCCGGTATTTGGTTGTCTCCTTTGTCCACTCATGTTTACAGGAAGGTACACTTCGTTTGTGAACATGTTCCACAAACGTGTTCCTGTGAATTTTTGTGGTGGCGTTTGCTTTGGTTTTGCAAACACAAAAGCAAAAGCAGAACAAAACCAAAATCCCCTCCATGGAGGTGAGAATGGGATGACAGTGAGCCCAAAGCCAGAGAGGAGAGGAGGCAGAGGGCTCCCGGGACGGGTTGGGAATCCAGTGTTAAGTGAAACCGATGTCCCCGATGATGAGCTTTTCTATCAGGCTAAAACAAATCTCAAGGCCCCCCAGTTCTTCAAGGTTTTAAACCTCGGCAGCTGAGCCCGATCTAAGCAACCATGTTCTTCTACCTCCTGATTTATCACTGGGTGCAAAATTCCCTCAGAAAGGTCTGGAAATCTGCCGGCGAGGCAAGGTGTTATTGAGATTCGGTCTGGGGAGGGAAACTCAGTAATATATTAAAATCCATCACACCCTTGATCAGATTAGCTGTCACCTAGTGAGACTTTTGGGAGAGGGCATTGGAGGAGGGAAGGAGGAAGAGATGGAGAAAGGTCCACAGGTGAGCTCTGCTGGGGGGGCGGGTGGAACTCACCAGGAAACTCCCCGGGGGCGTGACTCTGGTGATGGGGGTGCGGGGCAGGGCGTCCCTGGAGGGTTGGAAGGCACTGGGAGGATGAGTGACAAAGGGGTCAGGAATGGCTCAGGGGTAAACTTCTCCCGCACATGATTTGTCAAGCACGGTGCATAGAGCCTACTCAGCCAGTCCTGCAGATTTCTCTCTCTCTTTCCCACACAGCTTTCTCTAAAACGGGCCTGTCCTGCAGCCTCTGCAGCCTCCCAGGACATGGCCCGGTGAGTGCTTTGTTCTCCCAGCCCTCCTGGTGGGTCAGCTCTAGGACTCAGGGTAGTGTCAGCCCTACCGCTTCCCCAGCTGGGCACCCCCCGTGCTGGGACCCCCACCTCGGCCTGCCCAGCCAGCGCCCTGGTTGTGTGTGCCTCAGTGATGGCACCTTCCCTGTCGTCCTGCCTTCTCTTTCCACGAGTTCTTGTGTCAGAGCCGGAGATACACACTGTTTTTAGGATCAATGCAGAGCTCTGTACATAACGATCTAGAGCCTGATTTTGCATCAAATTGCCTTAGATATTCTCAGACTATTTCATCCTAAGTAATTCAGTCTTGCAAAAAGTGTCAAGTTTGAAGCTAGGATATTAAAAAAAAAAAAAAAGCTGTCTTCCTTCAGAAATGCAGCTTAGAAATCTCCAGATTTTGCTTTGGGAGGATAATTTCCTGGTGGAAATTTCCTGCCCAACCCTCTGTCCTAATTTCACTTCCTTGAGTGGTTGTTTTCTTCTGTAGGCTACCAGCTCAGCAGGCGAGTTTGGGTCTCCCTGGTACATAAGAAACTTAAGATACAAAGAATCTTTTGACAGCTGATGAGCAGAAGGTGCGAATTTATGAGTTCTAGTTCTAGATCTGGCCTAAACACTTTTGTGGGCCCTTTGGAAAATCAGTTACTTTCTGAGTAACTAGAGATTGAGACTAACAGGACCTCCTTCTCCTTGGAGGACTGCACAGAGAGCAAGACCAGAGGTGTGTATTTAAGTGCCTGTTTGTGGGTGTGCTGCCCCAAGCCTGGGATGGGGACCCCGTTTTCCCACTCAGGTTAATGCACATCGGGAAAACATGGGTTATACTCGGATTGGGAAGTCTGCTCTGTGCAACCATCTCTTTGTCCTCTCTTGTGTTTGCTTTTCACTTTCTCATTAACCTTCCTGTTGAGAAAATCCCAACTTGCCCTGCTTCATTAGGTTAAGAGGAAAGAATTTTACTACGCATATCTCCCCGTCAGTTACAACATACATTCTAAGAAATTCTTGGGGGCGGGGTGCCTGGGTGGCTCAGTTGGTTAAGCGTCTGCCTTCGGCTCAGGTCATGATCCCTGGGTCCTGGGATCGAGCCCCGCATCGGGCTCCCTTCTCTGCGGGGAGCCTGCTTCTCCCTCTCCTGCTCCCCCTGCTTGTGTTCCCTCTCTTTACCTGTGTCTCTCTCTGTCAAATAAATAAATAAAATTAAAAAAAATTCTTGGGGGCACTTGGGGGCTCAGTGGGTGAAGCATCTGCCTTCAGCTCAGGGCGTGATCCCAGGGTCCCAGGATCGAACCCTGCATCGGGCTCCCTAATTAGTGGGGAGTCTGCTTCTCCCTCTGCCTCTCACCCTCTCCGCTGCTCGTGCTCTCTCTCTCTTGCTCACATAAAGAAAGAAAGAACAAGAAAAAAAAAGAAATTCTTGGGATTCATTAACAAAACTCTTTCGTTGAGGGTTAAAGCAATTCTATTTCATCCTCCCCCACCTACATTCCCTCCTCCCACCCCCCCACTATCTTATTCCTTTTTCTGGATATGGGTTAGAATCATAGTCTACACACCTTAGATAATCGCTTCTTTGTAATGGAAGAGCAAAACGGGAATATTCTGTGGGGGCTGGGAAAGGATGATTGTCTCACCGGTTTCTACCACGCTGAAAAATGGTGTGCAGATAATTTAAGAACCCCTGTATGGGTGGACTTACACCCCTTCTTCTGAAGGCAGCAGATAAGATTGCATATTTCATTGCACTTTGTGTAAGCATCCCAGTGGGACTAGAGAGCTCTGGTTCTTAGTTAGCGAGGCGATTCTCTAGCGTCCTATGGAAGCGGCTTCTCTTCTGTCATCAGTTTTTAATCTAGCGATTGGGCAGACGGGAACTTCTCCAGTGGCTGACTTCGTTACACGCTGCCGAAATGCTCATCTTCTGTTCTTGTGATGTGGTGGGTGGGTTCTACACAGAACGAGTCAACAAGGTAGCTCCGGTGGGGCATGCTTATCAAAATAGAACAGAAGGTCACGTTTACCAATAAGAGAACAGCGAGAAAAACTCCAGTTGGCTTTGTCCCATAGTCATGAAGAAACCTGGCGTTGTCCCAACTTTCCTGGGTCTTGTTTTTTGTTTTTTTTTTTTTAATTTGTAAGAAATGGTGTGGAAAAGTAACCTATCACACACACACACAAATAGCAATAGGAAAGGCAAGAAAAATCCTGCTCGGCAAAGCAACATACCACATGGGTTTCAGGATACCTGGCTTCAGGTTGGCAGAGTCTATCGGCCCTCCTTCCGCCATCTGTTAACTGCTGTTCTGGTGACGTTACACAGCTGACATTAGCCAGAGAGGCTGGTCGGGTATTATTCCCTTGTGTGAGGCCAGAGGAAACTGGCACAACCACTTGGGGCTTAGTGAGGGGATCCTGCTTCCTGATCCAGGCTCTGCAGGGTTCTGCGGGAGGCCAGACTTTGTTTTTAACATTTCGGCTTCAGCCAGAGCGGCTCACTTGTTTTGCGTTTTATATATATTGGCAACCTATAAAATATTTGGTTTGAAACCTGCCTGTCTCCCGCTACTTTTAGGAACGAACGTGTCTTTAAAAATAGCCCGTAAGTTAGTTTGTTTTCTGAAAATCAAACACTTAAATCCTGAAAGGGAACTCATCATTTCAAGATGACCTCTTTAATTTATTCTTCTGAGAAGCAGAGTAGTTTTGTAAGCTTAATGATAACTGCTAATTTTTTCCCCCCTGGAAATCCAGATCTTTCTTTATATGTTAAATTTGCCTAAAGGAGGGTGTGTGTATAAAGATACAACAGAGCAATTATGTACGGCTCCAGCCTCCTTCCCTGCCCCAGTCTCTTCACATTTGCCTACAGCTCCAGTCTTGTCGTCTTCTTCTATCCTCTGCCTTTCTGAAACGCTGTCATGCCTCCTCCGTCCCTTCACACCCACCTTTCTGCAGGGCCCAGCTAGAAATCCGCTTCTTTAACAAGTATCTCCCACTGATAGACACCTTTTTTTCCCCTTTGCCTTTTAAATTTTGTTAGACAGTGGATGGTATGTATGTGAGCTTAAGCCCTTATTTGTGGCTTCCAGTATACTGTGTTGTTATTTATTACCCCACATCTCCACCCACGCAGGAAAGAGAATGAAAGCATCCTCAGAGAGATGGTAGTCATCAGTGAGCACCTCCTCAGCTCTAGGTGGGGTGTTAGATGCTTGCCCCCGGTGCAGGGCTCGTGGCGGTGGACCCTGCTGTCCCACTCTGAGTTTAAAGACGACCTCCTTGGGGCGCCTGGGTGGCTCAGTCGTTGAGCGCCTGCCTTCGGCTCAGGTCATGATCCCAGGGTCCTGGGATCGAGCCCCGCATCGGGCTCCCTGCTCAGCAGGCTCCCCGCTTCTCCCTCTCCCGCTCCCCCTGCTTGTGTTCCCTCTCTCGCTGTGTCTCTCTCTGTCAAATAAATTTTAAAAAAATCTTAAAAAAAATAAAGACCTCCTTGGCTTCCCAGCTGTGTGGCCTTGGACAAGCTTCTCTGTGTGCTAGGTATTATTCTCTCTGTGGCTTGGAGCTAATAATAACCTACTTGGTTGTCATGAGGATTAAATTCAATTACGGGTGTCAAAGACTTAGAGTACTCGGCACAGTGTCAGCCCTCAAAAATATGTTAAATGTTTTTATTACCCCGAAGAGCCATCCTATGAGGTAGACATTCTCTCCATCTTGCAGGGGAAAAGCCTGGAGCTGAAGGTTAAAGAAATGGCCCACATTTGCATTCATCAGTGGTTGGGTCGGCATTGGCAAGCACACATCTCTTATCCCAGAGCTTCAGCTAACGACATTACTTTAAAATTTATATAGAATTACCTATGCCCTATTACCTCCTCACATTCTTTTTGTACTACCTATTAACAGCTAGCTTAGACGCAGCAAAATACGTAAATATGTGTCAATTAAATGAAGTCGTGAATGTGAGAGCATCTGGCAAAGTACTTAAAACTTTTTCTTTCAGACACTATGAAATTGAAATGCCCCTGCTAGGAAGGGCCACATGAGCATTATAAACTTGCAGTGCTAGGCACACTCCTTACAGTTAGGAATAGTACAGTGGGAAAACAGTGATTTTCAGAATGAGATCGGAGGCTAGGAATGTTGAATTATAAGGGATAGGTAGGTCGGTGGCTTTCAAATATTTTTTAGTCATGGAATCTTTGTTGTTGTTGTTACATTAAATCTTTCCCAAAGTCTGCTTAATGATAAGATAGGTCAAGGTGAAGTTCTTCTGGTTGGAGCTGAACGGAGGGGGACTGTATCGTTTCTGGCTTAGGTCACCCGCTTCATCCTTTGAGGCACCACCTCGGAATCTTAGAGGGTTTCAGGACACAATTCTACCCTTTGTTTTTTACTGTGAGGTAAACGGGGCTTGAGTGAGGTAAAGTTATTGGTCCAGGGGAATGGGGGCAAACTCAGGAACTTGATTCTTTTCTGTCATTCTACCTCAAGGAGACGTGTCATCTCTTCTACTTCTCCTTGTCGAGATTCTTGTGACTATTTCTGACCATTGGCATAATGGAGAACAAAAGCTACCTCTCTCATAACCCAAGTAAGGGATTACAAAGGCAACCACCGCCCACACGTCAGAAGCCAAGTGCCTTGAATGGTTTAGAGGCAGTGAATTACCAATGCCAAAGTTTTTGAAGGAGACGAAGTTCTCAAAGTTTTTCATTTGAATGGCTAAGTATATAAAAAATAATAAAATGAGTGTTTGAATTTCTTTTCTCTTCAAATGACAATGCATTTCAAGGATTTGAAGGATAAGCTGGAAGGAATGATAAGGAAGGTGACTGAGACACCTCAGTTTTTAGTGGTCTAGTTCTGAGGATTGTACTTCACACGAATCCCCTCTTTTTGGTGTCACAATTGTGAGGGATTTAACGATAGTTAGTATCTTGAAGGGGAAGTAGACATACTATCGACGTACCTGGGAGACAGTTGGGGTTTAGTTCCAGACACTGCAGTAGAGCAGATACTGCAACAAAGTGAGTCAAATGAATGTGTTGGTAAAAGTTATGTTTACACTGTACTGTAGTCTAGTATGTGTCAATAACATTATGTCTAAAAAAGAACCACAACAGTGTACATGCCTGAATTTAAAAGTACTTTATTGTGGGGCGCCTGGGTGGCTCAGTCGGTGAAGCGTCTGCCCTTGGCTCAGGTCATGATCTCGGGGTCCTGGGATCGAGCCCCGTGTCAGGCTCCCTGCTCAGTGGGGAGTCTGCTTCTCCCTCTCCCACTCCCCTGTTTGTGTTCTTTCTCTGTCAAATGAGTAAATAAAATCTTTAAGAAAAATAAAAATACTTTATTGCTAAAAATAATTCTAACCAGGACCTGAGCTTTCAGTGAGTCGCAATCTTTTTGCTGATGGAGGCAAGGCTGCCTCGGTGCTGATGGCCGTCTGATTAGAGTGGCTGTTGCCGAAGGCTGCGGTGACTGTGGCAATTTCTCAAAATAAGACAACAATGAAGTTTGCTCCATGGATTGACTCCCTTTCATGAATGATTGTTGTGTCGCACCTAATGCTATTGGATAGCATTTTACTCACCATAGAACTTCTTTCAAAATTGGAGTCAGTCCTCTCAAACCTTGCCGCTTCCTCGTCAACTGAGTTTGTCATATTCTAAATCCTTCCTTGTCATCTACAAAGAGCCTAGCATTGGGGATTTCAAGATGAATGGAATCGTGGTCCCTGCACCGAAAGAGCCCCATCTCAGATAATCTTGGTGCTCATCTCCAAATTTTGCACACTTGGAGATTAGGTATAGTTGCATGATTCGGGCTGACACTCATGATTCGAGATTAGGTGTCGGTTCATGATTCGAGCTTTGAAGAGAGTATGTTTGTGGGCTTGCACAGTGTTGGTGGAGGATGCTGCGGAAATGTACGCAAGAAGATGGGACCTTCAGTCGGGACTGTGCTCATCCCTTACTGACTGCATGACTTGGAACAGCATGCCTAGCTCCCCTGAGCCTTAGTGTCATTTCCTGTAAAATGGAACTTATGCTAATACTATTTTTATAAGTTACTGTGGACACTAATCAGATTAGGAATAGAAAAGTGCCTTGTAAACCTTTTTAATTCGGACACCAGTTGGGACTTTTTCAACCTTGCTTTTTAGCAGCTCCTCTAAGTGCTCCTCCAAGCTGGAGCACCGACCCAGATGTGTAATGAAACGTAACAAAATGCCTTTAGTGAATTCCTCCCCAAAGAATTTACCAGCACCGGTGTTTCGTTTGGTCATGGGGAAGGGTCACATCACACCCTCAACAACATCTGGCCATTTTATTGTTTTTTTGTCCTTCTGTCTGAGTTTCTTCTAGGAGCTCCAACTCCTTTGTCTTCTATTACACAAAATAACTGTTTTCATTCTGGGAAGCATTGGTGCCGTGCCAACAGTAAGGTCCTGGGGGTTTAGCTCCCTTCCCAAGCACTTTTCAGTAAGTTTCTCCAGCAAGGCATCTTTCTTCCTCAGATGAATGCAGACCACAACACTATAAAGTATTAAAACACATTTTAGTATCTTATGCTATTATAATTTTTATCATGACAAAAACACATAACATAAAATTTACCATCTTTGTGTTGAGTGTATTATTATGAAACACATCTCCATAACTTTTCATCTTGCAGTGAAACTCTGTACCCATAAAGCTACAACTCTTCTTTCCTCTTTCCCTATCACAATTATTTAAAAAATTATTTCAGTACAAGAGCAACACTTGGAATTTCTTTTTAAATAAAAATGATGTGACCAAGCAGGTATGTTAAATGAATTTGAGGAAGATGGAAAAAGTTGTCAGGTAGTAATTTGGATGAATGCATGAGTACACAATGAAAGAAGCATTTGATGATTCTCAGTTTGGTCAGTGTTGTGCCAAGGAGAAATGTAATATGAGATCAAATGTATTCATTAACACAATCCTGAATGCATAAATTAAGCCAGAGCCAAATTTTCATCTTACATCCAACTTATAAGTGAATTATGATGGAATTTCCAGTTTCACATTCATTTTTTCTTTAGAGGCAGATGACCTCTTGCAGAAATCAAATGATCCTAGGATTTGGGGATGATAATTTTCTTAGTTGCAAGACATATAAATTTACCTCAGTCTCTTAATTAAAAAAGAGAACTTGAGTATCTTGGAAGGTTGTTTCCATGAAATAGCTAAGATGCGCTCTAGCAGCTATACTTTACATCGCCCATGGGTTTATGGTCTCTGAAGGAGAGAAATTCCCTCTCAGCCCCTATCAGTGTTCAATAGAGGATCATCATTGGCTATGCTTGAGTCATGAGCCCACCCCTGGGCCAGTCATTATTTCCAGGAGGGGTACTTTGGTTGGACAGCCTGGGTCGTGATCGAAGGGACAGCCTTGGATTATGGTGAGGGAGGATAATTGACCTTCCTGTCAAGGAAGGACTAGGTAGTTCCTTAAATAAAAAGGAATAAAAAAAAAAAAAAAAGGAAGAGGTAGTAATGCATAGGTAGGAACAGCAGCAGGAACTGTAAGATTTTTAAAATTTTGAATCATTCAAAGGGTTGTAGAGGATGAAGTGGTGGCCCAAATCCTTGGAAATTCCACTCACGTGCCCACTCTACTCATGCATTCCCTAGTTCGCTTTGTATTTGGAAGTCACACGGCCCTGTTTGAGTTCTTTTCTCTCATATGAGTTTTAAAAGATCATTATTTTAAAGGGTGATGGTAATGATTATCATTATTATTACTTATAAAATGAGTTTTCTATTTCAAACACAGCATCTCTGACAATGTTTCTTTCATTTGGGAAGCCCTGGTTCCATGGTGTCCCATTCAAAGGAGATTTTAGTATGTAAAATTCTCCCCCTGAGTCATCTGCACTTAGGAGGGAGGTCCTGTAGATTTGGAAAGGAGAATGCCTTTCCTGTGTGGCTACAGCCACATCCTGAAGAACTTTCCAAAATATCCCCCAAGACCTCCCAACCAGGCCCAGTGTGATTCTGAGGTCCAGTAATTATTACCCCTCCCACCTGCCCCAAACCCAGCCGCCTGGACAGTGGGAGTTGCAGCAGGTGTACTAAACTAGCCCCGATTAGGTTTTTGCCTCTCTGCTTGTTGATTGTGCTTTATATTGTCAGGCCTGACTCTGATAACTAAATTCAGCTCTGCAGTTCTCTCTGCTCCAGAGTTCCCATTAGAAATTCAAGATTAGGTAACTGAGGGACCAATTACTTCAATTTGGAGCTCCAAGCTGCCCAGGCCATTTGCATGTGGTTTCACCTAAAGCGAAGTGGTTATGAACTGCTTCTAGCTTCCCGGATACAGACCAGGGAAAGTCAAGCTTTGGTAGGAAGCATGGCAGGATACTGTGTATATTTGCCATGGTGAGTGGAAGAATATATTCAGTGGGTATAATTGGGCACAATCACAAAGATACACGAACAGGGATTTTCACCAAAACATTGTTTTTAAAAGTCAAAGATTGGAAACAATTTAACAATTTAAATTTCCGATGGTAGAGGATTGGCTCCTTAAATTATGGTAGTGTTCACCTGACAAAATAATTAAAACAATAAAGTAAAAAATTAAAAATGAGGAAGTAGATGTGTGTTTAAATATGTATCAGTATAAAATTGAGTTATTGATCATTTATTAATATAGATAATAAGGTGATATGTATGATACAACTTCATTTTTATGCAAACAGTTTGTGCAAACTGTTTAGAGGTAAGAGGTGAGAATTTGGTGCTGCTGTGATGCTACAGTCAGGAATGCCAGGTTTCTGCCATGCTGATTGGGTGTCTTTCTCAAGAGTTGCCAACCAAGCAAGGGCTACTCAAGGAGCAACAGAAGATGGTATTGTTTCCTAATAACTGGATAAACATTTCCTCCACCCTGGGAACCCCTTGTTAAAAGATCGATAGAAGAACAAGGAGAAAATACTTAAATCCAGAGATGTTTAAATGAGATTTTCCTGGATAAAAGATGGCAGGTCTGTAGAGCCTGTTCTGGCTTAATTTATCTATTTAGTTGTAGATGGGACACACACACACACACACACACACACACACACACACACACACACGACCTTTGTAGTCCTTGGTGTTCTCATCACAAAGTCATAGAAAGAAGTGAGCTTGGGATCTTTAACGCATAATAACTTGGCCCACTAGTTAAATATGGCACAATGGCCATCCTGAACTCTGGCCAATAGAACAACAAACTAGGAGATGTTTGAGTGGAGATGTGTTTGGAGTTAGTAAGATGGCTAGAACTGATTACAACTGATTGCCTTTTATAAATTAATGATTGCTTGTACTTCTTGGGTTATGTGGATTCTTTTTGTGTAAGAACTTTAGTTTTAATGTCATTTTTACACAAAAACTCCATTCCAGCCTTGGCCAAACACTCATGTTCTAATCAGCGAGATATTTTGCCTCTAATCATCTGGAGGTGTTTCAAGGAAATGAGCTCCTTGTTCACCGTTAGGTTGCTCAGTGGGTGGCCCATGTTTCACACCAGGTGGCCGGGGGGGTGGATTTTTATGAGCTCTGATCAGAGCCTTTACTAAATGCCCATAGTATTGGCTGCCCTGAATGTGCCTGAGATGGAAGCGCATACAAGGAAGAGTGTAACTTGCCTGGAAACTTCAGGGAAGGACATTGGGGGAAAGAAAACCAATAATAATGATGATGATAAAAGTTAAGACTGAACTAAAGGTTTGCTTGGTACCAGGACTTATTTAAAAACCACAACTCATTTAAATACAAATTATTGTAATTCTCATTTTACAGATAAAGACCCCAGGGGCCAAATGATTTGCCAAATCTCACTCAGCTAATAACTGGCAGGGCTGAGACCCAAACCCAGGTGGTCTGCCGCTGGTGTCTGGATGTCAGCCACTGCATGGTGTGTTGGTACCTGCGGGTGGGGGATCCTATTCCATGGTGAACTCCTGGTCTTCAGGCTAACCACAATCCCCTCAATTCAGCTGGGGGTTCCCAAATTTTATTCATGGTATCTAAAGCATTGTTACACTGAGATGTGATTTTTTTATAGGCCTTTTAAAAAAAGATTCTATTTATTTGACAGAGAGAGAGCAACCATGAGCAGGGGGAGCAGGAGAGGGAGAAGCAGACTCCCCGCTGAGCAGGGAGCCCGATGCGGGGCTCGATCGCAGGACCCTGGGATCATGACCTGAACCAAAGGCAGATGCTTAACTGACTGAGCCACCCAGGAGCCCTGCTTTTTGTTTGTTTGTTTAAACAATCTCTTCCCTCTTCTAGCCTGTGAGATTCTTGAAGATATGGGCATGGCCTAGGGTTGTCTCTTGGGCAATTAGTCTACTGTCTGACTCCTAGAAAGTGTTCAATCAATATTAGTGAATATTTGATTAGCACCCACTATTGTGGGTGCACCAGCTCCACAAATTGCAAAGCTCCACGGGCTTACAAGTAAGAGCTGAAGACATACCCAAGGGATAGACAAGCTTCTTCCAGTGATGTGACTGTGTAGGTAAAGTGTCCTCTTCAGGAACTGGTTCATTGGGTTGATAATATGGCATGGTCATGGGCTTAGTTATATGGAAAGTTAATTAGGTAAAATCTCTACTTTCTAAGAATTTATAGTCTAGGGAGCCAGAAATGAAATTGCCATCATATGTTGTTTATAAAGGAGGAAGCAGTTTTGTTCTGGATTGAATATCATGCTTGGCATTTTGTGGATTACAGAAGGAAATAAGAGACTATAACCCCAATGTTAAAAAGAAATTATGATTATTAAGTAAAAAAAAAATACATCCGTTGCTTTGCTTTTTTCTTTGTAATTCACTGAATTATACAAAAATAATTTTTGGTTTTTGTGATAACAATAATGATTGTAGTTAGCATTTCTTGTCAATGCTTTTCTTAATTTATTTTGTTTATTTAAGTGCATTACATATCTAGAGGCACCTGGGTGGCTCAGCAGCTTAAGCATCTGCCTTCAGCTCAGGTCATGATCCCAGGGTCCTGGGATCAAGCCCCACATTGGGCTCCCTGCTTAGAGGGAAGCCTGCTACTCCCCCTGCTAGTGCGCTCTTTCTCTCTCTCTATTAAATAAATAAATAAATAAATAAATAATAAATAAATAAATATTTACATTCATTACTTATCTTTTCTTACTTAGTCCCCACAGTAACACTCTGAGGCAGATACTATTATTATCCTCATGTGATAGATGTGTGTCCAGAGTTTTCCAAAGAATATATCCATGTATTTTAATTTATTTATTTTTAAAAATATTTTATTTATTTTTAAAAAAGATTTTATTTGTTTATTTGACAGGGAGAGAGAGAGAGCACAAACTGGGAGAGCGGCAGAGGGAGAGGGAGAAGCAGGCTCCCCGCTGAGCAGGGAGGCTGATGATGCCAACTTGGGGCTCCATCCCAGGATCCTGGGATCATGACCTGAGCCAAAGGGCGTTGCTTAACCTACTGAGCAATCCAGGTGCTCTATTTTATTTATTTATTTATTTATTTATTTATTTATTTATTTATTTATTTATTTATTTATTTATTTATTTAAAAGATTTTATTTATTTATTTGAGAGAGAGAGAATGAGAGATAGCATGAGAGGGGAGAGGGTCAGAGGGAGAAGGAGACTCCCCGCTGAGCAGGGAGCCCGATGCGGGACTCGATCCCGGGACTCCAGGATCATGACCTGAGCCGAAGGCAGTCGCTTAACCAACTGAGCCACCCAGGTGCCCCCAGGTGCCCTATTTTAATTGACAAAATAATAAGATCATATTTTAGAATTCTGTAAAAAAATATAAGATAAAATGTCTCATTGTATTCTAAATCCAGCATAGTAAAAATCTATTACCAAGTGCTTTACTCAGTTTTTCTTTTTGCAGTTAAACAGTGTGACCTTGTAGCTAAGCCCATGAGGAGTTCAGAAGGGGACACTTCTTGGAGGAGATGACTTAAAGTTAATCCTTGAAAGACTTTTTTAAAAGGCAAGTTAATGTTTCTTAAAAGACATTTGATTTTCAGCTTTAAAAAGGTCTATAATTGTGCACTTCTTTGTTCCTCATTGCTGACTGCAGATGGGCAAAGGGTTCTGTACAAGGGGAGTGACTCCTGCATAGGCTATAATATTTATCATTTCCCGAGGTTGTCCACCATCACTGAGAATCAGGACATCATTTCCACAAATAAGGGTCTCTCTCATGAATCTTTCCTAATTCCTCTTATTACATACCTAAACATAAAGGCAAAACAGGTAGGAAGTGTGTATAACAAGTGATCAGTGGAAATTCCGATGCATATGGTGAGGTGCTGTCTTCTCCAGATTTTCCTTTAAAATATTTTTGAGGATGTACAAATTTTTCAACACCCTTGGAAACGAATGGGAAGAGTGTAGTGTAGGTTAGCATTTGAGGTGAGTTTATGAAATGAAAAACTGATTGGATTCAGAAATACTTCCCGAGGTTATGTATGCTGACCCTTTGCATGAGACAGTTTTGTCTCATTTTCTGTGTCTTCCTCTAGCTCAGGTATGAAAGGAGTGTGCTAGTCAGGCAGCTTATCCCCATACTACACAGGAAGTATTTTACCAATGTCCCTGCATTTCCACTCTCTCTCTAATCCTATGTCTACTGCAGCTTCCAGGACATACCAGGAGAGAGGAAGATGTGCATTAATACTTGTATCCTGGGATATTTAATTTATATTTAATTATCTAACATAGACAGTCTAATAGCAAAGGAGAATATTTCAGCAGAGCCACAGGGATAAATGCTTGCCATACCCCATAAATTGGATTAAGGATGTACTTATTATGTTTCTAACTTTAGATTTGAAATAAACCATCTAATTTTCCAAACGTCCAATGAAGAGACACTTGAAGACATACAGTTTACCATGTTCGTTGGCAACACTAGACTTGAACAGATCCCAGTTCAGTCAAGCATGAATATAAAAAAATAGGCCAAAAAAGCAAAATAATTAGGTTTATGAAATATTCTACAACATCAAAAAAGAACTGATGTTAACTTGAAGGTTCAAAGGCAGGGTAAACTTCTAAAAATTATTTATGATAAGAAATAGAAGAATATCGGGCACCTGGGTGGATCAGTTGGTTAAATGTCTGCCTTGGGCTCAGGTCATGATGCCAGGGTCCTGGGATTGAGCCCCCTGTCTGGCTCTCTGCTCAGCTGGGCATCTGCTTCTCCTGCTGCCCCTTCCTCCTGCTTGTGCTCTCTCTCTCTCAAATAAATAAATAAAATCTTAAAAAAAAAAGAAATAGAAGAATATTTAGATAATCTCCCCCCCCTTTTTTGGGGGGGAGGGAGAAAGAGAGGTGGGGAGGGCCAGAGGGAGAGGGAGAGAGAATCTTAAGCAGCCTCCACACCCAGTTTGGAGCCCCACATGGGGCTTGATCTCACAACCCTGAGATCATGATTTGAGCTGAAATCAAGAGTTGGATGCTAAATGGACTGAGCCAGCCAGGGTGCCCCATAGATAAGTTATTGAGCCTATTGAGTGTTCTCAATGAAAGGTTTGAAGGTATGACCTTTAAGAAGCATGAATAACTGACAATAAAAGAAAATGATCTGGGATAAAAGACAACATGAAATGGAAGGTAGTAGTTATGAGAAGAAGAATGCAAGGAATTTTAATACATACAATCACAAATTATCTGTAGGAAGCAGAACTGACAGTAGAAAATTTAATCTCTGAGATGAAGAAAAACTTTCAAAGTTTCATAGACTATGGTAGAAAGGGAAATATAAAGAGAAAACAAGGGGTGCCTGGGTGGCTCAGTCAGTTAAGCATCTGCCTTCAGCTCAGGTCATGATCTCAGGGTCCTGGGATCAAGCCCCATATTGGGCTCCTTGCTCAGCAGGGAGTCTGCTTCTCCCTCTCACTGTCCCTCTGTGCTCTCTCTCTCTCAAATAAATAAAATCTTTAAAAAAAACTAAAGAGAAAACAAAACAATAGCAAAAGTTGATAAATGGAATTAAAAGTTGATAAATGGAGAGTTTAAAAATTTTGAATGTTTCAAAATAAGATCAAGATATATAGATCACAAACGTTAACACATACTAAAATAGATATAGAATTCCCAGTTATCTCTAAAGAGCTAACTGTTTTACATGTAATATTAATGGTAATACATCTATAATGAGGCATGATAGAAGAAGAAATTTTTAATTTCAGGAGTAATGAAAAAAAAAACCATGACCATCAAGGTGAAAAATAAAATCCAGTTTTTTGCAAAAAAAATGAAGTAGACTTACTTCATACTTTTTTTTTGTAATTACGGTATTCATTTGGTAGTAAATACATTTTTTAAATAATTTTTTTATTGTTATGTTAATCACCATACATTACATCATTAGTTTTTTGATGTAGTGTTCCATGATTCATTGTTTGTGCATAACACCCATTGCTCCACGCAGAATGTGCCCTCTTTAATACCCATCACCAGGCTAACCCATCCCCACCTCCCTCCCCTCTAGAACCCTCAGTTTGTTTTTCAGAGTCCATCCTCTCTCATGGTCCGTCTCCCCCTCCAACTTACTCCCCTTCATTCTTCCCCTCCTGCTGTTCATATTTCAGATTATATGAAATATTATAATATTGCTTATTTCTATAATTATTTCTTCTTCAGATTAGTATTATAATATTGCTTCATCTGAGGTATTCATACCTTTATAATACCACATGCCATTAAAAAATGAGGCAGCATAAACAGGAAGTACCAGTAGAACTGCCACTTGTGATCATATATTAAGGCAGCAGATAGATTTTTAATTCAGTCAGAGCTTTAGAATATGCCAGTTACGTAAGCTGCATGAAAAATATTTACTCAAAGGCATTCTTTGATTGAGAGATTCTTTTGATTAAGGGATAAGTTATTCAAAAATTTAAAAAAAGGAAAAATCATTAGGTGAGTTCTGAAACTATAAATACAGAGGTTAGAATAAAATATTTTAAATAGAGTAATAAAATCCAAATGTTTAAAATTTCTTGAAAAGAATAATTATAGAATTAAGCAATATTATAATACTAATCTGAAATATGAATACCTGATTACAGGCATTTTTGGCCCCAGTCACAATGAATTATTTGGTATTAGATTTAATCTCCTGTAGTAAACAACTATAAACTGGAAAATACATATGACACAACATTTTCAGTGGACTACATAAACAGCGGACTACATGGGGCTGCTCTCTTTGAGATAATGGAAACATATGAGGTGAGATCTACATTCATTCAGGCTTTCTTTTAGGGGGCATTTTCCAAAACACAGCAGTAAAGTAGAGTCCAAGCAAAGAACATTAGCCTCCCTGGGCAGGAAAATCAAACATTGGAGTTTGTGGTTGCTAAAACAGCTGATTTCAAAGGGCAGAGTACCAGAGAGGAAGAAGCTGCAGAGTATTCAGAAATTTGTGTAGGGATTTCTCTTGGGTTCTTGACAAATCCTATTTGTGCGTAGGCAGGACAAGGCTATGCAGGGCTAGCAGAGAATAGATGCTAGGATAGAAGAGAGGTCATACAGTGCTGAGGAGATACTGGTGTTCTGGTACAGCCAGAGTAGAGAGATCTTAGTGTACATCCTGATCACATTTAAGACTTCGGAAAGCTTTAGTAATAAGTATCACTTTCTAAGAGTATGGGTTATTTTAGTCTTGAACTTAGTCCCAGACGTCTAAGAGTAAGTTCAAAACTAAAACAGACCAACCCTAAAAAACCCTAAAATTAAATATCTATAGGATCAAAGTGATCCACCAGTAATTTGTTGTCTGCTAGACAAAATATAGCCTTCATTCAAGGAAGATAATACAATCTAGAGTCTCCAGAGTGTTTTATTTATAATGTCCATCATACAATAAAAAATCACTAGATATGCAAAAAGAAGGAAACTGTGCCCCATAACCAAGAGAAAAATCAGTCAATAAAAGAAGATCCAGAGAGGATCACAATGTTGAAATTTGCAAAGACTTTAAAGTTGCCATTATAGAAACATTATTTATGTAAATATGATTTAGAACAAATAATAAATGTAGTTGAATAGATGTGGCATTTTAGTAGAGAAATGGAAACTCTAAGAAGAAGTGAAAGAAAATTTTAGAACTAAAAAAAATACAATGTCTAAAATAAGCATAAAACACAAAACAGAGTATTGAGACCTGTGACACGTATGAAATGGTTTAATATATATGTATTTGGAATCCCCCAAGGAAAGAAGAGATAGAATGTCGTAGAATAAATGAATACAGTTTTTCTAAAACTGATAGAAGATATCAATCCCAAAATTCATATCCCGAGCAGGATAAATACACAGAAAGCTACACCCATCATGTTCTAGATAGATTGCTGAAAACCAAAGATAAATTCCAAAAGCAGCCAGAGAAAAGGGACACAGTGTATTTAATAAAACAGTTGACTTCTAATTAAGAATAAAAAGGAAGCTAGAAGAATAGAATGTGATCTTTAAAATCCTGAGAGAAAATAATATCACCAGAAATTCTACATCTTGTAAATATGTCCCTTAAACATGAAAATAAAATTATAAAATTTTCCGATAAACAGAAAAGTTGGGACAGTTTGCTGTTATCAGAAGCAATCCACAAGAAACTATTTTAGTTATACGCTGGAAAGAAATGATCCCAGATGAAAGCAGAACACTAGAAGGTAAATATATGCATTAAAAAGTCCATTAAAATATCAAAGATTATTATTATCGATTGTTTAAAATAGAAATAATAAAAATGTATGGTAGAATTTATGCTGTGTTTGGAGGTAAAATGTGTATGACAAAAGTGACACAAAGGGCAAGGAAAGTTAAAAGGAATTATTGTCTTACATTTTATGCAAAGTAGAATGACATTAATTCAATGTAGGCTGTGATTGTGAAAGATTAAAAATTCACATTATAATCTTTAGAGCAATTATCAAAGAAAACACAAGGGGTATAGATAAAAAGTTCAATAAAAAAGTTAACATAGAATACAAAAAGTATTAATTAACCTACCTATGTTAGTAATTACATTAAACGTAAAGGAACTAACACTCTATATAAAAGATTTTTTCAGACTTTATTTTTTAAAAATCCAACTATATTCTGGTACAAGAGATTTCATCTTAAATAAAAGGACACAGATAAGGTGAACATGAAAAAATGGGAAAAATGAAAAATATATCATACAAATACTAATCTTAAAGGTAATGTGGTTTTATTAATTTCAGACAAAAGAGATTTTAAGACAAAAAGTATTACCAGATGTAAAGATGGATTCTTCATAGTGGTAATATATTAAATATTAATATCAGTATTTTAAAAGGTAACAAGAAAATCTTCAAATATTTGGAAATTTAACAACATACATCCTAAATAACCCAGGGAGATTAGGAAATATTTTAACTCTAAACATAATGTGTGGTTAACATTTCCAGATTCATGGGATGTAAGTAAATTACTGCTTAGAGGGAAATTTATTATTTAAATGTACATATTAGAAAGGAAAGAAAGGGTTAAAATCAGTGATGTGAGTTTTTACTTCAAGAAGTTAGGAAAAATAGCAAATTAAATACAAAGAAAAAAGAAGGGATAAAAGGAAATGGCAGAAATCATGAATTAACAATTTCATTTTTGAAAGGATTTATAAAATTGAAAGAGAAAGAGAAGAAATACCAATCAGTAATGAAAATGAGAACATCGTTGCAGTATCTACAGCCTTTATAAACAACTTTAAGCCAATAATTCCAACACGTTAGGAAATGGACACATTCCTTAAAATACCCACTTTTCCCAACTGACACACAACAAATATAAAATGTGAACATCTATGGATTTGTTAGGGAAATTGAATTCCTGGTTAAAAACCTTCTCTAATCCCAGGTTACTTTACTGGTGAATTCTCCCAAAGATTTAATAAAGAAATAGTATCAATCATACAAAACCTTTCAGAGAAAAGAAATTAAGTGAATGCTTTCTAATTCATTTTATGGGACCAACAAAATATTGCTTCAATCTGTCAAGATACCAAACTACAGAACACTATCCTTTATGAACGTAGATGCAAAAACCCTTATAAAAATTAATATATGTGTATATTTGTATTAGTTATGGTCATTATTTACGGTAGTTGTATTCTATAAAGTCACTGTAAATACTGACCTAGCCAAAATTCTGCATCATTGTTCCTAGGAGACATACAGGGATAGATTCCTGTGAGCCTCTGGTCACAATATTTTTATCAACCAATAAGCACATAACTTTTAAAAATATGTACTTCTCCTTAAAATATGTATATATGATTATTGTATATTTGATAAATATAAAATATATAAATGTAAATATGTATATTTCATTAACAGTTAACTAGACCCAACAGCATTATAACTCATGCCTGAATAAAGCTTATTTAACAAATATATTTTCTTCATAAGGCACATCATAGCTTGGCAGTGCTTTGGAACACTTGACAAAATTTCATCACTATGGATGGGGGCCATTTTTAACAGCAAAATCACTGACAAAAAAGTGCAAAAATGCAAAAAAATAAAGACACTAAATAGACCATAAAAAGGATACTTTTTCAGTTTGGAAACTGAATCAGGAGGACACAGCCTCTCTTTGTTTGACCTCAGCTGGGAATGTGCCTCTTGGCACCTTCAAATCAATTTTTTTGCTGTTCTGCACATGTCTGCAAATGACAATGAGGACACTGTGAGTATTGTTTTGGGGGTTATAAATAAATTTTAGTGAGTAGGTGCATTTGCAAATTCAGAATCCATGAATAATGAGAATGAACTCTATCATTTTTTTCTTGGCAAATCTCATCAGGAGATCAAAAGACCCTTTTACAAACATGTAAAATGAAGTTCAAAAATAAAATTAGGGATAAACTCTAAGAAAGATAAAATATTAGAATTATATTACTTTATAGTGATACTTTTCATAATATTGAAGGAATTGATCATTTTCTGGTAAAATATGGAACACTAAGATTGACTCAGAAGTGGTATAGTTGAATAACCATGGTATAAATTGAAAGTGTTTCTAAAGGATTATATCTCTGAAGTTTTTAAAGCAAGATGACTGTTGCTTTCCATATCAGACAGTTTCATTCAATTTAATAACCATTTCTTTTTTTTTCTTTTTTTTTAAGATTTTATTTATTTAAGAGAGAGAGAATGAGAGAGAGAGAAAGCACATGAGGGGGGGAGGGTCAGAGGGAGAAGTAGACTCCCTGCCGAGCAGGGAGCCTGATGCGGGACTCGATCCAGGGACTCCAGGATCATGACCTGAGCCGAAGGCAGTCGCTTAACCAACTGAGCCACCCAGGTGCCCTAACCATTTCTGATTTTAAAAAATAAACTCTTCCAAATTGGGCATATATATTTCTATGGTAAGATAATATCTAACTTAAAACAAAGCCAATAGTATATTTAGTCATGAAATATTACAGGCATTTCTATGTAAGTGAGAAACAAACTAAGAATGTTTTGTTTCAACATATGCTAAAATGTTTTTGAATTTCTAGTTGACTTAGGATGATCTGAAACAGACTGTACATATACGCATATGAAAGGAGGAGGCAGAATTATTATAATTTCCAGTCAATATTTATATATCTTATTTGGAAATCCACAAAAATAAACCAAGAAATTATTGAAATGAAAAAGTTTATTAAGGTAGTGATATATAAAATAAATATTAAGGAATCCTTTAATTTTTTTAATACCAGAAAAAATTTATGACAATATGTGAAAATGATGCAACAAAAATGGAATAATATAAGAAAATATGTGTGGTGTAAATGAAGAAAAATGTAAAATTGTATTGAGTGACACACAAAAAAATCCAAAAGAATCTAAGGGTTTAATGCAATAAGATTTTTTTAGCTTTCTAAATTTTCTAAAGTTCATTTTGAAGAATAAACAAATAAGAATATCTAAAATAATAATGAAAAAGTATTGATAGGGTACCTTGGAATGAAAATAGACTGATTACTAGCTAAGATTCAGTTTTTCATATTAAATAGAGGAGTAGAACTTAGGATAAAATGAGCCTCACGAATCAGTGGAGAAAGGAGGAATTATTCAAGAAATGGTGCTGGGCAATCAATACGGTTTTCACCTCATACTACATTTCATAATTTGAGATTTAGGAAGAGCTAATTTTAAAAAATTAAAAAATGATAGAAGACCAGAATACAGAAAGAATACTTATAATTTAATCATTTGGCAATAAGAAGATGACACGTTTTTTTTTTCTCAAAAATGGCAAAATATTTGAATAGGCACTTCATTATGAAGACATTTGAATGGAAAATGAGCCAAGGAAGAGATGCTCAACAGCATTAATTATCTGGGAAATGCAAATTTAAATGACAGGGAGATAGCTCTACCTGTTAACAAGTGCTCAGTGGAAAGAGTAGAAGGCTGGTCCGAGAACAGCATGTGAAAGTTGATGGGGCTTTACAGGCCACATTCGTGAGTATGTTCAAGAAGGTAGTAGTAAGATCAGTACATGCTCAGTCAGATCCCACAAACCAGCGTTTGGTAAACTGTGAGCCAAAGGAAAAATCTGTCTTACAAACTAACTTTGAATGCAGATGAAGCGTTTTTATTTATTACATTTAAAGATTGCAAAAAAAAATACATGTACATTAAAAAATAGCATATCATAGACCACATGTGGCCCAGAAAGCCTAAAATATTTACTACCTAGTCTTCTATTAAAAAAGTGTACATATTCCTACTATAAACACTGGAAACTAACTAATGAAAGCACTCTTTACCCTAAGATCCCTTGCTGAGAGAAACCTGCAGAAAGTAGAGTCCAAATTGAGCAGAACTATTGGAACAAAAGCAAAAGACAGTTTAGATAAGATTGAAACAGGAGAAGAGAGCCAGCAGATCTTTGAAAATACAACTGCATATGCATTTTCCTACACTTTTGGGACAACACAAAGGAGAGATCTGGAACCAAGAATCTAGGAAATTTATTTTGTCTCACTCTCTCATTTTAAGAGTGTAGAAAATTTATCACCCTAAAATGTGAGACCCGAAGAATAGTGTCTTCATTACTATTTAAATCCATAAAGTTATTACCAGGCAAAAGTGAGGAACAGAGTAAAATTCCTAGAGACAATGCTCATAAAAATAAAGGATATTCTTCACCTAATGTTTCAAAGTAAGCTTAAAGGAATTAAGAAATCAATGGAAACTGGGGCACCTGGGTGGCATGGATGGTTAAGCATCGGGCTCTTGATTTCAGCTCAGGTCTTGATCTCAGGGTCATGAGTTCAAGCCCCACGTTGGGTTCCATGCAACATGGAGCCTACTTAAAAAAAAAAATGAAACTGAAAGAATAGAATACAAACTACAAAAGGATACAAGAATACAAAAGAAAACAAAAATTGAAAACTAAAAAAAATTAGAAAATGAAGACTAAAAGGAACCAAAAGTAAATATGCACAATGCATAATGTCTAAAGAGCAATATAAAGTTAAAAGAAAAGGAACATTTTTAAGTAAATTAGAAATGAAGAAAGAGATTAAATGTGTTTGAGAGAAAGCAACAGGTAGAGAAGAGAGGGAAAGATGATCCAAAGCTAGGATCAAAACCCTGAAAAATCAGTCAAAGGAATGAAGCAGGAAAAAAACAAATGTGTATGTGTGAGTGTGATTATAATAATCCAGGAAAACTTTTCTGAAATAAAGGATTTTTAAAAATTAGCAAAAGAAAAGATAAAATGCTAAAAATTTAGAAATAGCACAAAATTAGAAATAACAGCAAAAGACAATTATTAATAGGTGAAATTATAAAATTAAGAGCATCTTATGAAAATAATCTGAAAACAGAGAAATTGATAATCTTCTAAAAATATACAGCCTCACAAAATTAACTCTACTAGAGACAGAAAGTGAAATAGGCTATTTACCCTATAAGCAAATGATCTAGTGTTAAGTTTCCACAGACACAAAAATATCAGGCCAGATGTTTTCTTAGGGAAATTAACAAATTTTCTTGTTTTTCATGATCTTGAAAGTTTTGAGGAGTATTGGTCAGGTATTTTGTAGATGTACTTCTACTGGAATTGTCTGATGTTTTTCTCATGATCAGAATGGAATTACAGGTTTTGGGGAAGAAGATCATAGAGATAAAGTGCCATTTTCATCACTTCACAACAAGGATACATACCATCATTTTAACTTACTGCTGCTGTTGTTGACCTTGACCATCACTTGCCTGAAGTAATGTTTCTCAGGTTTCTTCGCTGTGAAGTTTTCTTTCCCCTCCATTTCCATGGAATATTCTTTGGAATAAAATGACTATACACAGCCCACACTTAAGGAGTGGAGATTTATGCTCCATTTTCCTAAAAGCAAAATATCTACATAAATCTTTTGGAATTCTTCTGCATGAGGGATTTGTCTCTTTCTCCTAATTTATTAATTTGTCTACCCTTTATATCAATATAGATGCATACATATTTATTTTATATTTCGTGTTATAATCTAATATGACATTTTGTTGCTCAAATTGTTCCAGATTTGGCCATGGGGAGCTTTTTCAGTTGTGTCCCTTTGAGACACTTACTATCATAAATGGTGTTTTGTTAATTTCATTACATTTGGCTCTGCAAGTTGCTCCAGTCTCATCTTGTATATTTTCTGTTCTAGATTAGTCCTAGAATCAACCATTTTCCAAGGAACCCTGTTATTTTTGACTTAGTCTTTTAGAACCCACTCAATTCTAAAGTTACTTAGGTCAGCATCATTCCCCCATTCCATGAGGTTGGTTTATATATTGATTACACAGTTAGATTCTCTTGTCACAGTCTGCATTCTTTCTAGGATCCTCTGACCTCGTAAATTATTTTTAAAAAAATTTTCATGCCTTAAGTTTCAAGCTTTTTATGCTCTAAAGTTCTGTGGGTTTGACAAATGCATGTCACATATCTACATTTACTGATAATTGGTAGGTAAGCAAGGGGAGACTACTACGTAGACAATTATCTTACCTCTGAACAGTTAGTTTTAATTTTTTCTTCCTAATCTATATGTAGGAAAAATCTAGAATAAAAAATATTTTGCCGGAACTGGCAGGAACCATCTTTGCTCTACTCATTGGGTGAAATTTTCTTTGGCTTTATCGTATGCGGTTGGTTTCCCTTTTCTGTGTCCCAAAAGCTTTAAATAGATTTTTATTTTGTTTTGTATTTCAGTATAAAGGAGCTTTGTTATAAAAGAGGACCGCTGGAACAATAAATCTTTTTAGATCCAGTATTTTAAAATGGAAAAAAATCCCTTAAATCTCATCTTCTTGGGTTCAGTGTCATATGGTTGAGTAATAGACATAATGCAATCCTGTGACAAAACTTGGGATTTCCAGGTGAAAAATTGGCTAGTGTCATTGACGATTGATATACCACAGGAAAAGGGCACAGTCACCACCAGGAGGGTCTTTGTCTTTTATCAAGGCAAGGATCAGTGAGTACGTGGTTCTGAGTTTGTAAAGGGTGCTCTTTATTTCAGATGTTCTGCCCATGCAGAAGAGCAAAGAAGAAAACGTCCTACCCAGGCAGAGCTTGGATTTGTCAGGTGTGACTTACGGCTATTTATTTTAGTTGCTATTTGAGTAATCAGTTTGTCCCTTGACAGTCTATACTACTATTTAGTTTTGCCAAGTTTTTAATAATGAAAAGAACTGGATTTGAAAATTGAAATGCCTCCAAGAGTGTATGTGACTGTGCCTGGAAAGATATAAAGGAGAGGAAGGGAGTTCTCTAGAGGGGGCAGTTGTCTGTTTTGACTTTCAATTTCCTAGCGCTTGAAACATAGTAAGTGCCGAAAAAATGCCTTTGGGTAAGTGAAACAGTACATCACCTGGTGTCATCATTACAGAATTGTAGTGGGAATGGAGATGCTGCAATACATACCCATTGCAACTATTTGATAATTCAGAAATGGGATCAATGAAGGTCTGACAACTTTCCTACCCCTGTAATAGCTCTTCTGTCTGCAGACTCAGGGTTCTTTGGTTGTAAGTGGCAGAAACACATTTGTTGTAGGCAAAATGGTGGATCGGTTACTGCTATGGACTGAATGTTTCTGTGCCCCAGCCCCAAATTTATATGTTGAAGCTCCAGTCTCATAAACCTCAATGGGACTGTATATGGAGATAAAGCATTTGTAAAAGTAGTTGAGTCAAAAGGGTAGGGCTCTGATCTGATAGGATGAGTGTCCTTTTAAGAAGAGGAAGAAAGACCAGAGCTCACCCTCTCTCTTTGCATGCACAGAGGAAAGACCACATGAAGATACAGCAGGCAGGCAGCTCTCCGCTGCACGCTAGGAAGGAAGAGAGATCTTACGAGAAATCAGATTGGCCAGCACCTTGATCTTAGACTTCCCAGCCTCTGGAACTGTGGAAAATAAATTTCTGTTGTTTTCAAGGCTCTCAGTCTATGACATCTTGTTATAGCAGGCCAAGCAGATGGATACAGTCACTCACGTGGTAGAAAAGTTAATAGCATAACTCATAGGCTTGTAGGAAGTGTAGCCTCAGGGAAAGCCACCAAGACTTGCTCAGTCATGCTCTCCATCTTTTTCTGTGTGGGCTTGTGCCTGCTTGATTTTGTCCTGTTGAAAGACTCTCCATGTGGCAGAAAAAACCACTCACACTCAGATTTACCTTCTCCTATTCCAGCAATCCCAACAGCAAGTTCTGTTTCCCATGTCTAAAAATCAGCCCTGGAGAAGGACTCTGATTAGCCCCCTTAGAACAGGGGCTCACACTTTAGGATACATGTCTCTCATTGAGAGGATAATTAGTTATCATTGACAAGGTTGCATGCCCATTCCTGTCACTGTGTACAGAAGAGCCAGGCACAATCCCATCAAAACCATGTGTAAGGGGTTAGTGGTGGTTTTTTAAAGGAAAGGATGCATTAATATGAAAGGACATTGTCTACTCCATAGAGGCTGGGCAGCCATATCTGTGATTTGGGGAAATTGAAGCATTTCCAAATTAATGTTCAGGGACTCAGAATCAGGCCATATTTTGACTAGTACAGCTCTGATGGTGCTTCACATTTTCAGAAATCAGGCTTCTCTCTAGTTCCTGAAACCAAGTTGTTGTCAAGTAGTTGGGTTCTGAATGTTTTAACACTGTTTTATCCCCATTTCCATAGGCTTTGCCATGATCACAGCTCCAGTATTCCTAATTCCTCTTGACTTGAAATTTGTCAGGAAGTAGAATTCCATGCTTGGGGGGCGGAGCAAGATGGCGGAGGAGTAGGAGACCTGGATTTCGTCTGGTCTCAGGAATTCAGCTGAATAGGGATCAAACCATTCTGAACACCTACGAACTCAACAGGAGATCGAAGAGGAGAGTAGCAACAACTCTCTGAACAGAGAAGCGACCACTTGCTGGAAGGTAGGACGTGCGGAGAAGTGAATCTGAGGCGATATTTGGGAGGATAGACGGCGGGGGAGGGGCCTCCGTCGGCCGCTTCTGGCAAGTGCTAGAGCCGCGGAGCACAAAATCGGACCTTTTAGAAGTCGGCTCCGTGGAGGGACGTCGCTGCAGTGGCTAAGCGGGGGTGGAACCCTCGCGGGACAGTGTGGTCTCAGGACCCTCGGGGTCACAGAAAGACCGGGGGTGCCTGAGGGCAGCAGAGCTCCCAGGTATCGGAGCGGGGAAGCCGGCTGCAGAGACGGAGCCGAGGCGCGGGCTCTCAGCTCGGGGTGGCCATAAACTGTGATCCGCGGCCCAGTCGGGCCACTGCTCCACCAGCAGGGACCCCACAAGCAGCAGATCCGGGGAGACTCCCCTTCCTGCCCCGGGAGGAGCGGCGCGGGAGCGCACCGCAGGGATCTGCTGGGTTTGGAGACTCCACACGGGGTCGGGGGCCAGACATAGAAACGCTCGGTCACAGGCCGGGTGAGCACGGAGTGCGGCCGGAGACCGGGGACACGGGAGTGACTGCTTTTCTCTGGGGGCGCACTGAGGAGCGGGGCCCCGAGTTCTCAGCTCCTCCGGATGGAGATTGGGAGGCCACCATTTTCACCCTGGTCCTCCAAAGCTGTACCGAGAGCTTGCAGGGAACAAAAGCTCCCGAGAGCAAACCCGAGCAGCTTGCTTAGCCCGGACCAACAAGGGCGGGGCAATTCAGCCTCCGGCGAAGACATTTGGAAACCACAGCAACAGGCCCCTCCCCCAGAAGATCAGCACGAACAGCCAGCAAGCCAAGACCAAGTTTACCGATCAAGGAGGACGGGAGAACTCCAGCGCTAGGGGAATACTGCACATAGAATTCATGGCTTTTTTTACCATGATTCATTAGTCTTTCAAAGTTAACTTTTTTAAACTGCTTTATTTTTGAATTTTTCTTTTTCCCTTTTTCAACCAACATCTTATCAATCCCTTTTAAAAAAAAAACATTTTTATTTTTCATTTTTAGAGTCACATTCTATCCCTTCATAGTAGTTGCTCTTATTTTTGGCATATATATATAAGTTCTCTCTTTAAAATTTTGAGATAGAGTTTCTTCTAACAGATCAAAATATACCCTAAATCTCTAGTGTATGGCTTTGTTCTAGTCTCCTGCCTGATCACATTCTCTCCTTTTCTTTCTTTCTTTCTTTTTTTTAATCCTCTTTCTTTTATCAAGCACCTTATCAATCCCTTTTTTAAAATTTTTTATAATTTTCATCTTTACAGTCATATTCCATCCCTTCATTGTATCAACCCTTATTTTGTACATCTATAAGTCTTTCTTCCTTTAAAATTTTAGGAAGCACTTTCTTCTAACAGAGCAAAATACACCCCAAATCTAGTGTGTGGCACTGATCTATGCACTAGCCTGATCATATTTGATCATATTCTGGCAAGTGATAGAGCCTGTTTTTGTTTGTTTTTATCTGGCAAGTGATAGAGTTCTGTTTCTGTTTCTTTTTATCTTTTTCTTTCTCTTTCTTTTTTCTTTCTTTCCCTTTCTTTTCCCCTGGTTTCAGGTCTTTTCTGATTTGTTTAGAGTATATTTTCTGGGGACATTGTTAACCTGTTAGCATTTTGTTCTCTCATTCATCTGTTCTCCTCTGGACAAAATGACAAGATGAAAGAAATCACCTCAACAAAAAGAACAAGAGGTAGTACCGTCTGCCAGGGACTTACTCAATACAGACATTAGTACGATGTCGGACCTAGAGTTCAGAATCATGATTTTAAAGATACTAGCTGGGCTTGAGAAAAGCGTGGAAGTTATTAGAGAAACCCTTCCTGGAGAAATAAAAGAACTAAAATCTAACCAAGTTGAAATCAAAAAGGCTATTAATGAGGTGCGATCAAAAATGGAGGCACTAACTGCTAGGATAAATGAGGCAGAAGAGAGAATTAGCGATATAGAAGACCAAAATGATGGAAAATAAAGAAGCTGAGAAAAAGAGAGATAAACAACTACTGGACCACGAGGGCAGAATTCGAGAGATAAGCGATACCGTAAGACGAAACAACATTAGAATAATTGGGATCCCAGAAGAAGAAGAAAGAGAGAGAGGGGCAGAAGGTATATTGGAGCAAATTATAGCAGAGAACTTCCCTAATTTGGGGAAGGAAACAGGCATCAGAATCCAGGAGGCACAGAGAACCCCTCTCAAAATCAATAAAAATAAGTCAACACCCTGACATCTAATAGTAAAACTTACGAGTCTCAGAGACAAAGAGAAAATCTTGAAAGCAGCTCGGGAGAAGAGATATGTAACCTACAATGGTAGAAACTTTAGATTGGCAACAGACCTATCCACAGAGACCTGGCAGGCCAGAAAGGACTGGCATGATATCTTCAGAGGACTGAATGAGAAAAATATGCAGCCAAGAATACTATATCCAGCTAGGCTGTCATTGAAAATAGAAGGAGAGATAAAAAGCATCCAGGACAAACAAAAACTAAAGGAATTTGCCAACACGAAACCAGCCCTCCAAAAAATATTGAAAGGGGTCCTCTAAGCAAAGAGAGAGCCTAAAAGCAACATACACCAGAAAGGAACACAGACAATATACAGTAACAGTCACCTTACAGGCAATACAATGGCACTAAATTCATACCTTTCAATAGTTACCCTGAATGTAAATGGGCTAAATGCCCCAATCAAAAGACACAGGCTATCAGATTGGATTCAAAAATAAGACCCATCGATATGCTATCTGCAAGAGACTCATTTTAGACCAAAGACACCCCCACATTGAAAGTGAGGGGGTGGAAAACCATTTACCATGCTAATGGACACCAAAAGAAAGCTGCAGTGGCAATCCTTATATCAGACAAACTAGATTTTAAGGCAAAGACTGTAATAAGAGATGAGGAAGGACACTATATCCTACTTAAAGGGTCTATCCAACAAGAAGATCTAACAATTGTAAATATCTATGCCCCAAACATGGGAGCAGCCAATTAGATAAGGCAATTAATAACAAAAGCAAAAACATTGACAACAATACAATAATAGTGGGGGACTTTAACACCCCCCTGACTGAAATTGACAGATCATCTAAGCAAAAGATCAACAAGGAAATAAAGACTTTAAATGACACACTGGACCAAATGGACCTCACAGACAGATTCAGAACATTCCATCCGAAAGCAACGGAATACACATTCTTCTCTAGTGCCCGTTGAACATTCTCCAGGATAGATCACATCCTAGGTCACAAATCAGGTCTGAACCGGTACCAAAAGACTGGGATCATTCCCTGCATATTTTCAGACCACAATGCTTTGAAACTAGAACTCAATCACAAGAGGAAAGTCAGAAAGAACTCAAATACACGGAGGCTAAAGAGCATCCTACTAAAGAATGAATGGGTCAACCAGGAAATTAAAGAAGAATTAAAAAAATTCATGGAAACCCATGAAAATGAAAACGCAACTGTTCAAAATCTTTGGGATGCAGCAAAGGCAGTGCTAAGAGGAAAGTATATAGCAATACAAGCCTTTCTTAAGAAACAAGAAAGGTCTCAAATACACAACCTAACCCTACACCTAAAGGAGCAGGAGACAAAATAGCAAATAAAGCCTAAACCCAGCAGGAGAAGAGAAATCATAAAGATCAGAGCAGAAACCAAAGAAATAAAACCAAAAGAACAGTAGAACAGATCAAGGAAACTAGGAGCTGGTTCTTTGAAAGACTGAACAAGATTGATAAACCCCTGGCCAGACTGATCAAAAAGAAAAGAGAAATGACCCAAATCAACAAAATCCTGAATGAAAGAGGAGAGATCACAACCAACACCAAAGAAATACAAACAATTATAAGAACATATTATGAGCAACTCTATGCCAGCAAATTAGATAACCTGGAAGAAATGGATGCATTCCTAGAGCTGTATCAACTACCAAAACTGAACCAGGAAGAAAGAGAAAACCTGAACAGACCTATAACCACTAAGGAAATTGAAGCAGTCATCAAAAATCTCCCCCCCAAAAACAAAAACAAAAACAAAAACAAACAAAAAAATCTCTCCAAAAACAAAAGCCCAGGGCCAGATGGCTTCCCAGGGGAATTCTACCGAACATTTAAAGAAGAATTAATACCTATTCTTCTGAAATTGTTCCAAAAAATAGAAATGGAAGAAAACTTCAAAACTCGTTTTATGAGGCCACCATTACCTTTATCCCAAAACCAAAGGACCCATCAAAAAGGAGAATTACAGACCAATATCCTCGATGAACATGGATGCAAAAATTCTCACCAAAATACAAGCCAATAGGATCCAACAGTACATTAAAAGGATTATTCACCACGACCAAGTGGGATTTATCCCTGGGCTGCAAGGTTGGTTCAACATCCACAAATCAATCAACGTGATACATACATCAACAAAAGAAAGAACAAGAATCATATGATCCTCTCAATAGATGCAGAAAAAGCATTTGACAAAATACAGCATCCTTTCTTGATCAAAACTCTTCAGAGTATGGGAATAGAGGGTACATACGTCAATATAAAAGCCATCTATGAAAAACCTACAGCGAATATCATTCTCAATGGGGAAAAGCTGAGAGCTTTCCCCCTAAGGTCAGAAATGCGGCAGGGATGTCCACTCTCACCACTGCTATTCAACATAGTGTTAGAAGTCCTAGCCACAGCAATCAGACAACAAAAAGAAATCAAAGGCATCCAAATTGGCAAAGAAGAATTCAAACTCTCACTGTTTGCAGATGATATGATACTTTATGTGGAAAACCCAAAAGACTCCACCCCAAGACTGCTAGAACTCATACAGGAATTCAGTAAAGTGGCAGGATATAAAATCAATGCGCAGAAATCAGTGGCATTCCTATACACCAACAACAAGACAGAAGAAAGAGAAATTACGGAGTTGTTCCCATTGACAACTGCACCCAAAACCATAAGATAACCTAGGAATAAATTTAACCAAAGAGACAAAGAATCTGTACTCAGAAAACTATAAAATACTCATGAAAGAAATTGAGGAAGACACAAAGAAATGGAAAAACGTTCCATGCTCATGGATTGGAAGAACCAACATTGTGAAGATGTCAATGCTACCTAGAGCAATCTACACATTCAATGCAATCCCCATCAAAATACCATCCACTTTTTGGAACAAATAATCCTCAAATTTGAATGGAACCAGAAGAGACCCCAAATAGCCAGAGGAATGTTGAAAAAGAAAAGCAAAGCTGGTGGCATCACAATTCCGGACTTCCAGCTCTATTACCAAGCTGTCATCATCAAGACAGTATGGTACTGGCACAAAAACAGACACACAGATCAATGGAACAGAATCGAGAGCCCAGAAATGGACCCTCAACTCTATGGTCAACTAATCTTTGACAAAGCAAGAAAGAATGTCCAATGGAAAAAAGACAGTTTCTTCAACAAATGGTGTTGGAAAACTGGACAGCCACATGCAGAAGAATGAACCTGGACCATTTCCTTACATCACACACAAAAACAGACTCCAAATGGTTGAAAGACCTAAATGTGAGACAGGAGTCCATCAGCATCCTAAAGGAGAACACAGGCAGCAACCTCTTTGACCTTAGCCACAGCAACTTCTTCCTAGAAAAGTTGCCAAAGGCAAGGGAAGCAAGGGCAAAAATGAACTATTGGGACTTCATCAAAGATAAAAAGCTTTTGCACAGCCAAGGAAACAGTCCACAAAACCAAAAGACAACCGACAGAATGGGACAAGATATTTGCAAATGACATATCAGATAAAGGACTAGTATCCAAAATCTATAAAGAACTTATCAAACTCAACACCCAAAGAACAAATGATCCAATCAAGAAATGGGCAGAAGACATGAACAGACATTTTTCCAAAGAAGACATCCAAACGGCCAACAGACACATGAAAAAGTGCTCAACATCGCTCGGCATCAGGGAAATCCAAATCAAAACCTCAGTGAGATACCACCTCACACCAGTCAGAATGGCTAAAATTAACAAGTCAGGAAACGAGAGATGTTGGCGGGGATGTGGAGAAAGGGGAACCCTCCTACACTGTTGGTGGGAATGCAAGCTGGTGCAACCACTCTGGAAAACAGTATGGAGGTTCCTCAAAAATTTGAAAATAGAGCTACCATACAATCCAACAGTTGCACTACTGGGTATTTACCCCAAAGATACAAATGTAGGGATCCGAAGGGACACATGCACCCTGATGTTTATAGCAGCAATGTCCGCAATAGCCAAATGTGGAAAGAGCTTAGATGCCCATCGACAGATGAATGGATAAAGAAGAGGTGGTATATATACACAATGGAATATTATGCAGCCATCAAAAGGAATGAGATCTTGCCGTTTGCAACATCGTGGATGGAACTGGAGGGTGTTATGCTGAGCAAAATAAGTCAATAAGAGAAAGACATGTATCATATGACTTCACTGATATGAGGAATTCTTAATCTCAGGAAACAAACTGAGGGTTGCTGGAGTGGTGGGGGTGGGAGGGATGGGGTGGCTGGGTGATAGACATTGGGGAGGGTATGTGCTATGTTGAATGCTGTGAATTGTGCAAGACTGCTGGATCACAGATCTGTACCTCTGAAACAACTAATGAAATATATGTTAAGAAAAAAAAGAAGAAGAAGATAGCTGGAGGGGAAGAATGAACTGGGGGAAAGATGAACCATGAGAGACGATGGACTCTGAAAAACAAACTGAGGGTTCTAGAGGGGAGGGGGTGGGGGGATGGGTTGGCCTGGTGATGGGTATTAAGGAGGGCACGTTCTGCGTGGAGCACTGGGTGTTATGCACAAACAATGAATCATGGAACACTACATCGAAAACTAATGATGTAATGTCTGGTGATTAACATAACAATAAAAAATTATTTTCACACTAAAAAAAAATGAAGGAGGTAACTTAGCCATGCCTGAAAGTTCAAGGATCACGGAAGCCATTTTGGCTAGTCTGAGCTAAATGCCAAGTACTAGGGAAAGGACAACAAAAAGGTAGAGGTGTAGTTGGGTGTGCAGATCATATAGGGTCTTGGAGGACATTATAAGAGTTATATCTGGGAAAAGTGGGGATAGAAAGGGTCAGTGCATGGCTTTGAGCAGAGGAGTGGCATAATCTGACTAATGTTGGAAAGAGGTACTTTGGTTTCTGTGTTAAGAATGGACTGGGGGAGGAGTCTGGGAAGAATGGAAACAGAGAGATCTGTTAGAAGGCTACTTCAATAATCTGCAGAAACACAAAGATAATAGCACTAGTAATATGAGATATGGTGAAGATATGGACTGATCTCGAATGTGAGATATGGTCTGATCTCAAATGTATTTTGAAGGTAGAATCAAAAGGATTATCTGAGAGATTGGCTATGGGGATTAAGGGGGAAAAAAGAATCATGAATAACTGTATCTGGATTGAGCAGCTGCATGAACAAAATAATGTTGCCACCAGTTGAAATGAGGAATGTTGTAGGTGGAGCAGGTTTGGGAGGGCAATGAGTTCAGTTTGGGGACATACTGAATTGGAGGTGTCTTAGTGAACGTGACAGGTAGCTGGATACATAAGTCTGGAGTTTGGGAGAAGTCTAGATTGGAGATGGCAGTTCTAAATCATTGTCTTCAAGTGATCACCAAAGGAGTCCATACACACAGGAAAATAAAGAGAACAAAGGACTGAGCCATGAAATCGTTCAACATTAGGAGGTGAAGGAGAAAAGGATGATCCCCAAAGACTATAAAGAAGCAATTCTCAAAGTAGGAAGAAAACCGGGAGAGCGTGGTCTGCTGGAGTCCAAAGGAAGAAAGTATACAAAGCAGAACAGAGTGGACAATTCCAAGTGCTGATAAAAATTTGGCTAAAATGAGAACTGAGAATGGACTACTGAAATCAGCAAGAGGAAGGTCATTGGTGACACTGACGAGAGTAATTTAGGTGAACTAGTGAAGGAGAAAGCATACTTGAAATGGGTTTAAGAGACAAAGAGAGTAACAGGAAACAGTGGAAATCATGAGTACAAACAATTCCTGTGAGGTGTTCCTGAAAGGGGGATGTAAATAAATAAGTCTGGAAGGGAATTTTGTTTTATTTCCTTTTCTCTGTTTCTGTGAAAGAAGAAATAACAATATGTTTGCATGCCGATGAGAATGTTCCCATGCAGAGAAACAGTTGATCGTGTAGGAGAGAAGGTGAGAGGGAAGAAGGGAGGGAGGGAAAGACATTTGTTGATGAATCCATAAAAATTCTAATTTTTTCCTAATTAAATTATATATCCAAGTAGCTCCAATGTGATATATTCTCAAGCACACATATTTATCAAATTCAATTCAAAAGAGCAATCATTGAATACTCAGTATCAAGACACAATGGAGAATACCGAACTGGTTCTGGTACTGGTACTGGTACTGGTACTGCTGGAGCAGTACCTCTGAGTAGGTGAGACAGGGTGAGAGAGGAAATTAGTCAGCAAATGGCAAGATTGATCTTCAATACGACTATGAATAGGTCACATGCGGTAACAAGGGAGAGAGCAGAAAATGTGGACACAGGTTGAGTTGAGAGAGGTGGATAAATGAAATGGTGGTCCGTGTCTGAGGTAGATCCTGTCTGAGTACTTTCGTTTTTTAGTGAAGTAGAACATTTCATAAGCCAAGAGTAGTCTGGGGAAGGTGACATTGGATGTGTAAGGAGAGAAAAGGTCTGAAATAATTGTCTAAAGAGTGTGAAAATGACTGAAAACAGAGTGTCAGGCAGCACTAAGAGAATGCTTGGGGTTCACGGACGTGAGTTTAACAAGAGGGTTGAGGGAGTCAAAGAGCATACAAGGGAGTGACTATAATAATTTAGCATAAAATGTAAGCTGGGGAATGGGGGGGAAGGACATCAAGGGGGTGAAGGTCAATGAAAAGGAGGTAAAAATCAGGCAATAGATTGGTGATCCTAGTGGAACTAATGAATGTTGAAATTGGAGTACTACACAATGAGGTGGAAGAGAGCTGATGGAGGGTTGCAGTATAGCTGTTGGCGAGATCCAGGTTATGTGCCTGAGAAATGTGCTGCTCGGGTACAGGGCCAAACCCTTGGAGAAGACAAGTTCAAGGAATGCGTGTGCAGGGATTTAAAAAATATGGAAAAAACCAACAGTTCTGGTGAGCTGCATAAGAGAGTTCCAGTTAGGCAGGAGCTAAAATAGGGGGGAAAAGTAGGGAGAAGGCTTCAGGGGAAGGAAGATAAAAGGAAGGATGAGAGGTACTGGGTAACATAATCATGAGAGTCAGAGACGGACATTTATTAGAAGGGGAAGAGTGAGTGCAGTCTGAAAGCAGCAATGGAGGCCACAAGGGGTTCCCCATCTCCAGGCCTGCGGGCCGTGGGAGTGAACATGAGCACCAGTGAGGATCTCTTTAGGGAAAACAGGACCCTCTGGGGAGGGCCAGATTCCAGTTAGAGCAAGAAGGAGAAAGCGGTGTTCAGAGAAATGATTAAGATATACAAACGTTTGCCGTTAATGGACTGTGATTTTCAGAGGGCACAGTGGAAGGATTTCGGGAGTTGAAGAGACAGAAGAGAATGTAATAGGAGATGCGCAGGTGCTTGTGAGAACCTGAGTATGGGAATGAGAAGACAACAGGGAACCAGGGTCCTAATAAAGACATGACATGGATAAGGATCATAAGATTATTCCTGTAACTGCAGGTCACAGAGGGCTGTGAGGACACAGTGAGTGTTGAACAATGCAGAATAATATAATCAATATGTATTCACCATTCAATTTAATCCATCCAATCTGGCTTCTGCTCCAAATCCCGCTGGGAGTTTCCATGAGGATCACCAGCGATGCTCATGGGCCAAATCCGGTCCTCATATACTTGTCTTCTCACTAGCACTTTATAGTCTTGACTTCTCCCTCCCTCGTAGAATCTCCTCTCTTGGCTTCAGCAATACCATTCTACCCGGGATTTTCTCCTCTTTCTAGCTATTCTTTCCCATACTCTTTTGTTGGCTCTTTCTCTTTTATCCGGGCCTAAGCCAGAATTTCTGACTCTGATTCCTCTCTGCTTGATCTCAGTGACTGAAACACCATCCAAGCGATACCTTATGTCTGAGCTCCTGACTGGTATATTCAGCTACCCACCCCCAGTGAACAGCTACAACCTGACGTCTCTCAGAGATGTCACAGGTTACATGTCTAAACTAGAACTAGATTTTCTCTCACAAAACACCCCTGCTGCCAACAGCAGCTATCTTCATTTCAGTGAGTAACATGACATCCGCCGAACCGCAGAAGTCAAAACACCTAGGAGTCAGTCCTGCAGCACCCACATCCAAGACATGAAGTCCTATCAACACAATCTCCAAAATATCTTGCAACTGTCCACTTCCCTAGAGCTCCCCAGCTACCACATTAAGCCAGCCCTCACCACCTCCTTCCACCCACCTGCCACCCAGCAAGGCTCTCTCTCCACATCCACCCCTGCTCTCCTCAGGTCCACATATCACACAAAACCAAACATGAGCTCTTAAAATACAAGCCAAACCATATCATCTCCTTGCTTGAATCCATTCAAAATAATAGTTCCAGATAAAAATATAGTTGAGTTTATTTATAATTTATTTATAATCTGAAAATGGAAAAGTTCTTTTAATCATGGTTTAAATCTGGGCACCGTTAAGACCAACTTGATAAATATCACTGCTTGAAAATCAAAACTCTGGATTGCAAAATATCAAACTAGGAAAACATACTTGTCACAGTATCACCAGGCATAATTTCCTTTTTTCTTTAACATTTTATTTATTCATTTGAGAGAGAGAGAGAGAGCATGAGCAGGGGGGAGAGGCAGAGGGAGAGGGAGAAGCAGGCTCCCCGCTAAGCAAGGAGCCCCGATGCGGGACTCAATCCCTGAACCGAAGGCAACGCTTAACCGACGGAGCCACCCAGGTGCCCCAGGAGGTAGCAGTTTTAAACCGGTGAAGGACAATTCAGCAATATCCTTCAAAAGTTTAAAAACACATAATAATGTTACTCAATAATCAACTTGCAAAAGTGCCCCGAGATTTAGAATCAAAGATGTTTTGGGGAGAGCCTGGGTGGCTCGGTGGATTAAGTGGCCGACTCTTCATTTTGGCTCAGGTCATGATCTCAAGGTTGCGAGATCAAGCCCCACATCAGGCTCTGAGCTCAGCCAGGAGTCTGCTTGAGGATTCTCTCTCTCTCTCTCTCCCCCCCTCTTCTTCTGCTCCTTTCCCCTCCCCCCACTCTCTCTCTCTCTCAAATAAATAAATAAACCTTTTTAAAAAGATGTTTTTGGCAGTATTGTCTGCTATGACAAAACAAAATCAAGAGGAAAGCTACAAAAATATCTATCAATAGATAATTGGTTAAAAAAAGATCACACATCCATAAAATAGAATATTATGCAGCTTTTTATAAGAATGCAATATTCTGCGTGTCAATATATTGCTCAGTGAAAAGATAAATATAGAACATAATGTAAACATGATCCCATTTGTTTTTTATATATATAAATATTCAAGTATTTGCATAAAATTTGAGGGAAACACAAGAAACCTTAATAGTGACTATCCTTCGGAAAAGGGCAAGAGCATCAGAACAAGAGAAAGAAACGTGTGTGTATTTAAATGTATAAAAACAAAACTTTTCTTTTTAATCAAAATATTATGCCATCTGGGCAAGAAGACTGAATTGTTTAATTTTTGCATTTCTATGTATTAAGATACAAACAACTGAATGCTATACAATTTAAAAAGAAAAAATCTAGGCCTAAAAATGACAATTACAATTGTTTTAAAGTATCTTCGATGACTCGCCACAATCTGGAATAAGATCCAGCGTTCTTAGTATAGTCTAAATCCTTGACCTTGCATGATCTGGGCCCTGTCCACTACTCTTCTCTGCTGATAAACAATATCCTCATTGTATTCTTTGAATTTCTCAAATATACCATAGTACCAGAGCCTCAGGGCCTTTGCATCTGCCAGAGATATTTTTCCCCTGACTTTGTGTGGCTAACTCCTCATCCCTTAGGTTTTCGCCTAAATGGCCCCTCTTCAGAAGGTCTTTCTCTAGTTCCTCTAAAGATGTTCCTTCATCCCCAATTATTACCTCAGATTCTCCATTTGATTCCTTCATATTACTCTGTAATTTTTGCTTATTTTTTCTGTCACCTTTTTTTGGAGGGGTGGGGATTGGGAACCATGTTTGTTTTGTTCACTTCTGTGTCCATCTCCAGAGCCTAGCATATAGTAGGTGTTCAGTAGAGTAACCATATAATTGATCATCCAAGCAGGGACACTTTTTTTTTTTTTTTTTGAGAGAGAGAGAGAGCATGTGGAAGCAAGAGGGGAGGGAGGGGCAGAGGAGAGCTCCACACCCAGTGTGGAGCCCAACGTGGGGCTCAACCTCATGACCTGAAGATCATGACCTCAGGCAAAATCAAGAGTCAGACTCTTAACCGGCTGAGCCACCCAGGTGTCCCCAAGCAGGGACACTTTCGAGAAAGAAGGAGAGAGATTAAAATTTTTTCCACAGTCACAAGTATTAACAGGGGAATCCTAATAAACTTAGAAATGTATACACCCTACAAAAAACACATTTTGAAAATTGCATGAATGACTATTGATAATGAAAAGCTTAAAGATCCATTAGAAAAAAGAGCTCAAAATTGGCAAGTATTAGAATTTGTTTTTAGAAGTTGTTTCCTGATCTCCTCCTCCCTTCCCTTCATGCTGTTGTTTCTTATTCTTGCTATGCATAAACAATAGTGGCAAGACTTCCAATTTCCCTTTTGGCTTGGCCTTCAAATTTAATTCAGCTAGCTAATCTATATGATCTGCCTCAAACTATAATTCTCCTCAATTCTAATTATTGCCCCTTTACTGCTCCTGACTGAAAAATAATACCATGCAAACAGTCCTCAAGAAAACATCTCTAACTTAGAGCAGGACTTTGTCAAAGCAGAATTCAGAACCACAGTTAAATATAGTGCCAATTACCCTTTAAGTTGTGATAACTAAGTTAATGAGAATCAATTTTATTTTCTACTGCTCAGCCAGAATAGATTACAAATCAGTAAAGATTTAGCCCCATATCTTCCATGATCAATCTTATTAAATAACTCAGCCTCCCACAATGCCCTGGAGTTCCACTCATTTATCAAACCTATTACACACACATGTTCATTCAAACACACACACAGACACACATACAGAATAAAAGATGCAAGACCATAATTCCTAAAATTCCAGGATGCCCAAACATTTCAAGGGGACAGGAATATCCCCTCACAAATTTTTGAGATGATCGCATGAGTTGGATGAACCTAAGTTCAAACTAGGCTCAAGCAATAACTGCAGAACCATTTAGACTTTCTCCCTCCATTTCTAATCTTTCCAAATGAGGTGTGTGTTCATCTACGTGGTGGGGTTTTGTGAGGATTAAGTGGAAAGGAAATAGCAGCTCACACAGCACCAGGCTTATATTCCATGTTCAACAAATGTTAGCTGCTTCCGTGTCTTCTCTCTTCACCCCAAACCTCCACAAGGGACGAGCTTCGCGTCCACAGGCCACATCCACCTACTGTGGTGATTTGGGGTATGGAGGAGGGTGTGAGGGAAGAAGGGGAAGGGGAAGGAGGTGCCCATCAGTGACTCACTCTCCCGTGGAGCTGTTTTGCTTTCTCGGTTCTGTTCTCTGTTCACCCTGCACTCTGACATATGAGAGCCTTCTCTTAGTAGCTGCGCCTTCCAGATACGGGATGTTCTCACAAGCCGACTTGATACAGGCACATCTCCACGTTTTAACTTGACCCTAAGAAATAAGCAATTACACTTTCAGGTTTTTTTCCTATCAAGTGCTAGGTATAAAAGAACGCCCTCCCTCCTCCTGGGGAGATAGAAGTGATGCCCTGAGAGACGGGAGTAAACATCCAAGACAGGCCACCAACAGAGGTGGGTGAAGGGTCTGGATGGAATGACAGCGCAAACACTTGCTGGCTCTGCTTAGGGACACCACGAGCGAGATCCTGAAAGTTGTTTTGAAGATCGTGAAATATCCATGATATCAAATCAGACACACCAGTGGTCCTGTCTCAGCAACTCCCAACAAGACTGGACTCGCCGACCCTGTCCTCTCCAGGTCAACCCCTCGGACCAGATCTCAGACAGAAGACAAAGAGCTGACTCTTTCACTAAGCTTCCAAAAGGGTAGGCTGGCCCTTAAATTTTGTAGCACTTTGGTCTAGGCTGAAGTCATTACCACTTAAAGGACACAACACCCAGCCAAATTCAAGTCCAAGGAACCAAGAGGGAGCTTAGGAACGACAGTTCTGTGGACTTGACTTTCCTGGTTGGTACCAGCACTGGCTCTTCCTACCGTCTCCCTCACCACTACTTTATTTAAACACCTCAGCCCCAGTGTTTCGGAGTGCCTCCATCAGCCATGTTGCTGTATATCCTCATGTTAACAGAGCTCTTAAGAGAACACCCTATTTTCCCAGCCCTCCTGACAGGGCCACTCAGGTTAGGATTCACCTTCTGGGACTCTTACTACCAAAAAAAAAAAAAAAAAAATCAGTTTCAAATTTTTCAAATTCCACAAGGGATTTAATGCCATAGTTTGAATCTTGTCAAATGTATCTGCAACTCCTCCTGATTTTTTTGGTGCAAAATAGGAATGTAATTAGTCATCAGTATTTGAAGTTTCTCTTTGTCTATGTAAAGCTCCAGCTCAAAATATTTTAGTATCTGTTCTTTCCTTCAGCAACGTTAAATGAAGCATCACAAATTTAGCCTTACACATGATGCTTTTTAAAAAAGAAGTCCCAGAAAGATGTAATTATTTAAATTCAATTTCATAAAGATTGTAACTGCTTGAAAAAAAAAAAGGAAGATAATTATGAAAACTGTCCCTGATCATTTTGGCTAACAACATGCAACAAAATAGAATAGGCTAAAGCCTGCATGTAAGTGCATTTAATGTAAATGAATGATTTGCTGTAAAAATGATGCATTTTTTTTTTTTAAGATTTGTAACAACCTCCTGCTTCAGGGCCCCTCTGTAGGGACAATAAATTAGGAATAGTAAGAGGCCAAATGGGGTGTAGCTGGCAGTTCATTTTGTCTTAGAATTGGCCAAGCTGCATCAGATCACATGAGCAAATGGGATTAGGTTGATTTCCTATCATTCTTAGCTGCACTGATGAATTCGTCTTCATCCTGTCTCTCTCGAAGCACACGCTCCCCTCCCCACAGGCCTTTGGGGTCCCCCACACAACATGTTAGTTCAAATGTGCTCACCTCTTCAAAGTCCTCTACACCTGGAATAACCTCCTACATGTTCATCCTGCTCACCTTAGGTTTCAACCCAACGTGTGAGGGAGGAGTAGTAAAGTGGAAAGAACTCTGGCTTTCGAGCCAGGCAGATCTGAACTCGTAGTCTCTCTACAGCTTTTTCTACCTATGATTCCTTGATCGACCTATTAACATCTCTGAATTTGTCTTCACATCTTTAACAGAATGGTAACACTTCAATATTTCATGGTACTCCTGTAAAGATTAAATAGACTAGTATATAGGACACGCCCAGCATGGTGCTACCAAATTCTAAACTCTAAATGAGAGGAAGTTGCAGTCTCTAGGTGACCTCCTGGGACCCTGGTCTTCAATAAGACTGCAAGTAGTGTCAGTCAAATATTCATCACTTCAGTCTAACCCAAGGTGCTATAAAATGAGTAGTGATGGTGGCTATACTGAAATATGGGCTGACAGTGATACTGACCAAGTGAACTGCCTCTCTGTTGGATGAGTTATCATCAAAGATAAGGTTCCTGAAGTTTTACTAACAGAGGACCACTCAGCATAGACCTTCATTTACCTTTACTCTATTCAGAATGTTGTAGAAAGTGCCTGTATTTTCCAAACTATTTGTTTATCTATTGCTGTGTAAAACACTAACCCCAAAATTTAACAGTTAAAAATAACAACAACAAAGCAATTTCTTTGAGCCAGGAGTCTAGGAAGGGCTTAGCCGGGGCCCTCTGTCCCAAGGTCTCTCACCAGGTTGCATTCAAACAGTAAACTGGGGCTGTGGTCTCATCTGAAGCCTTGATGGGAGGGGAGACTGAGGGGTCCACTTCCAATCCCATTCATCTAGTTGTTGAGAAGGCTTGGCCTCTCCCCAGGAGGGCCTCTCCCCAGGATAAGCAATCTAAGAGAGTGAGAGAGAACCCAAGGTAGAAATGCGGTTTTTTTATAACCGCATCTCACAGATGGCACCTCACAATCTGTCATAATCTGTTCCCTACAAGTAAGCCCCTCAGTCCAGCCCACAGTCACTGAGAGGGAATGGCACAGTAGTATAAATGCCCAGAAGTTGGGATCACTGGGGGCTACCCCTCATATCGTCAGTGACACAATCATTTATATATCTGAAAGCAAGGCTAGCTGACTGCTCTGTGATGGGAGCCACTTTGTTGAGTTCCTGAATTGGCAGAGCACCATGGCTCTCTCCTCCACATTTCTTCCAAGTGTAGAGGAACTGGAAACCCACCCCTTTTAGGAGAGTTCATATCCAGTAAATACATCACAGTGCTTTCAGACCATGTTTATAGCCAATGCAGGTTGCATGCAATTTCAGGATGTGCTTTCATGGAAAAGGTAAGTGGGGAGCATGATCCAAAAGATCCTCTGTCACCGATATATCTTTCCAAATTCCACCCTTGGCCAGACTAATACAATGTAGTTAGAACCCTGTGCGTTCCCTGGACTGTCCTGGTATTTACAAGCCTGAATATTTCCAAAGACATTAGTTCAGTCCTTTGGAAATATTCAGGCCACAGTGGAATACACTAATGTATTAAATGTAGAGATGTTACCCGTGGAGTTTGCTAAATGTTTCTCTTGTGACCCAAAAGAGCTAATGTGACATACATGGCCTAACTTGTAATGAGGGTGGCACTTGAGCACTGATGATAATAACGCTTTTTATATTGGCATCCTACTGAGATCTTGGTTAGAATTTCTTTAAAACAATGCACAAGCATATAATGACTTTTTATTTTGTGTCTGGAGAACTAGAAATAATATTTAAATACCACTTCAAGTCAAAGATTACCAACAAAAGAAACACACTGTTAATCTGAAAGCTAAATACCTTTGCTTCAAATGCCAGAAAACATGTATTACTATTACTCATGAGGAACTGACCAATTACGGCCATGAAGGCAAACTAGTAAACCACAATTTTCAAGCCATGGTTAGTGCAGTTCTGGGATTCCTGAAAGATGCAACCGAGGACCCGCAGGAAAGGGAGAGGGGAAGCCAACTAGACAGGGCTGTGGCCCTCCCCAGCTAGGCTCTCATCTCAACTACAGCTCAGCCTCCATCTGTTCTACAAACTGAGCTTAGCTTAAAATGTCACACAAAACTGATAATTTGCAGGACTGGCAAGTTTATGAGAAGTGCAGTTTTATACATCGTAGGGAGGAACACAAATTATTACAGCAGTTTTGGAGGGCAATTTGACATAACCTACTAAAGTTTAACTCTGGTACTTTGTGTCCCTGAGATTCCATATCTGAAGTACCACAACGAGCTAAGAGTTGAGTCTGGTGTGGCATAAGCTCAAGCAGGGTGACACATTTACTAGGAGAGTGAACACCCTTTGACCGTGGAATGATACAGCTCCTGACTGATTTTGTGAATTAAATTTTTATTTCCCTGTATTGAGACACTGTGACACATAGGTATTGACAAAATTTAAAGGGAAGACCACCTTCAGGACACTGTTTCTCACTCAATGGGCAGTAATTTCTTTTTGTAAAAGGACCGTTGTTTGTGTTTTTATAATCCAGTAGCAAGACCACACCCTGACACAAAGAAAGTACTAAAACTGTTCCCTGAGCAGGTAAGTGAATAAATGTTAGGCAATATGTAAATACAGTAAAGTATCAATTATGTACGCCTGTATAAAGAAAAAGGGATAATGACTATCTTTGTTGGACAGTGGAGCTGGAAATGCCCCCTTAGGAAAACAAAACGGCCATTTCTTATATATTCCCTCACCCATTTCCTACTCAGATCAGAAGGAAGGAAGGAAGGAAGGAAGGAAAGAGTGAGTCATGGAAATGATAAGTTAAACAGATTGCTTCAAGACCATGAAAATAATTGTTATATACCTAGAACAGTAGCAGCTTTAAAATTATTTTCATTGTCATGAGGGCAAGAACTATTTTTTGACATCTCCAGGAAATGAAAAAATATGTACAGTTAGTTTTATACTGTCAGTTAGATATTGAGTTACCAACATTATAATTCTACTCTATATTTGAAGTGATAGCATAGAGGAAGTTTGCTTGATCTAAAACATAATTTTCCTTGACACACTCGGTGTCACTCCATAAATATTTTTGTACTTAATGGACAAGATCTGGAAATCCAGCTTTTTATCACATGCCCAGAGAAACAAAGTCTATGCTACAATGCCATCTACGTTGTATTTCTACCAAGAAGTGAAATATAGGGTTAACAACGCAGTGTAATACGCAAGTATTATTTCAACAAGGGCAGGGAATATATCTATTTAAATTTTATATTCAACAGCTAATATGGTATTTGACATGTGGTAGATGTCAATAAATATTTGGTGTTAATGATGCCCCAGTGGTCATTACACACACTCTATTCAGTATCATTTGTCTTTTCTGCTCCACTCCCATCAAAGGGCTTTATTTGGGTATAATTGACATGCCATAAAATTCATTTGAGTGGTAGAATTTATATTCTTTATCAGGTGGGCCAAATCTCTGAAACACCTACTATGTGCAAAGCTCATTCTAAAGGACTCCTGCCTAGGGGCTCCTTCTTAACTACCTTCACACCATGCTACCGCCACATTGCCCCTCATATTATGAATTAGTTGATTTAATAAGGAATGGACTCTAGACCCAAAGGCAGTCGGTCTTCAGGAATCCCTTGGCCCATGGGATGAGTTAACAAGAAAGTTCTGCCCAGTAGGGAGGGTGGTGACCACCCGTACTGATCATATACTTCTCTGAAAGTCCAAACAGAAGACATAGAAAATTGAAGACCCAAAAGCTAAACTACAACACCCAGAATATAGCAGAGACAAAGTGAGAGGCTGCTATCACACTAAAGGGATAGGATAGAGGAGAGGAAGGGGGGGAGGGGAGGGGAGAGGATCCCTGCCATGAGAGATGAATGAGAATATCAGCTCCTAGAATCGAAAGACTACTCCAACCCAACTCCATGGAGGAGTGAAGGAGCCCCACCTAGGAATGGAGACACAAGGTTTACCAGTGTTCACTGTTTAGCTGAGGCTGTAACCAGTCTCCCAAGCATCCTAACAATAGTTGATCTTGACCCTCGTTATGCTCATTTCAGCAACTTTGCACACAGTCCTTGATCATATAAGCACCAGAGGCTTGTCTATTGCCTTGGGCTGGTAGCTCAACTGGGGGTTCAGTGATTTATTTTCCCCTAAGTCATTGCCAAAACAATTTGGCTTCTAATGAAAATGATAGTAGCAGTAGCTTACATTTATTTGTTGAGCACTTATTCTTTATTAGGCAATATTTTTTGGATTGAATTTTTCCCATTAATCAAATAAAGTAAGATTGGTCATTATTCCCATTTTACAAATGGCCTAAGTCTAAGAAAATATGAAGTAGCTTGCCCAAAGGCACAGAGCCAGTTAGTAAAGTCAAGATTCAAGCAAAGACTACCAGATGCTATGACCCAGAACACCACCTAGCCACTAAGCATATGGCCTTGAATTTATTGGTTCCAAAGGGTATGAGTATGATCTGGATCTCCCAAGAAGAGGTTAAGGTCAAGAGAGAACCTAGAAAAATATGTATAGAATTCCCTGGTGCTCTGTCAGGATTATGACTTAAAAGAAACTATACTGCCTTCCAATCCCTTGAGACCTAGCTTTGTACAATATCAGCTCTTCTTCGTAAAGGCTACTTTGTGATAGAAATTACTAACTTCTTGAGGTCCTCATAATAAACTCATACTACTTAAGGCAGCGTGAGTGTGTCTCAGCTACTTGAAACCTTGAAACAAATGAAAAAGCAAGCCAACAACAAAAAATCTAACTAAAACACATGCTGTTGCAAGGAAAAGGCATTCATCCTTTGTTTCCTTCAAATAAAGAATGTATAATAGAGTCAGGAAGACAGCAAGATGGTGAACATGGTGATTATATCAGTCAGGGTCCCAGCAGGAAAGAGCTGGTACACTCAAATGGGAGAATTTGAAGAGAGTTTAACAAAGGGTTATGTACAAAGGTTTGAGCATGCATCAGGGAAATCACACAGAATGATGATGGTGAGGGGATGGAGACATAACTAGAATCTGAAGACACAACTGTGTGGGGAGGGTCCTGTGGAAGGCACTTCAGTCTTTCATCATTCAAGGAGGAAGCAACAAGCCCAAGGTGACCCTGAAGAGAGGGAACCAGGGGAATAAATACCCTGACCTTACCACTCCTGACACCTGCAATTTTCCATCAGCCAAGTTCAGCTTGAATCTTGAGGAATAGGAAGCCTATTGCTGTGGGTCAGCGTTCTGGGGCAAAGAAAGGGGGGAGAGCGCATATGGAAGGGAAAATTGGAAAATACCTGCATATAGTGGTAAAAACAAAGGGTTGGTGGAGATCAGATTTAAGAAAAAAGGAGGAATTGTGACAATATGGAACAGGTAGTTACACAAATATGTCAGGTTAGTGAATGGATACCCACAAAATCCTTTTGCACCATCTCCCTTTGGCTCCTTGGGACCTTGTGACCAACACTCTTGTTCATATTGCCTCTGCAAGATCCAAGGTCAGTCACTAGCACAAGGCCCTGTTATAAGACTGATTCTAATGAAACAGTCTTCCCAAGTTTCTTCCCACTGTTAAAACACTTTGTCCCTAACATTTAAAGAATTAGCACCAAGCCATCTCAAACTCTTCCAGAAACTTTAAGAGAACACTCACAAACTCAATTTCTTAAGGCCTCACTACTTAAATACCAAAGCCAGATAAGGACATTACAGGAAAAGAGAACTACAGGCCAATGACTCTGATGAATACAGATATAAAAATTTTCAACAAAATATTAGCAAACTGAATTCAACAGCACATTAAGCTTGATCCATGATCAAGCAGGATTTATCACGGATGCAAGAATGTTTCAACTTACATAAGTCAATAAATGTGATTCACAACATTAATAGAAAGAAAGATAAAAACCATATGATCATCTCAGTAGATGCAGAAAAAGCATTTGATAAAATACAACATACTTTTATGATAAAAACTCTCAACAAAGTGGGTGTAGAAGGAACATATCTCAACAAAATAAAGGCCCCATATGACAAGCTCACAGATAACACACTTAATGGTGAAGGGTAGAGAGCTTTTCCTCCAAGATCAGAAACAAAACAAGGGTGCCCATTCTCACCACTCTGTCTGATACAGTATTGGAAGTCCCAGCCATACCAATTAGGAAAGAAAAAGAAATAAAAGGCATCCAAATCAGAAAGCTAGAAGTAAAACTGTCATTATTTGCAGATGCTATGATCTCATATATACAAAATCATAAAGACTCTACCAAAAACTGTCAGAACTAATCCAAAAATTCAGTAAAGTTGCAGGATACAAAATCAACATAAAGAATTCAGTGAACCAGCTGCCATAAAACAAAAATGCTGAGCCTAAAATTTATATTTCCTAACATTTATGGGACCCAGGATAGCCAAACAATATTGAAAAGAACAAAACTGGAGGACTCACACTTTGAAAAGATCAATAAAACAGATAAATCTCTAGTCAGATCAATATAGAAAAAAAAAGTGGAGAATTCACACTTTACCAATATCAGGAATGAGAGAGGTACATCACTACAGATCTTCCATCTAGTCAAAGAATAATAAGAAAGAAATGGATGAATTCTTTGAAATATACCAACTACCAAAGCTCAAAAAGGAATAGATAAAGGGTTTATTTATGGATTAACCATAATGAGCACGTATTATTGGTGGTGGGTGATAGGCAATTAAGGGTTCAGTATGCTATTCTCTCTGCTTTTATGTATTTTTTGAAAGGTCATCAATTAATGTTTTATTTTTTTAACATTTTTTTATTTTGTTATGTTAATCACCATACATTACTTCATAAGTTTTTGATGTAGTGTTCCATGATTCATTATTTACGTATAACACCCAGTGCTCCACTCAGTACATCCCTCTTCAATTAATGTTTTTAAATAGGTACAGCACAAAGCAAAACAAATATTTATCAAATGTTCAGCTTTCTTTGATGAGATTCTATGTAGTCTCTAATCTCCACCAGCAAATTTGATGGCCTTAAGCAAGCTATTTAACTTCTTTAAATTTCAGTTTTTCTATTTGCCAAATGAAGGAATTGACCTAAATCATAAGATTCCTCCTAGCTCTCAAGTTCTATGATTTTGAGCTAATGAATTCCAAGACTTCCTATAAACACAGGTTCTGCTTGATGATTTCACTCTTTATATTTCCTATGAAATAAGACCCCTCTGACAAAATGGTCCATGTTATCCAGAGTTGTTTCTGCACACTGATTCATCTGTCTCCGATCTTCTTCTTGTCTAGGGTGGGGGTTTCCCTAAGTGCTTTTCTGTGATGAGGCCAGGAGGTGACTGCGTGAGTATGTGTGAAAAATGTTGAATTGTGGCTTTCGTGGGAAGACAGCATTTTACTTCTTTCCAAAACAAACCAATCTGTGGATAGCATCAAAGTCTAATGGGTTGCTTTGTTGTGCTTAAAGTATTTCTGGCAATCATACTGGGAAAAAAATTATTTCTCCTCTGAAACTCAAATTACTCTGGAACGGGACCTTTCATAGGCTGTTTACGTTGTAATGTGTCTGTAAGTTATCTCCAATCTGAGTTCACAAAGGGAAGGGATGTGAGTACGGAGCTTTTAATAATTGCTTTTAGCTCTCACGTCCTGATCAAAGACCAGTTTTGATAACTGCACCTTGCTCTAAAATTCCTTGCATATCGAACTGGATGTAATCATTTATTGTTATAAATGGCGATGTCTTACTATCTCATGATGTTTTAAGGCTGTCCTTCTTCCGCCCTGGGCCATTTTACACATGAATGCAGTTAATCTAACACCAGTGAATTCATAGCACTGTTATGTACAAAAGCTCCTTTGGGTTCAGGTTCCTTAGCTTTCAGTTTAAATTCCAATCTTTAATTTTAGATAAATTTAGCACTTCCTTAACTCACTAGAAAGACAACTGGTTTTACTGGATAGAAGCAAAATTCTGAACATTATTAATGAGGAAAGAAAAAAATGGGAAGAATATGAAAATGAAGATTGCAAATATGGCATGCCTCATCGCAAAATGATGATTTTAAGAGGACTACTTTAATCATGAGAGTTATTCTTTATTAAATAAGCCCTATTTGATTGCAAGGAGCACTCTTAACTAATGGGAATACTGGAATGTTAACGGGTGAATCGAATGCTGAGAATTTAGCTAAACTGCTCCATACCATTGCTGCCTCAGCCTCCATTCTGTGGGGACAAGCAGCCTGCAGGGGCTGTGAACTGACACGAGCTGCCCTCCCCCCACCACACCCCCAGAGCATGCACTAGATAACAGCCCACAGAGTCAGAAGCAAATGTGATTTCCTGTTTGACTGCTCCTTAGGCCCTTGAGAAAAGCATTCTCTGTCTCCTGGAGCCTTCCCTTGGTGTACCCCTTAGAGAAGACCCCTGTGAAGCTTACCAAAACCCAGCGCTTTTTGTTTTGTATCGACCAATCTGGCCTTAGCTGGGGGAAACTCCAAAGCCCTTCACCCTCGGGCTGTAAAAAAGGCACGTGCCCCAGATCCTGCTGGGTGCTCATTGCCTGCATGCTGCCTCGACCTCCCCACAGGGTCCTGCCAGGCATGCCCTGTACCTCCTCCAGGACTTGGGAGTAATAAACTTCTCTCTTTTATTTCCCTTGTGGTCCTTTGTTAAATCCATCTGACACACTGGGGCTCTACTGAACAAATGTTAATTTAACAAAGTCACAAGAGTACCTGAGACAAAAAGCCATCCGAGCACTCATGCTCCGGGACCGGGGGCGGGGGGAGGGGGGTGGGAGGGCTGGTGGGAAGAGAACACCATTCAATATCCTTCAGAACACCTAAATCACCCCAGTGATCCTACAGCAGCTCTACCCCAGTAAACGTGACATTTCTCAGAAACGAGCTGTTACTCCATATCCTGGTGTGTTTCTGCCTTGTCTGTGTCCTATTTACCTTTCTCTCTGTGTGGGCTCACTTCTACTACTTAATATCCCTGCATCTAATACTGCCTACTGCCTTTCCTCTGTGTGGATAATATCTTCTCCAAAGAGAGAATCTTAGTGGGTAAGAATGTCTTCATCCCTGATGATACACCCTATTAAGCACAATTCTTCCATCAAGACAGACACCCTACAGACCTTTAATGCCGTCTTAGCTGAGTAGATCTTACTCTCTCAGGGGTCACAAGAAATTTAAAGAATGTTTCTCAAAATTGTAATATCTCTGGATCATTAGATGGACATTTATATATACGCTTCCAATAACGATTTTAGGTAAACATTGTATGAGAATTACAACACATTTAAATAATAAAAGCATACATTTTACATATTAATAATATTTTACTAACAATATTAGTTGTTTCAATAAGAGGTAAGATCCACTGAGAGCTTGAACCATGGGTTCTTATCCAGGAAGTTTCTTAATTTTTACTTCTACAAAATTAAAAATCTAAACTCAAAATAATATTGGGACCAGCAGTAAGTGTGTAGTGTCTTTCTTTTCCAGACAGCTTTGTCTTTTCAAGATGGAATGTGGAGGGCACCTGGGTGGCTCAGTTGGTTAAGCGACTGCCTTCAGCTCAGGTCATGATCCTGGAGTCCCGGGATCGAGTCCCGCATCGGGCTCCCTGCTCAGCAGGAAGTCTGCTTCTCCCTCTGACCCTCTTCCCTCTCGTGCTCTCTATCTCTCATTCTCTCTCTCTCTCTCAAATAAATAAATAAAATCTTAAAAAAAAAAAAAGATGGAATGTGGATTTAGAAACTATGGATTCCAGAAGATATTAAAGAGATTAAAAATGATATTCATATGCCAGAAGATTGACTATTACAACTTTAGAGATGGTGGAAGTAATTGGATTCCTTTGGCTGCATTCAGTCCTGAAAAGTATTTCTTCATGCTCTATTACAGCATATGAATGTCATTTTATTTTAAAATACGCCCAATACTATATTAACAGTGTCGATCTGTAGGCAGGCAGAAGCTTCAAAATGTCATTAATTCTTTTATTTAATCTTAAATAAAAATTAAAACCTCAAAATCATGAAGCTCAGGAAAAGAATCACAATATCTAAGAATATTTAGACGATGAATATGAAAACAGAAGAGAAAAATATAAAGTTTGGTTCTTAATTTTGCATTTGTAATTTCATATTATTTTTCTTCAAGAGGGTTCCTAAATTGTATAAGCTTCAGGTTCCTCGATATCTGGATTTGACACTGCATTAGATAACAAAAATCAGACACAGTGGCTGACAGCATATCAAATCATATCACCATCAACAGTGAGGCAACAGTAAGAGATCAGTAGAGACATCAATTATTCTTTGAATGAAAAAGCTGCATATAGATACACATTCGGCTACAACCTCTTATTTGTATCACAAATCCAATCTCACTTCATATACAGTTATTTCTTTAGCCTTAATTATGGCTCACCTAATATTTGTTCATCCCGACCAAAAATCTCTTCCCCTGGAGCGTAAGTTTTCATAGAGAAGAGAACAACCAAAATCACTGATATTTCTTATATAAGCACCCTCTATATAACATACCTAATTTATAATCTGCTACCTATGGGATTCAATCAACTCTAAATTGAATGATATGCTAGTTTGTAAACATATCAGTTACTGCTATTCCACATTGGTGGCAATGTGAGGGAATTTTGCCAATACTTCCATTTGGCTTTCTTTTTTTGTTTTTAATTTATTTTTTTAAATTTCATTATGTTATGTTAATCACCATACATTACATCATTAGTTTTTGATGTAGTGTTCCATGATTCATTGTTTGGGCATAACACCCAGTGCTCCATGCAGTACGTGCCCTCTTTAATACCCATCACCAGGTTAACCCATCCCCCCACCTCTAGAACCCTCCGTTTGTTTCTCAGAATCCACAGTCTCTCATGGTTCATCTCCCCCTCCGATTCCCCCCCTTCATTTTTCCTCTAGAACCCTCCGTTTGTTTCTCAGAGTCCACAGTCTCTCATGGTTCGTCTCCCCCTCCGATTTCCCCCCCTTCCTTTTTTCCTTCCTGCTATCTTCTTTTTTTTTTTAACATATAATGTATGATTTGTTTTGGAGGTACAGATCTGTGATTCAACAGTCTTGCACAATTCACAGCGCTCACCACAGCACATACCCTCCCCAATGTCTATCACCCAGCCATCCCATCCCTCCCACCCCCAACCACTCCAGTAACACTCAGTTTGTTTCCTGAGATTAAGAATTCCTCATATCAGTGAGGTCATATGATACACGTCTTTCTCTGATTGACTTATTCTGCTCAGCTTAATACCCTCCAGTTCCATCCACGTCATTGCAAATGTTCCATTTGGCTTTCTATTCAAATATAGTAATGGTCATTAATGTTGGGTTCATTTTGTTTTTATATTTTAAACATATAGAATAATACAAGAATAATATGACAAATGCTTTCCAGCTTGAATAAGCATGGGGTTGACATTAACATTAACACTACAGATAGTTAAAATATTAGACTATTTGCTACAAACGTAGCTTGTCTGTGTGGTTCTTTGCGTAGCCCTGTCTCTGCTTCTCTGAACCAAATCTGGTCCAGGAGGGTGTCTGCCATCTTCTACTTACCCACTTCCTGCGCTTAATACAGTTTACTAGAAATACAGACCCATTGCACTTTGCTTCCTCCTGGATAACCTCTTCCCTTACACGTAATTTAAATGCACAGATAATCACTCTCCAGATGACACCTTCCATATATCAAGTTTCAATAAATATGCAGGCTGGTTCTGAGTGCTCTATTCTATTCTGTCAATCTATTTTTGGATCAAATAGTATACTATTTTAAGTTTTTCCCAAGTACATTATAGTTTTATTGTCATTGTAGACATCAACTTTTTAAAGTTATTTTCAATTTTTCTGGTCTATAAGAATATAGCATTATTTTATAATACTGGGTGGCTCAGTTGGTAAAGCATGCAACTCTTGATCTTGGGGCTGTGAATTTGAGCCCCATGTTCGGTGTAGAGATCACACTGTTTAAAAAGAAAGATGGGGTGCCTGGGTGGCAGAGTCGGTTAAACGTTCAACTCTTCAGCTCAGGTCTTGGTCTTAGGGTCAGGAGATCAAGCCCCAAATTGGGCTCCACACTCAGCTCAGAGTCTGCTTAAGACTCTGTCTCTCTCTTTTTCTCCCTCTGCCCCTCCCCTCTGTGTTCTCTCTCTCTAAAATAAGTAAACCTTTTTTTAAAAAAGAAAGAAACTTTGCTGTATTCTCTTCACTCTAATTATGAGCCAATTATCTTGGAGTTTCTATGTGGACATTATAGTCTGCAAATAATGACAATTTTGTTTCATTGTTTTTAACTATAAATCTTACCCATTTTCATATCTTACTGCAATGGCTGGGATCACAACAGGAGTAATAATAATAAGCATTCTTGTTTTGTTGCTGACTTTAATGAGAGCATTCAAACAAAATTCATCATTTTAAGTGATATTTCCTGTTGGTTTTACACAGATTACTCCTTACCAAATCAAGGACATCACCCTCTATCCTCAGTTTGTCATTTTTTTTCCACACAAATGGCTGTTAGACTATTATGAAATGTCTTATCTATATCCACTGAGACAGTCATATTTTTTTCTTCTTTTATAGGTTTAAATTAGGCAAATTAAAGAAACAGATTTTTCTGACATTGGGATTCTTGCTTTGCTGCTCCACAAATTCCATGTAATATTTTGTCTAGAATTTTATTTCTACCTTATTTTTAAAATTCTCAAATTAATCAGTATTAAAGATTGTTTTCCACAGTGAGTGTTTAGTTTTAACTCTCTGTTGACTAATTTCTTTACTCACCTGGATACTTTTGTATTCCTTTCTTGATTCAATTTCCTTCATCCTGAAGCAAACTTTTAATGGATTTTTCACTGAGGATTAATCTCTGATTAGTAAGCTCTCAGTCTTTGTCTTTTTTTCCCACTATTATTCTTGAAAACAGTACATATATAGAATCCTCAGTTGATAGTTATTTTTTGCTCAACATTTTCAATATATTCCTCTGTTACGCCCTAAATATGTCTAATTATGCTTAATTCCATTATGCCACTATTTTTTTCTGATAAGAACTCTGGTGTCACTCTAATTGGTACTTCTTTCAGATGATCTTTCTTTTCCGGTGGCTTTTTAAATGGTAAATCTTGTTCCTTGAGGTACTGCAAGTTCACTATGTGTCCAGGTTTCTATTTATTTTTATTCATCTAATGAATTCTTGATTTCTGGAAAATTCTTACGCATTACTTCTTTCCATATTATCTCTCTTGTATTTATTCTTTTACTTAAAAAGATTTATTTATTCATTTGAGAGTGAGCATGCATGCACACGCAAGCAGGGGAGGGGCAAAGGGAGAGGGAGAGACTCTCAAGCAGACTCCTGGCTGAGTGTAGAGCCTGATGAAGGGCTCCATCCCTGGACTCTGAGATTATGACCTGTGCCAAAATCGAGTCAGCTGCTCAATTGACTGAGCCACCGAGGCGCCCCATCTCTTATATTTATTCTAAAATGTTTTCCATGTCTCTCAGTCACTCTTTAATATTTTCAGTCACTTCATTCTGTTCTCTACATGACTTCCTTCAGTGCCAATTTTGGCTCCTCAATTCTCTGTTTAATTATACCTAATTTACTACATAATACATTCACTTTTTATTTAAATTCCAGTTAGTTAACATACAGTGTAATATAAGTTTCAGGTATACAATACGGTGATTCAGCACTTCCATACAACACACAGAATGGTTTATAATTGTTTTGTTATTGTGACCTGTTCTTCTAGGGCTATTTTTTCCTGGACAGTGGCAAGTACTCTGGATTGTAGAAGAGTTGCTTCTATAAAGTTCTGCATTTCTACTGCAAAAGTTCCAAAGCCTTCACTAGTCCTAGATCAGTAATTTTTTAAATTATATTAAGTACAGCTGGCATAAAAATGAAATCCACACGAATAAAATAAACAATTTGATAAGTTTTGATATATTTATGCACTCATGAAATTATTACTGTAATAAAAATCATTAACATATTCATCACCTAAAAGAGTTTCTGGTGCCATTTGTAATCCATTTCTCCTTGACCCACACCATTCCACCCCAATGCAACCACTGAGCTGCTTTCCACCACAATAGATAAGTTTGCATTTTCTAGATCCTTGTACTAAAGGAATCACAAATTATGTACTCTTCATTGACTTCACTGAACTATAATTGTTTAAAGATTCAACCAAACTGGTTTTTTTTTTAAGTTTTTAATCTATACTTGGTTTCTTGTGATTTCTGAGTAGTATAACACTGTATGACTGTTCTACAGTTTGTCAGTTCACCTGCTGTGGACACTTGAGTTTTTTCAGTTTGGAGCTATTATAAATAAAGCTTCTATGGACATTCTTGTAAAAGTCTTTGTATAGACATATGCTTTCATTTTTCATGGGAAAATATTAGGAATGGAGTGCTGGGGTAATATGAAAGGTATATATTTACATTATTAAAAATTTCCAAACTGTTTTCCAAAGTGGTTATAAAATTTTACATTCTTGCTAACAGTGTATGATGGTTCTAATTCATCCACATACTCATCAACACTTGATACAAACAATCTTTTTAATTTTAGCCAGCCTAATAATTGTATCATGGTATCCCATTGTGGTTCTAATTTGCATTTCCCAAATAACTAACTATAAACGTGGAGAGCCCCTAATGCTTTGGCCCCAAGAATTTCTCCCTCTTCCTCAAGTCCACACAGTCTTCAGCAACTCATCCAAATTGCCATGCAAGTGTTCCTACTAGAGTTGAAGGCTCCAGTGGTTTCTTTTCCAGGTAAGCAGATTTTGATTTCTGTATCTCTCTGGATGTGTCCATCTCTCCAGATTTGGGGGTAGCAGTTTGCCCTAATATTTCACCTTGCTAAAAGGCCCAAGAAAAGTCTTTAATTTTCCATTTGTTCAGCTTTTCTCATCGTGAGGATCTGAATGATAAGTTCCACACTCATTACATGTCAGAGTGGAAACTGGATGTCTATGAAAAGGTTAACTAAAGGTTTTAAACAAAATTTAATTTATTCTATAGTTATAGGGCTAATCTGGTTATCTGGTGTGGGTTTTTCTTTTCCTTTTGTGAGCTGTGAAAGTTTGTGTTCTCAGGAAATTTGCTCACTTAATTTGTCATATTCATTGGCATTAAGTTTTTCATATATTCCCTTAATATCTTTAATGTCTGTAGAATCTGTAATCATGTCACCTAACTCAATACTCATATTAATGATTTGCATCTTCTCTGTTTCCTGATTACTTTAGCTAGAAGTTTATCAATTTTATTATCTCCTCAAATAATCAACATTTACTTTCATTGATATTCTCTGTTTGGTTTATGTTTCAATATTATTCATTTCTTCTTTGATCTTTATCATTTTCTTTCTTTTGCTTAACTTAAGTTTCATTTGCTTTTCTTTACCTAGCTTCTTAATAGATGAAAATTAAGATCATTAATTTGAGAATTATTTTTCTTTTCTAATAAAGTTGTTTAGTGTTACAAATTTACCCCTGAACTATTTTAGCTGCATCTCACGTATTTTCATAAGTTGTCTTAATTTCCATTTAGTTCAAAATATTTTTAATTTTTTATTGCTTCTTTGAAACTTGGATTACTAGCAGTATGTTATTTAATTTCTTTAATTAAGGTATAACTTATATAACATTATATGAATTCAGGTGCATACAACATAATGATATTTGTATATACCACAAAATGATCACCACAGTAGGTCCCATTAATATCCATCACCATACATAGCTACAAAATTTTTTTCTCATGATGAGAACTTTCAAAATCCATTGTCCTATCTCCTTTCAAATATGCAATACAGTATTATTAACTGTAGTCACCATGCTGTATATCCCCATGATTTATACATTTTGTAGTTGGAAATTTGTACCTTTTCACACCCCTTCACTGATTTTGCCCACCTTCCACTCTCCACCTCTGGCAACCACCACAATCTGCTCTTTATGCCCAGGAGCTCTGGTTTTTGCTTGGTTTTTTTTTTTTGTTTTTTTTTTTTTAGATTTTTAATCTAAATTTTTTTTAGTTTTTAAATATTGTGGTTTTTCCTGATCTCTTTCTGTTATTGGCTACTTATTCAAAATTAAATTTTGTTCAGAGAACATCACACAGTATGACCTGACTCCTTTAAAATGTATTCAGATTTGTTTTATGGTTCAAAATATGGTCTACCTTAATAAGTGTTTGCTTTCACTTATTCACTTGAAAAGTACCTATAGCTGGGTGGAGAATTTTATAAAGGACACAGTTCAAATTGGTCAATACCCACTTCAAGTCTTTATATCTTTGTTTTCTACTTGTTAATTATTGAGATAGGATATTAAAATATTTAGTAATTGTGGATTTGTCAGTTACAGTTCTATCCAGTTTTGCTTTATTTTAGAGCTCTGTCATTAGGTACACAAACATTTAGAAATTTTATTTCCTCTTGATAAATTGACCCATTGTAACATTATGGAATTACCCTCTTTATCCCAGGTTACATATAGTCTTTACTCTGAAATCTAAAATTAAGATAACCACCCTAGCTTTCTTTTGATTAAAGTTACTATGGTATATATATTGTATCCATCCTTTTTATTTTTAACCTAGCTGTATCTTTATATTTAATGTTTCTTGCAAGTTTCTTATAGGTAGCATATAATAATGTCCTGCTTTTTTATCTAATTTGACAATCTGTACTTTTTGATTAGGATGTTTATACCATTTACATTTAATGTGATTGATTGATTGATTGATTGAATTTTATTTAGGTAGGCTCCATGTCCAGCATGGAGCCCAATGCGGGGCTTGAACTCACAACCCTTAGATCAAGACCTGAGCTGAAACCAAGAATCAGACGCTTAACTGACTGAGCCACCCAGGTGCCCCTTTAATGTGATTTTTAAATACCTTTGGGTTTAAACAGACCAACTTATTAGTTTTGTTCTATATACTCCAACTGTTCTTTATTTTTTTTCTCTTTTTCTGTCTTGAGACTGAGCATTTTTTATTTCATTTTATCTCCTTTTTAACAGCTATAAATATATAATATATATGTATATATATAATATATACATATACACATATATGCTATTCTCATTGTTACTTTAGAGCTTATATCATACACTAAAAATTTATCACAATTTGCTTCTAGGTGATATTTTATCATTTCTTTTATAATACAAGAAATTACAGATATTTTTTACAAAAGTTCTTTAAAGGAAAGTTTCCAATTCTCTTCTACCTTTATGCCTTTATGCTTTTTCTTTCATACATTTTATTTATGTATGTTATAAATTCCAATGCATTTTTATTTTTTATTGAAGACTTAATCACCTTTTAAAGAAAAGTGTTTAAAGTGAAAAAGAAAAGTCCCTATATTTACCCATGTAGTTACTGTTTCTGTTGTTTTCCCTTTCTGTGTGCAGATCCAGGTTTCTGTCTGATATAATCTACATCTTCTTGAAGGACTTCTCTTAACATGTCTTACACTGCAGGTCTCTGTGTGAAGAATTATTGCAACTTATGTATGCATAAGAAAAGTAATATTATAAAATAAGTCTTTAAAAATTTTTTAAGTTTGTTATTTTCAAAAACCTCACTACTGGAATAAAGAGTTTAATACAGGTTTGTAAAAAAGGAAGCCCCCATGAGGTTTTCACTAGGATGAAATGGGGTGAGCTTTGTAGTCCTCAATCCTCTTCACAGAAGAATGCAATTTCAGTTTCATTGGAGACTCTCACAGATTCTCACAACTTTGAGAGCGTTGCCTTCTTCTAACAGGGGTCTGTCATTTTTCAAACACAAGTTAATCTGTCTTTGATTTATGTGCTTGACGAGTTATCTTTAGTTTATCATATTTGTAAGTTCTGAATGGTGGTGCAGGCTGGTCCTTAAAGAGACATCTTGCTTTAGAAATATTATAAGTTCCCTTACAGTTTGGCCCAAATTAACTCCATGATATACTACAGGTTTGTAACTGCGATGCTCAAATGAATGAATGAGACAAAACTCACTTCTCCAGAAGTCCTGTGAAGAAATTCCTTTTGATCCAAAATTTCATTCACAGGTAGGTTCCCTAGGGAATCTCTCACATACGTGCAACAAGGAAAACTCTGTTAATATATTTTGCCCAGGGGCGCCTGGGTGGCTCAGTCGTTAAGCGTCTGCCTTCAGCTCGGGTCATGATCCCAGGGTCCTGGGATCGAGCCCCACATCCGGCTCCCCGCTCCGGGGCAAGCCTGCTTCTCCCTCCCCCACTCCCCCTGCTTGTGTTCCCTCTCTCGCTGTGTCTCTGTCAAATAAATAAATAAAATCTTTAAAATCTTATATATATATATATATATATATATATATATATATATTGCCCATTTGGTTTTACTTTGACCCTCAGCAAATGAAGCCTATAAATAGTCAAAACTGGTATCCCAATATTCTTTTCTGAAGAATATTTTTGATGGATATGTAATTGTAGGCTGATAGATTTTCTTCTTTCAGTGCTTTAAAAAATATTGCACCTTTATTTTTTTCTTCTATTCTTTCTAGTGAGAAATCTATACCTTTGTTCTTCTGAACATAAGGTATATATTTTCTAAGGGATTTTGAATTTTATCACTGGTTTAAGCAATTTGATTATCATGTGACCTGGTATAATTTTCTTTGTGTTTCTTGTACTTGAGATTCTTTTAACTTTCAGGTCTACATGTTTATAATTTTCACCAATTTTTGATATATTTTAGCTACTTTTTCTTCAAATATTTTTTTCAGTCCCCCCTCTTTATCCTCTTCTTAGGGGACTCTAATTAATGTATACTTAGCTGCTTAAATCTGTCTCATGGTTCACTAGCGCTTTTTCACTTTTAAGTATTTTTTCTCTCTGTTTCATTATGGATATTTTCTATTGCTATGTCTTCAAGTTTATTAATATGTATTTTGTGCTTTATTATCTAATCTTCTGGTAATCCTATCCAGTGTATTTTTTATCTCAGAAATCATAATTTTTATCTTTTCAAGTCTGATTTGCTCAGTCTTCCCTCCAGCTTTTTGAACATATAAAATATAGTCATGATTAATCTTTTGTTATCCTTTTTACTAAGTTTACCATTTGTGTCATTTCTGGGTTTATTTTCATTGATTGATTTTTCTCCTCATTAAGGGTTGCATTTTCCTATTTCTTTGCATGCTTGTTGATTTCACTTAGAAGCTAGCCATTGTGGTTTTTGGGTTTTTTTGTGTGTGTTTTTTATAGTCTTAAATGTTTATTTTAAAGCAGGATACAGACAAACTGTGATGGACCCAGAGGCAACATCTGGCCTGCAGCCTGTTTTTGTTTTATTGTTTTGGGGTTTTTTATTTCTTTTTTTAAATTTTTTAAAATTTTTTTATTTATTTAATTTAATTAATTATTTATTTTATTTATCTAATTATTAATATTTATTTATTTAATTTTTAAAATTAACATATAATGTATTATTTGTTTCAGGGGTACAGGACGGTGATTCATCAGTCTTACACAGTTCACAGTGCTCACCGTAGTACCTACCCTCCCCAGTGTCCATCACCCAGCCACCCCATCCCTCCCACCCCTCTCCACTTCAGCAACCCTCAGTTTATTTCCTGAGATTAACAGTGTCTTATGGTTTGTCTCCCTCTCTGGTTTCATCTTCTTTCATTTTTCCCTTCCCTTCCCCTATGATCCTCTGTCTTGTTTCTCAAATTCTTCATATCAGTGGGATCACATGATACTTGTCTTTCTCTGATTGACTTATTGTGCTTAGCATAATACCCTCTAGTTCCATCCATGTCGCAGCAAATGGCAAGATTTCATTTTTTGATGGCTGCATAATATTCCAGTGTGTGTGTGTGTGTGTGTGTGTGTGTGTGTGTGTGTGTGTATCAATCACATATTCTTTATCCATTCATCTGTTGATGGACGTCTAGCAGGCCATTGTGTTTTATATCTTGTTGGGTGCTAGATACTTCCGTATTCCTATAAATATTTTTCAGCTTTGTTCTGGAACATAGTTATTTAAAAACTCTTTGATCCTTTTGGGTCTAACTTTTAAACTTTGTTACATGGGAATAAAGCAACATTTAATCTAGAGTTAAATTTTCCCACTGCTGATACCCCATTAGTTACTAAGTTTTTCACTCTGATTGTTGGCCCATAAACACTATTCCCAGTCCTTTGTGAGCTCTAGATAACTGTTCCCTCTACTCATTTGGAGTATTTCTTCTGTATATTTTGGGTAATCTCCTCACAGGCATGTACTGTATTGCATATTTGAAAGACTGTCTCTGCTGATTTCTGAAGTTTTCTCTCTGTGCAGTTTTCTTCTCTATGTTATCCTGCAAACTCTAGCTGTCTCAGCCTCTCCAAAATTCCACATCTGTCTCCTCAACTAAGAGAGGAGGCTCCTCACTAAGACTTGTCCAAGCAATAAGCTGGGGCAATGACAGGGCTCACCTAATGTCTTTCTCATATCTAAAGATCAACATTCTTAACTGCCTGATGTCCAGTGTCATTGAAAGCCTTTGATTCTTATATTTTGTCTGTTTTCAGAAGTTTCAGGATAAATCTCATCCCAGTTACTCCATCTTGGCCAAATGAGGAAATCTTTTCAGAGTAGTTTTATATTAATTATTTCTCAATTTGATATACTTGCAGCATGTGTAATATTTATACCTGAGCCTTCCATGGGCTAGGAAGGGAGATTGATTTCTTAAGGGTGACTTTTTTCTACCTCTGTTGGATTCTTGAGGTGAATAAAAACAAATCTACACTTCAAGTTCCAAGGATGTATGCAGAGGTATTTTTCCCAGTTTCCTTTTCAAAACCTGAAGTTATTTGATAATCCCACAAAATGGGATGTGGCTTCAGTCTGCTGTGTTGGGAAAATAATTTCACTTAAATTTGCAGCTTGTTTTAGGTTTCTTGGCCATACTAAAACACATATCCTTTTTAAGGTATGCAGAGTATAACTTCATTTATGATCTATTGTTTTGTTTTGGCTTCTTCTCTGCCTTTAATATCAAAATATATCAATTTTATACTGGAAGCAATATGTTATGCTTATTTTGGAAAAATTTGATTTTACTGGAGAGGTCACTGTGCTTTAAGAATGACATGAAAACCTCTCAGGGTTCATGCCATGTCTTTCAAAATTTTGTGAGATCGGTCTAGGGCCAGATGGTTTCAGACAATCTTTCATTGTACTCTTTTTTCTTTTTCTAATCCTTAAGAAAGTTATCACACTTTATATCCTATTATTCAAGCTCACAAACCCTCACACTCCATACTGGCAGTGGAACCTTTTTCACTATGTACATTTGGAATATTCTTTAAAGTTGTAATATTTAAATTACTGTCATTTTGAGATACAGATTCATCTTTTGTGAATTGCTTATGTAATACAATTCATATAATGTAATAGCAAAAAGGTAAATTCAGCAGGCATTACAATAGCATACAAATGATGTAAAAATAGGTTAGCCATTTTAAAGTTCACCTTGATTACTGAATATTTAAAAAGACTGATGAATGTAGTCCTAAATTATCCACTATCTCTAAGGACATAATGATTAAAATAAAGAATAGTGTATTTCTCTACAAAATATGAGCAGTCTTATATTTCAAATGTATAATGTATTTGTGTGAATTTTTTTCTAAAAATTGCCAAGAGCCTGCTGAGTATAGTCTTACAAGGATTCTGAGTTGTACATTAGCTACATTTTAAGAAATGCTGCCTTCAAAAATTGAATAAAACTGTAAAGGCTCTCAAAGAAATTTGCACAAATGTCCCTGAAATCCATTTGTAGACCTCAGGCTAGGAATCACTCAGATGTTTACTTTGATTAAGGCACAGATACTCCAATAAATTTGTTATGGCCAAGAAAACAGAACATTTTGCCCCAAAGCCTAACAATTTCTTATGAAACAACTACCTGGGGTTATTTTTCCAAAAGGGGATTGTGACAGGGCAAACAATTGCAATTCCATGGGTTGTCCAGTCTAAAAACCAAAATGAAAAAAATCTGGCACGGTCATATATCAGGCACTGTGGCAGTCAAATACCATTCACAGGAAATTGATTATCACTTATACATGCTCAGTTTTAGAGAAATAGCTAAAGCTCTTTAAATAGTTCTAGACTAGAAATTACTGGAAAGTCTGCATGATAAATCTAGAATACTAGAAAGGCCGGAAATACATTTAAATGAGGCAATGATGCTTTGCCAAAACAAAAACACAAAACCCAATATGAATCTTAGTGTTTTGGCTTTGCCATTAGTGTAGACCCTCTTGCAAATGAGTCTTGTTTAGACAAGAATAGAAAGAGGACATTTAGTCAAATTGCACTCACAATTCGGATATTATAGGTTTTAAACTCACTAGTTACTATCCACATCTATGATCCCTTTTAAAAGCAAAAAGATAATATTCTTTTCAAATGGCACTGCAATCAGATAACTGTAAGTGAAAGTAAAAAACAATAATACTTCCTTTAAAGTTGAAATTAATTTGAGTGTAAAAATAACAAACAAAGATGCTTTGGAGAGGAATGATTCAAGATTTATCTAACTAAATATGGTAGAATTTGGTTTAAGATGGTTGTTTAAGCCCCTCAGCCTACATCCTCCAGTAACCTGAGTTACAGTCTGAGACCTGTCCCATGTACTCACCTCAAATCAGCTGACTTTCATGAAATATTATGATCCTTTATTAATATCTCAAATGCAGGTGGACATATTTCAAAGATACCTTTAAAAGATCTCAAGGAAATAATTTCCCTACCTACCAGACATAGCATAGCACTTCTGATAATTCATGGAACTTTTACCATCTCAGTAGTACCCAGTCTTTCTCAAGGTAGGGTGAAAATTGAAACAATATCAGAAAATTAAAGTCAGCCCTGCAATCTTTACAACACGAGACTATTAATTTGTAGACCCTCTAACTGAGTATCTCACAGCTGGATAATTAACATATCCTGGTTACAGTGGGAACTTTCCAAATCTCTATTCCTTGATGACTTTTTAGAACAGTATCAATAAAGCATTTATAAATAAGCACAGATTTTCCCCAGTGGCTTCATTCAAAGTCTGAAACTGCCTTAGTATGAGCAAAAAGGACTGAAAAGTTTTTAAATATTCACTGGCAGCAGCCACAGTGTTCCAGAGCCTGGGGACATAATAGAGAAAAAAAAAAAAACTGAGCTACTTGTTCTCAACTAATTTAAGAAGTTATCAGAGGAATGCATAGAGCATATACAAGACTTAAAAATAGAGTGATAGAGCCAGGGAAGTGTGATTGGAGCTACTGTATTGAGAGAGGAAGAAAACACGGATTAATCGGTATAATCAGACTGCAGCCTTTTGCAGTGGAAAGCAGCCTGGATTTAGGTCAGAAGATCCGAGCCCCAGCTCAGCTATAGCATTATCATCTATATGGCCCGAGGCAAGTGACTTATATTCTCTGATTCAGTTCCCGCAGAAATAATAAAATCCTCCTAGGACAGTTATTAGAGATGATGATTTTTAAAATAAAATAAAAGCACCTGGGGCCTAAAAAGATGGGTTTTAATCTTAGCTCTGAAATGTCTGATTAATGTCTTTGAATATGTCATTTAACCTCTCTCAACTTCAGTTTCTTCATACGCTATATAAAAAATTGCTGGCGTTCAGGTAGACTGCTGGAAAGCAAATGTGCACCAGATCCATACCAAAGGGATTGAGACTTGAAGGATGAGAACCAGAAATGACCTACACTAAATGGACAATGGACACCAGTGTATTCTACCGGCAAAGAGGATGGTCCCTGGAAACTGGTGAGTGAATTGTAACTTTGTGAGTGTGTCTTTCCTGGGAATTTGTGGTCCTTTTCATTTCAGATGGCTTAGAGACAAGCTGTTTAATAAGACACAGTTTTTGGTGATCTTTGCAGGACACAAATGGGATCCATGTAGAGAAAGTCCCTACCAGGTAGTCTGGGGCCTACTCTTTAGAACAGAGATTCTTGCAAAGTTCTTCATAGCAAAGGTTCCCCCCCACCCCGACCCCGCTGCCCTAGTTCTTCTTAAACGTACACTGACACAGACCAGAAGAGAAAAAGATGATCTCAACATGTTAAAGTTAATGAAGGTGGAATAATAAAGGTTCTATTTAGTAGTATTTGTCCTTTTAAAATGTCCTTTCTGAAACCAAAACTAGTAAAACAAAAATGAGAAGCAAAAAAAATACCCAAAAAACAAAAAAACCTGCTCCATCCGTCTGATACAACTAGAAAAAGCTACACCTCTGAGTCATAATCTATGGTGAATGGTGTTCAAATACAGTACAATTTCAACCAAATCCAGGAAAAAATGCTGAGAGCAGACATGGCTCTATAGAACTCTGGTAGTGCCCCAAATCCACCCAAAGTAGGTGGCAAAAATGATGTAACAAACCAATGATCTACTACTTGAAGTAGCAAGATCTAGGAGCCTGAGCACAGGGAAGGTCCCTGAGCCATGCAAGAGAAGAAACAAGGCACAGAGAGGACTCCTTCAGACTTGCCAGCCGTCAGACAAGTACACTAAGAGTGAGGCAGAGAGGAGGAGCCCATGGCCATCAGTCCTGCAATGTATGGAGAAGTCAATGCCAGATTGTCTAAAGTATTAAAAGCTGATGAGATACATGGTTTTACCATTAGCCAGGTCATTATCTGGTCAGTCAGAGCAGATATGTAACTGAGAGACCACATCATGAATAAAATTAATAATTAACCTTGCTTTCTGCTCCAGCTTCTTACCTTAACCTTTCCCTTACACTGTTTTTCTTTAAATATCAGGCATAGAAAAAATGGCCCGTTTAAAGATCAGTGATGTCTGAAACAAAGAAAAAGAAACAGTGCATATATCGTGTAAGAAAGTAAAAGCAAATTGATAAAAGGTAAACAAAAGTTAAAAGTATTAAAAAGATGGAAAAACCTTGAATAACCATCTCCCCATGAACTAAACAAAATATCATCTCTCTGAAAAAAAAAAGATCTCAAAGAAGAGATAAGAGATAATAATCTATCAAAGTAGATTCAAAGTGAGATGCTGTGAATTCAAATAAGAAACATAAGAGAAAAATAAATAATTATCAAGATGAAATTAAATTGAAAGCCACAAAAAGGAGAAGAGATATAGTTAGGTCCAGCACATGGTGAACAGAATTGTAAAATAGAAGAAAATGAAATTTAGAAGACCAGAGTTAGGTGATGGGCATTCAAGGGGGCACGTGATATGATGAGCACTGGGTGTTATATGCAACTGATGAATTATTGAACTCTACATCTGAAACTAATGATGTACTATATGTTGGCTAACTGGATTTAAATTTAAAAAATGAAAATAAAATAAAAGACCAGAATTAAATAGAATTAAATATAATAAATATAAAATACATATATAAGCCAGCAAAAGTCTAATGGGTGTTCCTGAAGACAAGAATAAAACAAATGGAACAGAAAATAAAATATTCAAGGATACAATAGCAGGAAACTTTTCTGAAATAAATGAAAACTTGAATCTGCTTATTGAAAGGACATACCATATCTAATGTAGAAGGGGGCATATTACACAGAAAAGTATACAGTAAGGTATTTCTGGGTCAAGAAAATTACTGGACTTGAACATTAAAATGTAATATTGAGGGGCACCTGGGTGGCTCAGTTGGTTAAGCATTTGCCTTAGGCTCAGGTCAGGATCTCAGGGTCCTGGGATACAGCTCCACATCCAGCTCTCTGCTCATCGTGGAGTCTGCTGCTCCCTCTCCCCACCCTCCACTCCTGCTCTCTCTCTCTCTCTCAAATAAATAAAAATCTTTTTAAAAATGTAATATTGAGACTATTCAGAAAGAAAAAATAATCAACCCTAATTGGCATGAGACTTCTTAGCAACATACAAGCAAGAAGACTGTAAAAGAATATCTTTAAATCTTCTGTTAAAATAAGCCAAACTTTCAGGGGCGCCTGGGTGGCTCAGTTGGTTAAGCGACTGCCTTCGGCTCAGGTCATGATCACGGAGTCCCGGGATCGAGTCCCACATCGGGCTCCCTGCTGAGCAGGGAGTCTGCTTCTCCTTCTGAACCTCTTGCCTCTCATGCTCTCTAGATAAAATGCATTAAAAGTGAATCCTAGGGGCACCTGGGTGGCTCAGATGGTTAAGTGTCTGCCTTCAGCTCAGGTCCTGGTCCCAGGGTCCTGGGATCAAGCCCCATGCCAGGCTCCCAGCTCAGCAGGAAGTCTGCTTCTCCCTCTGCTTCTGCCTCTCTCCCGTGCTCATGCTCTCTCTGTCTCTCTCTCAAGTGAATAAATTAAAATCTTTTTTTAAAAAAAAGTGAATCCTACTATACATAACACATAATAAACACTAGAACTGTTTCTTAAAAATAGTAAAATAAGTACTGAAGATATTAATAAATAAAAATGAAAACAATCACAAACAAAAGATTACATATTATATGATTCCAATTATAAGAAATTTTTTACTTTTCTTTTTTTTTGTTTCAGAATTTTATTTTATTATGTTATGTTAATCACCATACAATACATCATTAGTTTTTGATGTGGTGATCCAGGATTCACTGTTTTCATGTAACACCCAGTGTCCGTGCAGTACGTGCCCTCCTTAATACCCATCACGGGGCTAACCCATCCCCCTACCCCCCTCCCCTCTAGAACCCTCAGTTTGTTTCTCAGAGTCCATAGTCTCTCATGGTTCGTCTCTCCCTCCGATTCCCCCCCCTTCATTTTTCCCTTCCTTCTCCTAATGTCCTCCATGCTATTCATTATGTTCCACAAATAGGTGAAACCATATGATAATTGACTTTCTCTGCTTGACTTATTTCACTTAGCATAAATCTCCAGTCCCATCCATGTCGATGCAAAAGTTGAGTATTCATACTTTCTGATTGCTGAGTAATATTCCGTTGTATATATGGACCACATCTTCTTTATCCATTCATCTGTTGAAGGGCATCTCGGCTCTTTCCACAGTTTGGCTATTGCAGACATTGCTGCTATGAACATTGGGGCGCATATGGCCCTTCTTTTCACTACATCCGTGTCTTTGGGGTAAATACCCAGGAATGCAATTGCTGGGTCATAAGGTAGCTCTATTCTTAATTTTTTGAGGAACCTCCACACTGTTCTCCAAAGTGGCTATACCAACTTGCATTGCCACCAACAGTGTAAGAGGGTTCCCCTTTCTCCACAACCTCTCCAACATTTGTTGTTTCTTGCCTTGTCCATTTTTGCCATTCTAACTGGTGTGAGGTGGTATCGCAATGTGGTTTTAATTTGAATTTCCCTAATGGCTAATGATGATGAACATTTTTTCATGTGTCTGTTAGCCATTTGTATGTCTTCTTCAGAGAAGTGTCTGTTCATGTCTTCTGCCCATTTTTTGACTGGATTATTTGTTTTTTGGATGTTGAGTTTGAGAAGTTCTTTATAGATTTTGGAAATCATCGCTTTGTCTGTAGTGTCATTTACAAATATCTTCTCCCATTCTGTGGGTTGCCTCCTTGTTTTGTTGACTGTTTGCTTTGCTATACAGAAGGTTTTTATCTTGATGAAGTCCCAAAAGTTCATTTTCGCTTGTTTCACTAGCTTTTGGAGATGTATCTTGAAAGAAGTTGCTGTGGCCGATGTCAAAGAGGTTACTGCCTATGTTCTCCTCTAGGATTTTGATGGATTCCTGTGTCAGATTGAGGTCTTTCATCCATTTTGAGTTTATCTTTGTGTATGGTGTTTGAGAATGGTTGAGTTTCATTCTTCTGCACGTGGCTGTCCAATTTTCCCAGCACTATTTATTGAAGAGACTTTTTTCCATTGCATATTTTTTCCTGCTTTGTCAAACATTATTTGACCATAGAGTTGAGGGTCCATATGTGGGCTCTCTATTCTGTTCCATTGGTCTATATGTCTGTTTTTGTGCCAGTACCATGCTGTCTTGGTAATCACTGCTTTGTAATATAGCTTAAAATTGGGCAACATGATGCCCCCAGCTTTGTTTTTCTTTTTCAACACTTCCTTGGCAATTCGGGGTCTTTTCTGATTCTATACAAATTTTAGGATTGTTTGTTCCAACACTTTGAAAAATGTCATTGGAACTTTGATTGGGATGGCATTGAAGGTATAGATTGCTCTGGGTAGCACAGACATTTTAACAATGTTTATTCTTCCAATCCAGGAGCATGGAATGTTTTTCCATCTTTTTGTGTCTTCTTCAGTTTTTTTCATGAGTGTTCTGTAGTTCCTAGAGTATAGATCATTTACCTCTTCGGTTAGGTTTATTCCAAGGTATCTTATGGTTTTTGGTGCTATTGTAAATGGAATCATTTCTCTAATTTCTCTTTCTACAGTTGCATTTTTAGCGTATAAGAAAGCCACTGATTTCTGTGCATTGATTTTGTATCCTGCCACATTACTGAGTTGCTGTTTGAGTTCTAATAATTTGGGGGTGGAGTCTTTTGGGTTTTCCACATAAAGTATCATGTCGTCTGCGAAAAGAGAGAGTTTGACTTCTTCTTTGCCAATTTGAATACCTTTCATTTCTTTTTGTTGTCTGATTGTTGTTGCTAGGACTTCTAGTACTATGTTGAACAATAGTGGCAAGAGTGGGCATCCTTGATGTGTTCCTGATCTTAAGGGAAAGACTCTCAGCTTTTCCCCATCGAGGATGATATTCACTGTGGGTTTTTCATAGATGGATTTTAAGAACTTGAGGAATGTTCCCTCTATTCCTATACTCTGAAGAGTTTTAATCAGGAAAGGATGCTGTATTTTGTTAAATGTTTTTTCTGCATCAATTGAGAGGACCATATGGTTCTTCTCTCTCCTCTTATTAATGTGTTCTATCACATTGATTGATTTGCAAATGTTGAACCACCCTTGCATCCCGGGGATAAATCCCACTTGGATGTGATGGATGATCCTTTTAATGTATTGTTGGATCCTATTAGCTAGGATTTTGTTGAGGATTTTGGAATCCATATTCATCAGGGATATCGGTCTGAAATTCTCCTTTTTGATGGGGTCTTTGCCTGGTTTGGGGATTAAGGTAATGCTGGCCTCATAGAATGAGTCTAGAAAACAGGTGCATCTTGCTTGGGTTGTGGTCAATAATTTGGACTCTATACATTCCCTCAACCACCCCTCAACAGAATGACTAGGAGAAAGAACCCCCAAAATAGGAAAGACTCAGAGCTTATGACTTATGCCACAGATTTACAAATGGATTCAGATATAACCAAGATGTCGGAGTTGGAATTCAGGCTAGCAATTATAAAGACAATAGCTAGAAGGGAGAAATCAAATAATGGCAATATAGAGTCTCTGAGGGCAAAAATAAAAGCTGAATTGGCAGAACTTAAAAATGCTATCAGTGAGATCCAATCTAATCTAAATAATCTAACAGCTAGGGTAAGTGAGGCAGAAGAACGAATTAGTGACCTGGAAGACAATTTAACACATAAAAAGGGAAAAGAGGAGGCCAGGGAAAAAAAACTCAGAATCCATGAAAATAGAATCAGAGAAATAAGTGACACCATGAAGCATTCCAATGTCAGAATTATTGGAATCGTGGAGGGGGTGGGGAATGAGAGAGGACTAGAAGATATATTTGAGCAAATCATAGTTGAGAACTTCCCTAATCTGGGGAATGAAACAAACATTCGTGTCCTAGAGACAGAGAGGACCCCTCCCAAGATCAAGGAAAAGAGGCCAACACCCCAGCATGTAACAGTAAAACTTGCAAATCTTAGAACCAAGGAAACCATCTTAAGGGCAGTTAGGGGGAAGAGATTCCTTACGTACGGAGGGAGGAACATCAGAATGACGGCAGACCTATCCACAGAGACCTGGCAAGCCAGAAAGGCCTGGCAAGACATATTCAGAGTACTAAATGAGAAGAACATGCAGCCAAGAATACTTTATCCTGCAAGGCTGTCATTTAGAATGGATGGAGAGATGCAGAGGTTCCAAGACTGGCAGAAGCTGAAAGAATATGTGACCACTAAGCTGGCCCTGCAAGAAATATTAAGGGGGGGGTTCTATAAAAGGAGAAAGACCCCAAGAGTGATATACCACAGAAATTTACAGGGACAATCTATAAAAACAAGGTCTTCACAGGCAACATGATGACTATTAATTCATATCTTTCAATAATCACTCTCAACATGAACAGCCTAAATGCTCCCATAAAATGGCCCAGGGTTGCAGATTGGATAAAAAGACAGGACCCATCCATATGCTGTCTACAAGAGACTCATTTTGAACCTAAAGATACAACCAGACTGAAAGTGAAGGGACGGAGATCCATCTTCCATGCCAGCGGACCTCAAAAGAAAGCTGGGGTAGCAATTCTTATATCAGACAAATTAGATTTTAAACTAAAGACAGTAGTTTGAGACACAGAAGGACACTATATCATTCTTAAAGGGTCTACCCAACAAGAAGATCTAACAATTGTAAATATTTATGCCCCCAACATGGGAGCAGCCATCTATATAATCCAACTGTTAACCAAAACAGAGTCATATTGACAACAATACGTTATTGTAGGAGACCTCAATACTCCACTCTCAGCAATAGACAGATCATCTAAACAGAAAATCAACAAAGAAACAAGAGCTTTGAATGACACACTGAACCAGATGGACCTCATAGATTTATACAGAACATTCCACCCTAAAACAACAGAATACTCATTCTTCTCGAGTGCACATGGAACTTTCTCCAGAATAGACCACATACTGGGTCACAAATCAGGTCTCAACCAATACCAAAAGATTGAGATTATTCCCTGCATATTCTCAGACCACAATGCTTTAAAACTGGAACTCAATCATAAGAAAAAATTTGGCAGAAATTCAAACACTTGGAAGCTAAAGACCACTCTGCTCAAGAATGTTTGAGTCAACCAGGAAATCAAAGAAGAACTTAAACAATTCATGGAAACCAATGAGAATGAAAACACATTGGTCCAAAACCTATAGGATATTACAAAGACGGTCCTAAGGGGGAAATACATAGTCATCCAAGCCTCACTCAAAAAAATAGAAAAATCCCTAATTCACCAACTAACTCTACACCTTAAAGAACTAGAGAAAAAGCAACAAACGATGCCTAAGCCACACATTAGAAGAGAAATAATTAAGATTAGAGCAGAGATCAATGAATTAGAAACCAGAAACACAGTAGATCAGATCAACGAAACTAGAAGCTGGTTCTCTGAAAGAATTAATAAGATCAATAAACCACTGGCCAGACTTATCCAAAAGAAAAGAGAAAGGACCCAAATTGATAAAATTATGAATGAAAGGGGAGAGATCACGACTAACACCAACAAAATAGAAACAATTATTAGAAATTATTATCAACAACTATATGCCAATAAACTGAGCAATCTGGATGAAATGGATGCCTTCCTGGAAACCTATAAGCTACCAAGCCTGAAACAGGAAGAAATTGACAACCTGAATAGACCAATAACCAGTAATGAGATTGAAGCAGTGATCAAAAACTTCCCAAAAAACAAGAGTCCAGGGCCTGATGGATTCCCTGGGGAATTCTACCAAACATTCAAAGAAGAAATAAAGCCTACTCTTCTGAAGCTGTTTCAAAAAATATAAGAAATTTTCTAAAAAGGCAAAACTATAGAGACAGCATATCAATCATTCCCTGGAGGTGGAGGTGGGCACAGGGACTGACTGCAGATGGGCATGAGGGAAATTTTTGGGTCATGATTGCACAAAGTATAAATCTATTAAAAATCATCAAACTATATACTTAGAATGAATAAATTTTATGTTTAATGGCATAGTTGTACTTTAATGAAACTGCTAAAAAATACGTTGATAAAAGATCCCACTTACTGTAGCAATAGAAAAATGGAATACCTAAAAATGTGAAGATAGTATTTTTTGAGGGACATTAGCTAAGATTTAGATGGATAAAGAGACATGACTTGTTCTTGCATAAAAGAAAGGATGTTGGATGAAAGACCTCAATATGAGACAGAAATCCATCAAAATCCTAGAGGAGAACATAGGCAGTTACCTCTTTGACATTGGCCACAGCAACTTCTTTCAAAACACATCTCCAAAGGCAAGTGAAACAAAAGGGAAAATGAACTTTTGGGACTTCATCAAGATAAATAGCTTCTGCACAGCAAAGGAAACAATCAACAAAACAAGGAGGCAACCACAGAATGGGAGAAGATATTTGCAAATGACATTATAGATAAAGGGCTGGTATCAAAGATCTATAAAGAACTTCTCAAACTCAAATTCCAAAAAACAAATAATCCATTCAAAAAATGGGCAGAAGACATGAACAGACACTTCTCCAAAGAAGACATATGACATATAACAGACACAGAAAAAACTTTCAACATCATTAGCCATCAGGGAAATTCAAATCAAAACCACACTGAGATACCACCTTACACCAGTTAGAATGGCAAATATTAACAAGGTAGGAAATACCAAATGTTGGAGAGGTTGTGGAGAAAGGGGAACCCTCTTACACTGTTGGTAGGAATGCAAGTTGGTACAGCCACTTTGGAAAACAGTGTGGAGGCTCCTCAAAAAGTTAAAAATAGAGCTACCCTAAGACCCAGCAATTGCACTCCTGGGTATTTACCCCAAAGACACAGATGTAGTGAAAAGAAGGGGCACATGCACCCAATGTTCATAGCAGCAATGTCTGCAATAGCCAAACTGTGGAAGGAGCCGAGATGCCCTTCAGATGAATGGATAAAGTAGATGTGGTCCATATATACAATGGGATACTCCGCCATCACTCAGCCATCACTCCGCCATCACAAAGGATGAATACCCAACTTTTGCATCGACATGGATGGAACTGGAGGGTATTATGCTAAGTGAAATAAGACAAGCCGAGAAAGACAATTATCATATGATTTCACTTATTTGTGGAACATAAGGAATAGCAGGGAGGACATTAGGAGAAGGAAAGGAAAAATGAAGGGGGTGGGATCAGAGGGGGAGATGAACCATGAGAGACTATGGACTCCGGAAAACACACTGAGGGTTTCAGAGGGGCGGGGGTGGGGGATGGGTTAGCCCAGGGATGGGTATTAAGGAGGGCCCGTACTGCAATGAGCACTGGGTGTCATACGCAAACAATGAATCATCGAACACTACATCAAAAACTAATGATGTACTGTATGGTGACTATCGTTACATAATAAAATATATATGTGTGTGTATGTGTGTGTGTATACACCACACACACCTAAATTTATCTAAAGATTTAATGCAATCTCAACAAAAAAATAAAATAAAATCATAATTAGGCAACTGCATTTAATTGGGTAAAATATGATTGTTCAGTGGATGGTTGGGATGACCATTTAAGGAAGGACTAAAAAATATAGTATTCGCTCCCAACATTCTAATAAATTCCAGATGGAGAAAAATGAGAGGATATTTTGTATAATTTGAAATACAGAGGTTTTACAGGGAGCACACATAACCTAAAATCATAAAGGAGGAAATGGATCAAATAGACCACATAATAATTAAAATGTGTTAATGGTGAAAAAAAGAAATCTATATTAACATGCTATAAAAATTATCCAACACATTTAACAAAGGTTTGATTTTATTATTGTAGAAATAACTTTCAAGTTCCACATCAAATGTGTTACCAAATCCTGTTGGCTCTAATTCCAACATATAGTTAGCCTCTGAGCACTTCTCATCACCTACATGCTGCTACCTGGATCCTGTCACCATCATATCTTACCTGGATGATTTCAACAGCCCCCCCCCCCATGTCTCTCTCTGTGTGCCCTTGCTTCCTTTCAAACTATTCTCAAACAGCACTGATATGATCCAGTTAAAACTCTGTCAACCTACTCTTCTGCTCACAAGTCTCCAAAGGCTTCCCATTCAAATGGTTTTCCTATCTTTTTTCAGAATAAAAAGGTGTTTTGAGTCCCTACACAATATGGCTTCCATATCTCCTACTTCCCTTACTCACTCTACTCCAGCCACGCTGGTCTAATTGCTGGTCTTGAGCTTGACAGGCATATGTCACTTCTGCATTTGCCATCTCTACCTGGTGTTCTGTCCCTCTAAACACCTTATGGATTGTGCTCTCACTTTCTTTAAGCCTGTGTCCAAGTACTTTCCCAGTGAGGCATTCCCTGATTATTCTTATTTAAAATCACAAATCGTACCCTACTCCCAGAACCTCCTTTTTTCCCTCCTTTTTCTTCCCCTGGCATATTATGTATTTTACTTACATATCTGTTTCTCACTACTAGAATGTAAGCTTTGTGAGGACAAAATTTTTGGTCTATTTTGGTCTCTGCTATATTTTTAGCACTTCAAAAAGTGCCTAGAATATAACACTCTCTCAAAAACTTTCATTGAATAAATGTGAAAAGATGCCAACAATCCCATATAGGGACATGAGTCAGAATACATGGATGTGAAGATGTCCAACCTCATCTGTAATTGAAGAAGTACAAACCAAAATAACTGAAATAATTGCTATTCACCTATCAATTGTAAAGATCATTTTATGTAGATTAAGGTATGGGAAATTGAATATTTTCATACATTATTAGAGGAATGTAATTGTTGCAACCTCTCTAAAGAAAATTTGATAATATCTTTCACAATCTCCAATGTACATATCCCTTAAGAATTGTCCCTAATACCAGGCTTGCACATTTGTGTACAAAGATGTCAATTGCAAAAGACTAAATATTTATTAGCAGATATATAACTGTAGGTAAATAACTGTGAAATTCAATCATATAATGTGCATGTATTCATGCAGCAAATGTTTATTGAGAGCCTTTTATGTGCCAGGTATTGTTCTAGATGCTAGTAATATGAGACAGATACTGGTAAAAGAACAGATGAATGGATCAATAGAACAGAATAGAGAACCCAGGAGTAGACCCACATAGCCACAGTCAACCAATCTTTGACAAAGGATCAAAGGCAATACAATGGAGAAAAGATCATCTTTTCAACCAAAGGTGCTGGGACAACTGGACAAGTGCATGCAAACATCCTTACATCCTTCACAAAAATTAACTCAAAATGGATCACAGACCTAAATGTCAAATGCCTAGCCTTCTGGCTAGAAAGGTCAATGCACAAGTTTAACATTACAATCAAATTATACCCAATGAAAATGAGGTTATTTTCTAAAAGCAAATTAGGATGCTTTTAGGTAAGGGAAATGGATACCAGTCAACCAAAGAAGAAAAATGACTAATTGGATCCAAAGAGAGCATAATAATAAAATTTCTGTTCAGATGTACCATTGTCTTTTCACTGACAGTTCCATTGCTGAATCAAAATGAGGATGTGAAAGCTTATTTAACATTCATTTAACAGATTTAGGGACATTCTGAGTTTTTCTAGTAATGCATCTACTGTCTAATTAACAGCCAGAGGTAATTAATGATGTTGACATTTACACCCCTCATTTGCGTCACCAATTCCTCCATCATACTAATTGGCATTCAGAGCCACGGGAAGCATGATTGTGAACTGAATACTGACACCATCATGCTGTTGCAGCTTTTTTTTTTTTTAACTCAAAGACCTATTGTCCTGTTGACATATTAGTATCATTTTCTAACAGCATTTGCTTAGAGAAATTACTCTGAAATCATGAAAACTTTGAATAGGTAAATGTTATGTCTACTTTTACAGTTAGAAGTTATCAATGTGAGTTTACTCCCTAGGGTACTTTTCAATATAACAAGCATAACCACACAGACATTGGGGTTTAGTAGCAAAAAACTATTACCTGTACTCCTGAATTCAAGAGAAAAAAATTACCTTGCTGAAAGGTGCATAGCTAAGAACACTGGGCTCTTGAGCCCCAAACTGCCAGACTGTGTCCCTTTACTTTGCATAACTGAAATAAATTGGTTTTTGTACTGTTTGACATGTTGACTTTACTGGACAGTATTTGAGTTTATGAAAAGAGAGGGGAAAGAGGTTGGAGGAGAGAAGACAGAGGAGAGAAGAGAGAGGAAAAAGGAAGAAAATGAATAGATATCAAGAACATGATCACATGATGATGCAAAGCACCATTAAGGAGAAAAGGGGTGTCACCCTCCAAAGGGGTCCCTAAAGTAAGTACAGCTTCTCCAATCCTTTCTCATTTATTCATAATCCACCCCCCCCAACATCCTCTCCTCCCCCACACTGAAAGAACATGTGGAAGGAAAGGTAAGCCCTGGACATAGCAGTGTCCACCAGGGAAACACAGGGGGGCAACATAATTCACACAAAGACAGCGTTTTGTTTTATAGCTCAGATGCCAAATCATTCTTAACAGCCACTGAATGAATCACTGGGTGTCTTTCACCTTTCCCTGGATGCAAAATTAATTTTTCTAAATTCTTAATCATCCTTCCTGGCAATACTCCAAAAGAGAGCCATCCCCAGCAGTACTCAGTCTAATTAACTACCTTGGGTTTTACCTACTTAGGCATTCAAATTACTCCTTTGGTAACAGATAATTTGCTTGCCAACATTTAATTCTTTGCATCCAAAGTTAAAACTGATCTGGACAATTAATCCATAATACTTTGATACCAGGGAGACTATAATTCTATTCAAAAAAATTTTTAATGTATCTCTTTTCATAAAAACATAGGGACTCAGCATCAGGGAAATCCAAATCAAAACCTCAATGAGATACCACCTCACACCAGTCAGAATGGCTAAAATTAACAAGTCAGCAAACAACAGATGTTGGCGGGGATGTGGAGAAAGGGGCACCCTCCTACACTGTTGGTGGGAATGCAAGCTGGTGCAACCACTCTGGAAAACAGTATGGAGGTTCCTCAAGAAGTTGAAAATAGAGCTACCATACGATCCAGCAATTGCACTACTGGGTATTTACCCCAAAGATACAAATGTAGGGATCCGAAGGGGTATGTGCACCCCGATGTTTATAGCAGCAATGTCCACAATAGCCAAACTGTGGAAAGAGCCAAGATGTCCATCAACAGATGAATGGATAAAGAAGTGGTATATATACACAATGAGATGTTATGCAGCCATCAAAAGGAATGAAATCTTGCCATTTGCAACGACGTGGATGGAACTGGAGGGTATTATGCTGAGCAAAATAAGTCAGCCAGAGAAAGACACGTATCATATGACCTCACTGATATGAGGAATTCTTAATCTCAGGAAACAAACTGAGGGTTGCTGGAGTGGTGGGGGTGGGAGGGATGGGGTGGCTGGGTGATAGACACTGGGGAGGGTATGTGCTATGGTGAGCGCTGTGAATTGTGTAAGACTGATAAATCACAGACCTGTACCTCCGAAACAAATAATACATTATATGTTTAAAAAAAAAAAAAAAAGAAGAAGAAGAAGAAGAAGATAGCAGGAGGGGAAGAATGAAGGGGGGAAATTGGAGGGGGAGATGAACCATGGGAGACTACGGACTCTGAGAAACAAACTGAGGGTTCTAGAGGAGAGGGGGGTGGGGGGATGGGTTGGCCTGGTGACGGGTATTAAAGAGGGCACGTTCTGCGTGGAGCACTGGGTGTTATGCACAAACAATGAATCATGGAACACTACATCACAAACTAATGATGTAATGTATGGTGATTAACATAACACAATAAAAAAAAATAGAGACTCTTTTTCTTCTTCTTTTATTTTCCCCCAACCCTCATTTTAAAAAAAGAAAAATTCAGATGAAAAATGTTTGCCTCATATTCTTTTGAGACAAAAACACCTTCAACCATTCTATCTTATTGCTGAGCAAAATAGACACCCAGACAGACTTTGACTGTGGACTAACTGCTCATTGTAAAATGGAACCCACAGAGGCATGGGACCCTCATTACATGCAGCAATGGTCACCTGAAATCCAGGTCTTTCCTTGGATTCCCAATTCTGTGCTATCATGCACACACATCCAATTAATTCCTAAATCCTGTTAATTTCATCTCCTAAATACATCTCCAAACTACTCACTACCTTTGCCTTCATTAAAGATTCTATTTTCCATCCTACCCTGAGCTATAACAGGTACTTCCTAAGTGGCCCCTTTATCCAATCTCCTTCCACTTAATACCATGTCAACCAAATGACCTTTTTCAAGCTCAAATATGATTATGGAGCTTCCTTGCCTAAAACTCCTTAACGTTCTGCACTGCCTACAAGGTAAGTCCAAACTCGCAAAGCCCACGTGGTCCTCCAAGACCTGTTTGTGCCCAGCTCTGCATCCTCATGTCCTTCCCAGAGCCTGCATCACGTCACATTCTGATTCCCTGAACACATTATGTATTTTCACACCTCACGCCTTTGTTCATGTTGGCTTTTTGTCTGGAATGTCTTCTCCCCCTTCCTCTGTCTTTGCCTCCCTCCTTTCATTCTTTAAGACCCAGTTCAGGCCTCACCTCATCCCCAAACACTACCCTCCCTCCAGTACCAGCCCCCGAGGAGCACTTCCTCATGCTCCTGCAACCTGCGTGCATTCCTCTGCCCTTGCATTTCAGACTGTAATCTTGATTCATCTAGAAAAGTCTATTTCTTCTACTTAAGGGCAGAAATTATGACTCTATCTCCATCATCTGCCTGTGACCCAAAAGTGCCTGTGTAAGTTTTGTTGAATAAATGTAGGAACAGTTGCTACACAGCATCTTTCCTACAAGCTCTGAGGTTCTTCGCTGTTGCTGCCCTAGCATGATACCACTGCCCATTACATGGCTCATATTTAAAATGAAAAGTACATAAAATAGAACAGATGTGATCCCACAACTGAGACTTTCTCCCTGAATGTAATGTTGAAGTTAAAATAGAGTGGTTTATATTGAGTGTGATCTCTGTTTCTAGTAAGGGAGACAAGAACAGAATCACCATGAAATCACATAAACTCAGGGCAGGGAAGTCACTTTGTCCCGATCCCAGCTACCAGAAAAAGAATGAAGCCATCTTAACCTGCCCCAGGAGGCCTCTCTACCCTTGTCACCTTGTCAGAGAGGCAGATGGAGGTACAGCTCAGCTCCTTACATGATGCACTTGTTCCTGTATGACCCACTTCCATGGGAGAGCAGGTAGCAAATGTATGAAAGCCAAGAGGCTCACTTCAGCAGCAAAAGCAGCATAAGTCCAGGTCCCTACCCGCAACTAAGCAGATGAATTATTCTTGACACTGACTCCATAAGAGCACCTACTTTACCTGTCTGTTCACTCAGGTACTGCCCAGCACTAGCTTTGTGGATGCAGTGAGACAATCAGGACGTGAGTGAAGGGGAGAAGAGGGAAAGCACAGCAAGGCTTTAGGAAGTGCAAATGAAGTGAGTCATTTAGGGGGAAAAAGTTGAAAGGACAGACAATTCCTTGTAGAGTTTGCAGCCAATATAATGCAGAGGAGGAAGACAGCCTTTGGGCTAAAGAGAGGGGGGTGTCCTCCTGGCCAGAAAGACTGAACCCAACCTTCGGACCTCTCTGTCCCTCCAGCGTGGCCTGACCTCTGGGTTTTGCACCCCATGGCTTCCATATTGTAGGTGTGATTGTTCTAACTCCAAAGGAGCAGGGAAGGCAACACAAACAAGTTTGAGGGCTTTTTAAATACCCTTATTAGTTATTACAAAAGTGTATGTTTATGGTAGAAAAATTTTTATTACAAATAAGTGGAAAAAAATTATATCGTCTATAATGACACAGCTTGGCAATTAATACATATGGAAGATAAAAGTAGAATTACAGTACTTAGGAAATTTGCTTTTCAAAGTTAACAATAGGTTGTGAAGGTGTTTCCAGTGTTGTTCGGTGTTCTATTATAATGTTATTTTTAGTAGCTAAATAACATTTCATTGTACAGATGGACCATGATTTAGTTAACCAATTACATATTGATGGACATTTAGATTACTTCCAATTCTTCCTATTATTAGCACTTCTGGGATGAGCATTTTTATCAATAAAACTTTGACAAGCTATAATAATTGCTTTAGAAGGAGCTACTGTACATAGAAGTACTAGGGTCAAAAGATAAGAACATGCTGAAACTTTTTATATGTGAAGCCAAATTACGCTGCAGAAAGGTGGTGTTAATTTGTACTCCCACCAGCGGGAGATAAAAGTGCCCATTTCCCAATCCCCGGTTTCTAGTTTTAGAAAGCAAAGTAACTGAAAATATTCTACAAAGCTCCTACTTAGAAACTAGTCTATTGATCACAGACAGGTTATTCATCCACTTGGATTTGATTCCACAATTACATAGAGAGCCTTTCCTGTGCTAAGAGTATAGACAGGACCAATAGGTTTAATTAGTCTAATAATGCTCTAATCAATTTGGCCAAAATAGTCACAATGGCCAGTATAGAAACACCCTTAAAAATTATTTTCCAAGTGTTTTGTGCTCAAAATTTCCATTCTGAAATCTACCCTCCCAGAGTTTCTGATGCTCATGCAGCCTCCACCTGACACAGAGTGCACCACTGGACCAACTCATGCCCAAGGTCAGAGCCTTTAGTTACAGAAAAGATCACATTGAACCCAAAATTTCTCTATAAATTCCACATATTAGTCATTATTATTACCTAAGGAAGAGTCCATTTTCTCTTCAAATGTTCTCCAGGCAAACAGCCCTAAAACCTCCCACATTTCCGTATATTATATTATTTCCAAGATTTTTGGTTTCGGCCATCTGGAATGCCTACAGTTATTTTCCTTCTCTTCCCTCCATCCTGGTGGTTCCTACACCAAGGGGACTTCGTTCTAAGTTCTGCACACGAGTCACTGTCCATGATCCTTCACCCATCCTACAACCTCTTCAGAATTAATGATTCCCCTTTCTGCATTCCCATAGCATTTTAGACAGATCTTTACTGTCAGCCTTAATGACTTAATGTTTTAATTATTTGTTTGCATGACTGTCTTCATGCCTCACCGAGGACCTCTTTGAGGATAAAGACCATGTCCAAAGCACCTAAAACACATCCAAATTACCTGTTTAACATGGTAGTTACTAAAGAATGCCTACCTACATTAAATAAAATAGTCAAAGTTCACCAACTGGCAGGATAACTGAGACATGAATATAAATAACTATAGTAGAAAACAAGATACAGAAGGCAGCAAATATCAGAGGATGATTAGAAGTAGGTTCTGTGGAAAAGCAAAGATAAGGCAGAAAGGTAAAGGCCTCAAAAACCAAGCTGAGGTCATTGGCTTCTCACCATAGACAAATGTGGACACATTTTGAACAGAGGATGCAGGAGAGCTCAGAGGGAGAAGCAAAGACATAGTCCACGAGCAAGCTAATACGGAGTCTAAACCAAGATCAATAATAATAAGATGAAAAGGACAGATGAGGAAGCGTGGAGAGAGAAGCCTTACATTTGGCCATGAATGAAATGACAAGAAAACTAATGATGGGGGGAAGAAAGGAAGAAGAGAAATTCCTCCAAGATGTCCAGCCTGAGTAATTAGTATACTATAGTTACCCAAAGTTTGCAAATGTATAACTCCCACGAAAATGACACTTACAGATACGGATTTTATAGCTCCCACTCAGAGTGAACTTTTTCATTTGAAGGCCTATATCGTTGGTTATGTTACCTTCAGCACATCACAATTGCCACCACTCTCTTTTGTCTCAGACTCAGGGAATTTCACTCACTTCCATTTTGTACTTGACACCCGCAGGCATTTAAGTTTGTGATTTCCTAGTAACAATAACGGAAATTTTAAGAAGTCAAGAGTAAAAGGAATGAGTTCAGGACAAATTTGGGTAACTCAGTGGATTCCAAACATTTTTTCAACATTGTCACCCTTGAGAAAAATGAAATCTTGCTTGGAAGTCTCACATATCAAACAAAAGAACAAAGGTGCTCCAGGTAGTTGAATTGGAAAACTGGGCCCTCATTCTCACAACCACTAGCCCCACCTCCAGTTAGCACCTAAGGCATTTCCATGAACCTGAGGGATCTGGAAACCACAATTCAAAAACCTATGATGGAAGTGTTGAATCACTATATTGTAGAGTTGAAACAAATATAACACTGGCTGTTAAGTACACTGGAATTAAAATTTTTAGAAAATTAAAATAATTTTTTAAAACCTGTAAATGATAAATTGAGATTTAGATATGTTGCTTTTGAGGTATCAAAAGATCCAAAGGTGAAAACAACAAGAAAGTGCACCGAGAAAACAGGAGATTGGGAGAGAGTTAAGATCTGGATAAAGATTTGGGAGCCATTGGTGAGAAGGTGATATTTGAAGCCATGGTAACAGACCACATGAGTGAGAATAGGAGTGGGCAGGAAGATGAAAGCATACAGACTTTGGGAAATGCCTACATTTTCAAGGTGGGCAAAGAAGGAAACATCAGCCTAGCAGGTGGATGAATAATCTGACAAGTAGCAGGAGAATCCAAGTAGTATAAAATGTTAGAAGTCAAGCAAGTCATTGCAGGAAGAGAAGGATGACGCAGAGTGTCACATACACCAGGAAGAAAGATGGGATTGAGGGAAGGGAATTTGCTGGAGCATCGTCAGACAACTAAGAGCATGGCCTCCCAAGGAGCAACTTCAAAATCATGGTGCAGACAAGAGGCAGAATGCAAATGGGACAAGGCGTGAACAGGCAGAGTGTCTACTCGTTTGAAAAGTTTGGAGGGCAAAGAAAAGGTGTCATGACAAAAAGGCCCCTAGCCAGAAATATGGAGAGGCTGCTAAGAAATGTTGCGTTATAAGAAAGTCAAAAACATTTTTATGGCAAGCAGCTCAACCCGGCAGAAAAGTAAAAACATACACCAGCTGTCTATGTGTGATCCCCAAATTATTACAGAGATAGTTAGGACTGAAGTACTAGTGATGTCTCTATGAGCCTTGAGAGTCTAAGGCTGTGTATCAGGTAAGACCTTAAAGCAGTTTTAACCTCTCTCCAATAGAGATTATGCATCAACAAGAACAAGTGAGCTTGTTTTGTTCATGGGGAGACAGAGGAAAAGGAAGCACGCCAAGGTGTGAAAGTGAGTGAACCTTCTATAGGCTCAGAGACATTCTTCCAGCACAGGCCAATACCTGCTAGGATAATTTAGCCCTGCTCCAAGTTGTGAAGTCATGGTCCTGGTTTCAATCCCGATGTACCAATACCCATTTCTTTATTTGAGCTGTGAATATATCACATTCAGGGCCAGTGATCTTATAAACGTTCTTTGCTGAACATAAAATCAGGAGAGAGAGAGAGAATGTGTCTGAACAAACTAGCCTACCATGGAAAATAATTCAAAATGATGGTGCAGTGATAGTAGGTTGGAAGAGACAGTTTCCTTTGTGAAATTTCTTACTGAAGCCAAACCCAGAGTGAGAGGAGTTGGAATATACCATGTGGATTTCAGAATCTTGGAACTGTAATCATAGAAATATAATGCCAACAATTTGATGATGAAAATGACAACAATTATGTATGGATCCCCTACTATGCTTCAGGCACTTAATATACCTTGTCTCATTTAATCCATACAGAAATCACATAAAGTAAGCATTTCAAAACAGAGATTCACAGAGGTTAAATAACTGCGCAAGGTCATTTTGTTGATAAGGGACAGAGCAGGAGTGAAAATCCAATCTCTTAGTTTCATGTGAGTGGTTCCCCACTAGTCTACACCGCCTGAGAGTAGTGTTAGATGGAATCCTCCACTCCCCATATGCAGATTGACTGAGGTCATTCTTTGAAGGTCAGGCTTCCACCAATAGACCCAAGTATTATTTGCCAGCTCCCTGCCCCTCCAGGACCGTCTGCATCACTGGACCGGACCACACTTTATGTGTCCCAGAAAGGCAGAGTATTAAATAAATATACAAAACAATTTCATTCTTGGAGCATGCCAGATAAGAAAGGAAATGCGGTTGGTAATTTCTGACACCCTGGGGAAGTTCCAGATCAGCAGAGTGAGCTTACCCAAATGATGACGCTTGAAAGCCAAGACTATTCTTGTAAGAATTACATGCATATGGAGGTTTTCCTTTTTTTTTTAAAGGTTTTATTTATTTATTTGAGAGAGAAAACAAGAGTACAAGTTGGGGGGGAGGGGCAGAAGGAGAGGGAGAAGCAGATTCCCTGATGAGCGGGGAGCCCAACGTGGGGCTCGATTCCAGGATCCTGGGACCATGACCCGAGCCAAAGGCAGATGCTTAATGGACTAAGCCACCCAAGGCGCCCCTGTATGGAGATTTTCGAAATGAGAGAGAGCCGATCTCTGTTTCTTCATATAAATTATTTTTCTCTACCAAAGTCCTGGGAGAGAGGAGAGGGAAGGGTTCCACTCCACCCTGTGCTGGCAAGTGTCAGGACATGCTGAGGAGACCTTCGTTCATGACAGCGTGGGGCAGAGATGATTAATATGGACAGCACGGGTAGGTAGATAAGATTTCCTTCTTGCTGCCAAGGTTTACTAATTGGTTTCTCCCATGCTGGGCAGGTACAGATCCCAAGATTTTATCATTTCAATTTGAAAATCTGCACAAATCACACTAAAGGTTGCTTGCTGCCCAGATATATTTGGTTCCTCTTACCAAAATGGGCCCCACACAACACAGTAGGTACTTAAGGGAAAGGAAGAACACCACATCCTTCTCATTCCTCAAGGAGATTCAGGACATCAAAGATTACCTGGTTCTTTCCTCTGTGCTTTAAAAGGAAAGATCATGGGGCCGCCAGGGTGGCTGAGTCAGTTAAGTATCCCACTGGTGATTTCAGCTCAGGTCATGATCTCAGGGTCATGAGATCAAGCCCCATGTCATGCTCCATGTTCAACAGAGAATCTGCTTGAGATTGTTTCCCTCTGCCCTTTTCCTCCCCACCCCCCACCGCCTGTCTCTCAAATAAATAAATATTTTAAAAGGAAAGATCATGGCTTGCTTGTCCTCATTATGTTGCAAAGTTGAGAGCATCCTGGTCGGGGTGGGTGCTGTGAGGTGTAAACTGCTCGTCTTAACTGAGGTCAGGAATGGACACAGGTCTCTGAGTCATAGGGAAGATACAGGCTCCCTTGGTATCTGGCCAGGTGCGGGCACTGAGGGGAAATGGAGCAGGTGAGAAATGAACTGGGCCAGTGATATCATAATAGCTGTCTTACATTTCCTCATCAGTAAATGAAGGATACTTTCCAGCACCAACCCTTTCATGAGTCAGGAAACAGCCCACAGATGGACCATGCCCTCTAGATACACCACTACCTCTTCAGAATAACCAGAAATTTTTACTACTTGACTAGAGCAAGATGCAGCTGTACTAAACTACTTTCTTATTGCTGTGGTAGACAAGATAAGCTTTCATGTCAAAAATAAATAAATATCCATAGATCCATGCTGATATGAATAAACGGGTGGAAGAGACAAATCCCCTGTGTGAAAAAATTCCAAATTATTTATGTAGATATTTCACCTTCAAAGAAACAGAGCTTAACTCCTCACCCCTTAAACATGGGCTGTATGGTAACTTCCTTCCAAAGAGTACAGTAAGGAAGGGGTAAAAAAAAAAAAAAAGAATTACTTTACGGTGGAGAAACCTGCCATAAACCACCTTAGTCAGGTGATGAAAATCAATTTCCACAGCAATGATTTGTATTGATAGGATCGATCCCTGATAGATCTATCTATCCCTGATAGGATCGTGATGAAAATGGCACTTTCCTTTGGAGGCTCTTCCTTCCAAAAACCGATAACAGACTAGTCTGAGAAAAACATCAAACAAATCCCAACAGAACATCCTACAACATACCTGACCAGCATTCTTCAAAACTGTCAAGGTCATCAAAAGCAAGGAAAGTCACAGCCAAGAGGAGCCTATGAAGTCATGGTACATGAAGGTGATGTGGTATCTTGGATGGGATCCTAAAATAGAAAAAAAGGACATTAGGTAAAAACTAAGGAAACCTGAATAAAATATAGACATTAGTTCTTGCTAATGCATCAATATTTGCTCATTGATGGTAACAAATGTTGCAGACTCATGTAAAATGTTAACAGTGGGGAAACTGCGTGACATGTATATGGGAACTCCTTCTACCATCTTCATAATTTTTCTTTAAATCTAAAACGCATAAAAAAGTAAAGCTTATTTTTAAAAAGGAATGAATAAATAAATAAATAAAAATAGTATCACCTTCTTTTTTTAAGGCAGAGAGTTGGAATGGAAAACAAGAATTGAGTGTGTGCCCTGTTACTGGGTCTGCGCCAAGCGGGCTGACACACCTTCTCAAGCCCTCATCTCCACATCTGTAAAAGACAAGTGTCGTGTAATGGTTAGGATGCCCAGCCTCTGGGGTCAGACAGTCCTGAGTTCGCAGTCCTGCTCGGCGTGTTACAAGCCCTATGAACTTGAGCCTTCACTTCATCATCTGAGGATAATAACAACATGTGAGGATTTAATGAGATAGTGTGCTTGGAAGCATCTAGAGAGAAGGAAGTATAAAAGCGTGAGACATGATTCACTGGAGGAAGCTGGACCCTCAGCAAAAACAAAGCCCTGTGATCACTTGCATGAATGGACAAAGTGTGTCAGCCGTTGTCAGCAGTGACTTGTTCTCAAAATCAAGCAACAGAAAATGCAGAGACTGTAGGGCTAATCCTGAACTTTTATCGAGAGGGCTTGGGAGAGTAGGACTCCTTCTTCAGTCTCCGGGAGGCACCAGTCCTGATACCCTCCCCTCCTTAGAAAGACTGAGAGCTAAGGAAATGAAGCTGGGCTGCTTGTCTGGACCTTTGGACGAAGAGGAAGAGCCTGACAAAATGGTCTTGGACGATTTATAAAGAAATCAGCTGACCATTTTATTTATTTCAGCTGCTTAAGGGAGCACATCTTTTTTTTTTTTTTTTTTGGTCAGGGGATATTAAAATTTCTTTCCTTTCGAAAGAATGATTGCTGCACCTTCCTTTTTAGGACCGCTCACCTCGTGTTTAAAACCTGGCTCTGGAGGAGAATGAAACATTTTCCAGAGCAGGTAGGAGTTGGAGCTTTGGCAGTAAGTTTCTTCATTTAGCTGCAGAACTCAAGTCAAAGAATGTACTCCAAGCAAGCCTTGGTCTCTGCACCCTTGTTCCCTGCAGCCAAACGTCCAGGAGTCCTAAGGCAGCGCTACCCTGATTTCCCCCTGCCCGAGATGTGAAATTCAGCCCAAGGCTCACACTGAATCCTTTGAGGGTTACACAATCCTTCATAAAATTCATCCTCTCTTCCTTTTCAGCTTTTGAATTCACAGCCTTTGGTGATCCTTGTCTACGATCCCATTGGGGTCAGGGAAAGACCTCAGCAATTATGACTCCTCAAGTACTGAATGGCAAGAGTCAGAGAATGTCTTTGGAGTAAGAGAAACTAGAATTAAAATCCTGGTTCTGCACCTGTTGGCTTGGTAAACTTTCAGGCAGCTTGTTTACCTTCTCTGAGCCTTACTTCCCTTGACAAGACTCAGATTGGATGGTGAATGCAAAACACTTAGCGCAACACTTCGTACCTGCTCAACATTCCATAAACAATATGTTTATCGTAATATGAGTTTCAAATGAAACAGAGATGGTTCCAGAAGACTTTGGGAATTTGCCTAACATGGGAGGAAAAACAAGGTTACAGAAATGGAGCCTAATAATTTGAAATTAGTTGGTTGAGAAAAAAATTAACTCTTAATGAGAGTGTGAATCATCCCATTTGGTTGATTGGCCTTGTTCCCAGTTTAGTCGCCATGGTTTTAATTTACAAAATGAGAAGTAAACTGCTTCTGAGAACTAAGAGAGCAGCACAAGGGCAGTCTGATCAATCCCTACCACCTTCCACCACCGCCCCCCCTGTGACCCACATGGCCAACTAGCATCCCTCCGTCTTCCCGGGAGCCTCTTGGACAGCTCTGTGCCTCTAGAAACAGGATCTATTCATATATATTGTCATAATGGAGGCCCATGGGCCCAAAGAGGATCCCATCTGTTCCTGTCACAGGTGAAACCCTCCCAGCCAGAATCTTCAAAGCAAAGCCAGTTCTGTGTACTCTTTCCATGCCTTCTGGCTGGTTCAAGACCTGCACGAAGGCTGAAGAATTCAGGACTGATTGATAACAATTTTGATCCCCTTAGGCTCACTTGTTCCTTTTTTAAAAATGTCAGTCTGCTTAGCAGCTGCTTCTGTTCATAAATGCCAGTGGAACGGTGGTACCATATGTCTTCTGGTTATCTGGGTGTCTAATGAAAAATGTATTTAAAGGATTCATCAGATCCTAATAGAAAGGCTAGAATGAGAATCAGCCTATCCCAAAACTGATGTTCTGGCTCCCTGGCCCGAGCTGTGTAGCCACAGGTCCTCCCAGCCTGTCCTCGCTCCCTCTTCAATTTGCTGCTGGTGCCTGCCATGGACATTTGCACGGGAATACATATTTAGTAGATACGTATTAAATTTAAGGGAACCATAAGTATAAGGGAAGAGTTGCCTTGAGTTATCATATAAGCCGAGAGGTTTAAGAGAAATTAAGTTCTGGAAATGTATTTGCTTATGATGAGTGACATATGCTTATATATTTATGATTTTCTTTTTGACGCATGGACTTGAATGCCTTGCTCCCAAACTTATATATTGGAGATGACTTTTTATTTACCACTGCCTACGGGTGACCATAAACCCTACTTCTCCTACCAGAAGACTCTAATTGGCTATTTACAAATAAAGAAACTACTTTATGAATTTAAAATTAATAGTTAATAAACTTAAGGGACTTACTGAAGAAAAAAATCTTGACAGTCTCTCAGAACTTTATTCCTTGTCTTTGGCAACTCTTCTAGAATTGCAGTTAATTGGTCTCTTTCCTGGTGATTCCCCTACACCATAGAGCCTTAAGGGAAGAGACTGCCTCTCCACGTGTATCCCCAGCACAGAGCATGGTGTGTGGTGCTTGCAGCCAGAAATATGGAATAGGGAAAAACCTGAGACAGGGCCAAGGTTAACAGTTTTTGCAATACTCAAGGCAAGTGATAAAGGACCATCCTACCAAGAGCAGTGGATGCTACAAGAATGACAAAACAGGGGGCCTGGTCAATTATCTCTCTCTGCATGAATATAGTATCCTGTCTTTCCTTGCATGAAATCTCCACTATGTGCCACTTTCCAGGCTGGGCAGCAAACCTATAAAGAATATCTTTGCAAGCTCACTGTTAAAACATGGTATCTGGGGATATCTAGCCTTTTAGCACCTTTGCATTCTACGTTTTGCTCAGAACCAGCCACAGGACCCTCTCTGCGTGCAGGCAACACTGAGTAATCCAAGTCCTAAGTACATCCCTGTCCTTACACATCACCTTAATGCAAGAGAAGGATGAGTCCAAGCCCACTTCCACCAGGGCCCAATAACAGAGACAATCTCACCTCTTCTCTTTCCAATATTCCCACAGGCTGTCAGCCTGCCAGCCTCACTGTGGTGTTTTATAAATTCAGCTCTCACCACAGACAGGCCGACTGGGGAAAGGGAGCTCATGCAGCAGAGATCTGGCCTGAGTTAAACGCCTCTCCAGTGCTTCTGAAAGTGTCACATCTTGTCTGATGTGTATTAACTCCAGCTGCACAGCCCCCTGGCAGGAGGAGTGTGGCCCTGCTTCTCAGCCAACCTATTACCTCTGAATCCCTGACAGTCAAGCTTCCTCGTGTCTGACTCGTCCCAGCTCCTGCAGGGAAATGGGCTGTTTAATGCAACCATGAAAATGGTATCGATGGAAATTCATGGGCTTCCTATAGCAGCTGTGTTTTCTCACAGCAAGAGTAGGGGTCATAGGTTGGTTGCTTTGATTCCTTTTATTTTTAAATAACTTGTGGGCGAGTATGCAAAATATTTGAAATGGTGTGCAATCAAGTTAAGCAATATCTAGCCTAGAGGCCAAGGCAATTGAGGGTTAGCCAGAAAGGATTTCAGGGGGCCTAGCTGAAACTTCCTCTTACTTGCAAGATGGCAAGGAGGAGGAAACCAAGAGTGACAGTCACATTTGTTGACTCAGCTGTCCTGAATTAAAGATGATATTTATTAAGGATTTCAATACCCCACACTCAGGATGTTGTGAAAAGTTGCAAGAATGGTTTTCCTGAAACCAAAATTCTTAAGGGAAATTTCAGTTCTATGCATCACATTACAGCTGAGAACTCTTCATTTTTTTTTTTTAACTTTCAGCTTCTATTTTTGTAATAGGCTCCTAGAAGCAGGAAAATACCATTCATTTCCTTTCCAGCTTCAGCCTGTTCCGTTTAGCAGGCCATGATTTCTGCCCCCCACCCGCCCAGAAGACGATCCTTGTGGAGTCAAGGCGATGAGGTGGCTGTTTACCTCCAGGGTCCAAGGCTCTGAGGTCACTGCATGGTCCAGGATGGGTGGGCACCTCTGGAAAGCAGGGCAGTTTTCGTGGTTACTTAATTCCTGAAGAGGGGAGAGGGTGCTTAGAAAAGTAGAGGTTTCTCTCTGACTGAATAGATTTTAGATACTCAGAAAGAGCTTTATCTACATAGACAACAAAGAAGCAATCCCACTTCTAACAGCTATAGGGACAAAAAGAGTTCTCCTCAAAATCAGAGGCCGCTGAGGATGAACAGTAGCGGAGGAATAAAGGGGACCTCATATACATGACTTGGACTGGCAGGGAAAACCGATTCCAACAATTCGACGGGGGTCAGCCTTATAGGTAAGAGACCTACCTGTGGCATTGGATCTCCTCCTCCTCCTCTTCCTCCAGTCCTCCTTGCTCTTTTCCCACCGCTCAAATCTCTTCTGTTTTCTAGTCTCTTTCCCCTGTCCCCTCACCCTGCCCAATTTAAGCTAACTGGAAGATCGCACAGATGGCAAAGAATGAGCTCTCTGCTAAGACATTGAAAAAAAAAAAACCCCACCTTAAAATGGAGAAACACTAAGTCTGTAGCTTTTGAAGGGTCCTGGGGCAGGGGCAAGGGTGAATCCATGAAGTGGGCAGCTGTAAGCTTCAGAAAATTCCCCTCCCACCTTTGCCTGGCTGCTCTCTCCCTCCCCTGGCCAACCTACACATGGCGGTGCCACCAACAAAGAAGGCCACATGGATGGTGGGGCTGCACAGATCAGCCTCCCTCAAGTAGACTCTTTTCCCAACAACCACTTCTGGGTTGTCCTTCTGGAAGTTTCTTCCCTGCATCCCAAGCTCCTCTACCCCTACATCCACCTGCCACCGCCCACTTCATTACCAGGCACAATCTGGAACTCCCAGGGCTACAACTGCAGCCCAAGGCTTGCTCTTCCTTCCTCCAGGAGAGGAACCTTTTCATCAAGGCTTCAGTGTGGGACTCGCAATCCCATGAAGAAAAACCCTATTGATTGGGTGCCTAAAAACCACAGTCTCACTTGGGGACTGTTCTAGGAGCTCATCTTTAGCAGTTAATTCTTTTGGAAGTCTAAGCTATTTAACGCTGACTCCACAGAAATTCTCCAGCAAGAGGGCTTAGGGTGGGCTTTGACCTTCATGTTCCAGGGAGGAAACATTAAATCCCATAAAACAGAAGCCTGCCAGCACCCCTGCACACACACACCCCACACACCACACCTCCACAAGACAGCTTGTGTCCTCAGAATCAGCTTGCTCCGGGCCCATACTGAAGTCAGAGCGTCTCTATACTCCGCACAAGCCCTGGTCTGGGCTTTCCGCCGTCGTGCGGGCAACGAGCCCTGGTCTGGGCTTTCCGCCGTCGTGCGGGCAACGGCAGGCTACTGCTTCGTTTGACCTCTGACTCCAGGTCATGCCCAGGGCTTCTCTACAGAAGAACACAGGTCCCCTTTATCACATGAATCACTTGAAAACTGCCCTTAAAAAATGAGATCTGGCCTTTTCTGTCTCTATCAGATTTGAAAGAACTGAAGGTTTAAAAACACACAGAATGAGTAAGAACATGAGGGAACAAGTACACCTATACATTGACTTGGAGTAGAAATTCGGATCATCTCTTCGGAAACCAATGTGGCAATTTCTCTCAGCTTTCCAAATGTCCCCACATATATGATGTGTATATATGTATATAGGTAGCAGTGTGATTAATAACATAAAACTGGAGGGGACTTCAAGTTCCACCAGTAGAACCCTGGTTAAATACACTATGGTATGTCACTATAATGGAATGACTTGCAGCTATTTAAAAAAATTGACGGCTGTCAATCTACATAGGCTAATAGGAAAGATCTCCAGGCTGGATGGTAAAATAGAAAGGCAACGCATAACTATTATGGCTCATTTACATAAAAAAGGCTACTTCTATGCGTATGCCTATAGAATCTTAGAAAATTTCTGGAAGAATGTTGTGTATCAGTCAGTGTCCAGACAGAGAACAGACTACCATGGGTATTGCCAACATAAGAACTGGACACACTTGTGGAACAGACGATGACAAAAGCTGAGATGCTAAATGGTGTAGGGTGAGATGCTGCAGAGTTTAGCAAAAAAACAGGAAGTCTCTATCACCGTTGGTTGGAGGAACACAGAGAGGAGAGTGTTACCAAATCCCTGGCGCTGGAGCCACCCCAGAGAAGCTGCAACCACGATGGGCCCCCGAGAGGAAGACAGGACCACAGAGGAGGTGCACTTGCCTTAGAAATGCCACCTGAAGCCAAAGGGGCACCACTCAGGGTCCTGCCAGTATAGTCCATCGGCCAAACCTTCCCAGAAACCTGAGGATAAACCAGAGGGTGGGCAAGGAGTTCCCCGCCACACAGAACAGACGAGAGACGGGATCTGAGGGCGACCAGGAAATGTCTGGCAGAATAATATAGTAACTCCCTCACTGGGGTTACCTCTTGGGACTGAAATGTGGGTTTAGTGATAAAGGAAGACTCTTCTTCTGTATTTGTTGAACACTTTTAAAAGTACACGTATTATCACTTAAGTCTATTATGCTTTCCTACAAGAACTCTCCCCTCTTAAGAGACCACGTGACCTAGAGTCCAGCGTTGCCAGATGCAACCACAGGTAACTGTTCAGCTGAGCAGAGATGAACTTGAGCATAACGAGGGACATGGAATCTGTACATTTTTAGTAAATCTTTCCACTTATTTAGCCATACATGGACTTCCAAGGAAGTTTATAATTTTTATAACTTTTTCTATACATCTCTAGCACATATTTAATTCTGTTTTCTGTTTATTTCTTGTATATAGAAATCCAATCTATTTTTTATAGTGGTCTTTTATCCAGTCACTGCAGCAGATGCTTGGGGGGCCTGCATCACATTTTGTCATCCTGTTTCCAATTTTAGCCCAACAGTGGTGGGAAATTTGATGTATGTAATACCAGGATCCTACCTCAGACATATACTTTGGTGACTCTCCACCAACATCCCATGTTTGGAGGGATAGTTCTAAGTCACTGTCTACACAGACCTTCAGAGAGTCATCAGTGGAATTAAACTGCAGTTGCCCACAGCAATAGCTAACTCAATAACACACGATATATTGGCTTTTCTTACCCCCTGTCCCATTCTCCCAGCCACTTCGCTGCTACTTCCCTGAGGTCGCCACCCAAAAAAAGCCATGCATCCTAGCCCCTTTCTCAGACTCCACTTTGAGATAAACACCTGTATTGTTTTTAATAATCTCACTGTAGATACTTTTGCATTTTCTATGTATTCAATCATAGCACCTTTGTCATTGACAGATTTGTTAGTTCCAATTCTTAGGCATTTTGTACAATATATTCTCTTACGCTAGCTAGGCCCTCCAGAAAAGGTGACTTGGGCATCTGTATCTTATTCCTAGTTTCTAAATAAATGCTTCAAACAATCGTCCATGAAGAAGGATATTTGCATTCAATTTTTGTTAGATATCTTTAAGTTAAGAACGTTTCTTCATAGTCATATTTCACTGAGTGTTTCTCATGAAAGGATGATGATTTTTAAAAAATAAGTCTGCATTTTTTCAGGTGGTTATATATTATCTTCCTACTTTCATCTGTTAATGAGATAAATGACATCTGTAGGTTTTCTGATACTAAACCACTCTCGGATTTCTGTATTAGACCAAACTTGTTTATTATAGGGATGCCTGGATGGATCAGGGTCGGTTAAGCATCTGCCTTTAGCTCAGGTCATGATCTCAGGGTCCTGGGATCAAGTCCTGCAAAAGCAGGGAGCCTGCTGCTCCCCCTGCTTGTGCTCTCTCTCTGACAAATAAAATCTTTTTTAAAACTTGTTTATGTTATCATTTTATATAGTGTTAGATTTGGTTTGCTAATAATTTTTTTTACAATTTATACATTTATATTCACAAGGGAGATTTGTAGATAATTTTCTTGCTCATGCTGTCCTCAGTTGGTTTTGCAATCAAGGTTCTATTTAGCTCCGTAAAATGATTTGGGAAATATTCACTCTTTTCCTGGGTTCTGAAAGAGTTTGTATAAGCTTAAAATGATCTTTTAGGCACCTGGGTGGCTCAGTCGGTTAAGCACCTGACTTTGGCTCAAGTCATGATCTCAGGGTCTTGGGATTGAGCCCCAGGTAAGACTCCACACTCAGTGGGGAGTCTGCTTCCCCCGCTCCTTCTGCTCCTCTCCCTGCTTGTTGCTCTCTCAAATAAATAAAATCTTTAAAAATAAAATAAAATGATCTTTTCATTTAAAGTTTCACAGAAACCATATTTTCCTTGTGTTTTCTTAATATTTTCCTTGTATTCTTCTAGCAATTTAATTTATTTAATGATTGCTATGGACTGAATTATGTTCCCTCCAAATGTATATGTTGAAGGCCTAACAACCAGTATGCCTGTATTTGGAGTAAGAAAGTAATTAAAGTTAAATCATGTCATAAGGGTGGAGTTCTGATCCTAAAGGATCAGTGTACTTATAAGAGCTGTTAAACAGCTACTTTTTTTCTGCCATGTAAAAGTACAGTGGGAAGGCAGCTGTCTATTAGCCAGGAAGAATTCTCACCAGGAACAAAATTGTCTAGCACCTTGACTGTGGATTTCCCAACCTCTAGAATTTTAAGAAAATAAATTTCTGTTGTTTAAGCAACCCAGACTATGGTATTTTTTATAGAAGCCTCAGCAGACTAATATAATGGTTATAAAAGTATTGAGGCTTTCTATTTCTTTTTAGGTTTTATTTTTTTAGGATTTAATCCAAATGTATTGGTATATGTAACATTTTCTTTCATACGTGATCAGATTGAAGCCTGGAGAAGTTAAGTGACCTACTTAAAGGCACAAAGTTAGTTAGTGGCTTGATTGAAAAATCAGGTTTTTAAAAAATTGTATTGTCAGTTAATAATCCTTGAAAATATACCAGTGCAAAAACAGGTTTAATTAACAATTCTGATGCTCCAAACTCCAAGGACTAGAAATTCTAACTTTTAATTAAATGTTATTTGAGATTGCATATTCAACTAGTATAACCTTTGGAGAAAAGTTTAATAATCATACTGTGCATTAGCCAGCTCATTTCTTTCAAATTTTCAACACCTAAACCCCAAAGAAGAGATAGCTATTACATGGACATTAGCCAATTATCTCTCCATAACATATTTTAGAGCAATGGGTGGATCTGTCAAAAATTGTATTTTAGATGTGAGGCAATTGAATGACATAAACAACTTCCATGAGTAGCTTGTAACATGGCTGGGTGTCATGGCCATAGCTAAACAATCAAAGCTGGGAAAATAGCCAAATCCATATGGTAATGATTTGTTGGCTAATAAAAGATGAAGTCCAGACACGGAAATCAAGCATTCACTTTGATTACAGAACAGGCAGTAGAAGCCTGAGGGAAGAGATCATCCAGGAGAACATGGTAGGAGTGTAGTTTCAGAAGTGTGGAGAGAAATTAGGTGAAAACAAAAAACAAAAACCAAAACCAAACAGCTTCCTTGACAAATCCTTCTAGAAATGTTGTGCCTGCAAAGTTAGACACAGAAGACTGAAATTCCCAGGTAGACGGAGATAGAGCCTCATTCCAACTGCAAACCCCTAGTTAGGTATCTGCATTCTGAGGGCCACAGAGAAAATTCAAGAGTCTGTAAAACCTGAGAAGAAAGAAGTAAGATTGATAAACATGACAGCCACCATGGATAGATTATCAAGTCTTGGCATGATGCTTTATGTGCATCATTGCATTAAATTCTCTCAACCACTATATGAAAGAACTGAATCCGTAAGAGCCAACATCTTCCAGTTTACAAAACCTCATACAGATGTCAATTCCATTGGACAGAAAATAGACTTGGATTTTCCCAGCTCCACAGAGAGTGAAGGTTTTTGATACATTGACATGCTACCTCCTTACTCCATCAGAAATATGGCAGGAACATCTGTTCATAAATGACCACTCATCCTGACTTCTGGAATGGAACCAAGGTAGGGCAAAGACAAAAGATTGGCATCTCCAAATTTGACAAAAAGCAGTGTGTTTCATTATCTATCATGTACGACAAACCACTGCAAGATTTAGGGGCTTTAAAACAATAATGATTCATTATTTCTCACAATTTTGCAGTCTAGGTAGGCTTTAGCTGGCATTTCTTCTGTTAGGGCTGGATTATCCGAGATAACTTCTTTTGCCTGTATGGTACTTTACTTAGGATGGGTGGAACCACTGGAACTGTTCCCATTGTCCGAACATCTCTCTCTCTCTGTCTTCCTCCCTCTCTCTCTCCACATGGTCTCTCCAATAGTGCAGCCAGACATCTTCACTTAGTGCCTCAGGAATCCAAGACTGAACAGTCCAACAGTATAATATCCCAGTATGCAAATGATTCTCAAGACTCTGCTTGTGTCATGTTTGCTCATGTCCTACTGGCCAAAGCCCAGAATTAATATCAGAGGAAACTACATAAAATGTGAATAGCAAAAGTTACGGTATACATGCTGTAAAAGTTATAAATAGTATTTCTTCTATCTCAGGTAAAGCTTTAACAGGCAGAAAAGGATGGAGAGGAACCTGAAGTCAGTGCACCTACTCAAAGTAGTCTGTAAGGGGAGCAGGAGAAGCTCAACTACACTGCAAGCTTCTAGAGTCCTCCTCCAGCTTGGTCAGATATTGTAGCAAGTATTATTCCAGGATATCTACCAACCTCACATGAGTCTAACATGAGGAAAATGGGGTTTTATAATAAATATACTGTAGACATAGCATGGCAATATGGAATCCAGAAGCAAATGATGTTCAGGAATCAAAAAGGCAGAAAATTGATCTCAAAGGAGTAGATCTAATCATGGAATTCTTTTTTTTTCCTTTAATTTTTCATTGTTATGTTAATCACCATACATTACATCATTAGTTTCGATGTAGTGTTCCATGATTCATTGTTTGTGCATAACACCCAGTGCTCCATGCAGAACGTGCCCTCTTTAATATCCATCACCAGGCAAACCCATCCCCCACCCCCTCCCCTCTAGAACCCTCAGTTTGTTTTTCAGAGTCCATCCTCTCTCATGGTTCATCTCCCCCTCCGATTTACTCCCCTTCATTCTTCCCCTCCTGCTATCTTCTTTTTTTTTTCTTAACATATATTGCATTATTTGTTTCAGAAGTACAGATCTGTGATTCAAAAGTCTTGCACAATTCACAGCGCTCACCATAGCACATACCCTCCCCAATGTCTATCACCCAGCCACCCCATCCCTCCCACCCCCCACCACTCCAGCAACAGAGTTTGTTTCCTGAGATTAAGAATTCCTCAGTCAGTGAGGTCATATGATACATGTCTTTCTCTGATTGACTTATTTCACTCACCATAATACCCTCCATTTCCATCCACGTCATTGCAAATGGCAAGAACTCATTCCTTTGATGGCTGCATAATATTCCATTGTGTATATATACCACTTCTTCTTTAACCATTCATCTGTCGATGGACATCTTGGCTCCTTCCACAGTTTGGCTATTGTGGACATTGCTGCTATAGACATTGGGGTGCACGTACCCCCTCGGGTCCCTACATTTGTATCTTTCTAGTAAATACCCAGTAGTGCAATTGCTGGGTCATAAGGTAGCTCTATTTTCAACTTTTTGAGGAACCTCCATACTGTTTTCCAGAGTGGCTGCACCAGCTTGCATTCCCACCAACAGTGTAGGAGGGTTCCCCTTTCTCCACTTCCCCGCCAACATCTGTCGTTCCCTGACTTGTTAATTTTAGCCATTCTGACTGGTGTGAGGTGGTATCTCATTGAGGTTTTGAGTTGGATTTCCCTGATGCCGAGCGATGTTGAGCACTTTTTCATGTGTCTGTTGGCCATTTGGAGGTCTTCTTTGGAAAAATGTCTCTTCATGTCTTCTTCCCATTTCTTGATTGGATTATTTTTTCTTTGGGTGTTGAGTTTGATTAGTTCTTTATAGATTTTGGATACTAGCCCTTTATCTGATATGTCATTTGCAAATATTTTCTCCCATTCTGTCGGTTGTCTTTTGGTTTTGTGGACTGTTTCTTTTGCTGTGCAAAAGCTTTTTATCTTGATGAAATCCCAATAGTTCATTTCTGCCTTTGCTTCCTTGCCTCTGGCGATGATTCTAGGAAGAAGTTGCTGTGGCTGAGGTCAAAGAGGTTGCTGCTTTTCTTTTCTTTTTCAACATTCCTCTGGCTATTTGGGGTCTCTTCTGGTTCCATACAAATTTGAGGATTATTTGTTCCATTTCTTTGAAAAAAGTGGATGGTATTTTGATGGGAATTGCATTGAATGTATAGATTGCTCTAGGTAGCATTGACATCTTCACAATGTTGGTTCTTCCAATCCATGAGCATGGAACGTTTTTCCATTTCTTTCTGTCTTCCTCAATTTCTTTCATGAGTATTTTATAGTTTTCTGAGTACAGATCCTTTGCCTCTTTGGTTAGATTTATTCCTAGGTATCTTATGGTTTTGGGTGCAGTTGTAAATGGGATCGACTCCTTAATTTCTCTCTCTTCAGTCTTGTTGTTGGTGTATAGCAATGCCACTGATTTCTGTGCATGGATTTTAGATCCTGCCACTTTACTGAATTCCTGTATGAGTTCTAGCAGTCTTGGGGTGGAGTCTTTTGGGTTTTACACATAAAGTATCATATCATCTGCAAAGAGTGAGAGTTTGACTTCCTCCTTGCTGATTTGGATGCCTTTGATTTCTTTTTGTTGTCTGATTGCTGTGGCTAGGACTTCTAATACTATGTTGAATAGCAGTAGTGATAGTGGACATCCCTGCCGCGTTCCTGACCTTGAGGGGAAAGCTCTCAGCTTTTCCCCATTGAGAATGATATTCGCTGCAAGTTTTTCGTAGATGGCTTTTATGATACTGAGGTATGTACCCTCTATCCTTTAAACTCTGAAGAGTTTTGATCAAGAAAGGATGCTGTATTTTGTCAAATGCTTTTTCTACATCTATTGAGAGGATCATATGATTCTTGTTCTTTCTTTTGTTAATGTATCATATCACGTTGATTGATTTGCAGATGCAAAGGCCCTGAGGCTCTGGTACTATGGTATATTTGAGAAATTCAAAGAATACAATGAGGATATTGTTTATCAGCAGAGAAGAGTAGTGGACAGGGCCCAGATCATGCAAGGTCAAGGATTTAGACTATACTAAGAACGCTGGATCTTATTCCAGATTGTGGCGAGTCATCGAAGATACTTTAAAACAATTGTAATTGTCATTTTTAGGCCTAGATTTTTTCTTTTTAAATTGTATACCATTTAGTTGTTTGTATTTTAATACATAGAAATGCAAAAATTAAACAATTCAGTCTTCTTGCCCA